>NW_008328344.1:1729991-1750255 GCF_000622305.1 Nannospalax galili
CTCGGGATGCAGACTGCTCTGGCTTCTTCCATGCTGAACAGTGACACAGGGTGAGGCAATTGAGGTACCCTTTCAGTGGGTCTATTTAAAAGACTCCCAAATTGCATAACTCTTATCTGTAGGGAGAAAAGAAGGTCCTTTACTGGTGAATAGGAGATGTGAAGGAGAAGTAAAGGCAAGAGTAATTAGCATTACAAGTTCTAGACAGGGAACTAGAAAAGTCAGAACAGGGAAAATTTCAAATGTTCATATGAGAGTCCATTAGAATTTCTTGATGAGAGCTTGCAAAAGCATCCTTCTATTGGGTTATTCCTCATTTTTCTTTTGTCTGCCAAGGCTGGACTCTAGAGTGATGGATTCAGGATTTGCTTTCAGGCAAAAAAAAAAAAAAATGCTCATTTTTTTTTTAATGTGTATGAGTGTTTTGCCTACATGTATGTAAGTACTCCCATGCTTGCAATGTCTCCTGAGGCTAGAAGAGGGTGTCAGATTCTCTGGAACTGGAGTCACATGGTTGTTAGCCTCCATGTGGATGCTGAGAACTGAACCCAGTACCTCTGAAAGAGCAGCCAATGCTCTTAACCACTGAGCCATCTCTCCAGCCCATCTAGTCTCACTTTTGAAAAACAGGTCTTTGATTTATTCTTTGATGATTTCATGCCGGTAAGCAATGTATCTTGATTATATTCACCCAACTCTCCCGTCCTCCTCCCAGGCACCCATAGCACATCCCACACCCCCGTCATGTCACCCATTTCTTTCTTTTTATGACCCACTGGGTTCAATAAGTTTTGTCTGTTGGAATGCTGACTGATCTTGTTGGCTTGATCTTGTGCAGGTCTTATGTAGGTGACCTTGCTGCTGTGAGTCCATGGGTGTGTTGACCATGCCATGACCCGAAGATAGAATTGCACAGCTCTCCTCCCCATCCTCCTGCTCTTGCATTCTTTCCACCTCCTCTTCCTCAGTGCTCCCTGAGCTCCTTATGGGGAGTGGCGGTGCTGGTGGTGCTGGTGCTGGTATAGGTGTCCTATTTAGTGCTGAGCACTCAACAGTCACTTATTCTGGTTTCTCATGTTGACCAGTGATGAGACCAGTTATGAGTCTCTGTATTGACTGCTGTCTGCTGCGGGGAGAAGTTTCTCTTAGCCTCATAGTTCTAGCTGTTCAGAGACCCATTAACAAAGAAAGATGTGGTGAGCTTGGCTCTGCTTATATCATGGTTCAGGGCTTGTTTTTTACTAGGTATCTCATTGGGTGTTGGTGACACAGAGAAGCATGATTACCCTTGATTAGAAAGGGCTTTGATTCAGAGTCCACATAGGATTCCATATACATAGGCACTTGGGCCCCAACATCATGGATGCTGATCCAGGATCAGCCTAAGGAGCTGCGTATTCTATGACCCTGGAGTGATTATGATTCAGAGAGTACTTTTTGAAGAGTGAAAGTGGAACTTGGGTCTAAAAAACAAAATGGAGGGGTTGGAAATGTTGTTCAGTTGGTACAGTGTTTACCCGGCATGCAGGAAGCTCACCAGCAGTACACTTAGGGGGTGGAAGCAGGAAAATAAGAAATTCAAGGTCACCTGTGGGTACAAAGCAAATTAGAGATCAGTTGGAAATACAGAAGACTCTGGAAATTTGTTTTCAGGTGCTATAAATAAGCTTTGAATCATGGTGTCTTCCAGGTATGTTTAATTTTTGTGCCATAGTAACAAAGCAGACATATGCTTGCTGTATTACTTTTCTGCTGCTGTGATAAAACACCAGGGCCAAGGGCACTTATTAGAAGGAAGAGATTGCTGGGCTTTTGGTTCCAGAGGGATAAGAGTCCATCATGGTGGGGGAGGCATGGCAGGAGGTAATAGGAGCAGAAATCTAATCACCCACATCTTCAAGTAGGCAGAGGAAGCAAGAGAGAGGAAATTGGATATGGGACAGGGCTGTGAACTCTCAAAGCCCACTCCTAGTGACATGCTTCATCAGCAAGGCCACACCTCCTGAACCTCCCAAACAGCGCCACCAACTGGGCACAAGGTGTTCAAAGACTTGGAACCCATGGAGGACACTCCTCACACAGACCTTCACATTCCCCTTATTATCTGTGAGTGCCCCTGAGCCAGTTCTGCCTCACACCGACATGTATTTGAGACTGTTTAGCCTTCACGCATTTTATTCCATGGTAGTTTCTCATTTCTGCACATCTTTGGAAACTAGATGAAGATCAGTAATGTCTGATTGCTTTTACTGTCGTGTAATCTTTGTGTAATAGAACAATGAAGGAGGTTTAATTACCAGTGACAAATGTACTGGGGAGTTTGTCATCTAAATGAAGGCTCGGTCTAGCAGGCATGTCGCTGTGTGACTGTGTCTCCCATTGAAGAGAAGTCTGCTCCCAATTAGCATGAAAATTAGTTGTGAAATTAGCTCAAGATTTTTCAGCGCATGTGGGTAGCTCAGCTTCATGGAATAAAGTCTTCTCCGTAAGGAATCTGCCCTCTTTGGCCTCACTTTGACCTTGGGGCCGGCCTTCCACAAACTTCTAACTCAACCCTGGTTAAATTCCTTGATGAGTGAGGGGCTGGAGAGATGGCTCAGTGATTAAGAACACTGGCTGTTCTTGCAGAAGACCCAGGTTCGAATCCCAGAACCCACACGACAGCTAAAAACTGTCCATAACTCCAGTTCCAGGGGAATCAACACCTTCTTCTGACCTCCAAGAGCATTATACGACACGAGGGCACTTACATACATACAGGCAATTTATTCCTATACATAACATTAAAAAAAATAAAATATTTTAAAATTATTTGATGAGTGATGGAGGCAGATGTGGTGGTTTGAATGAGAAATGCCCCCCATAGGCTCATGTATTTGAACACTTGGTCCCCAGTGGGCAGCACTGTTTGGGATGGCTATGGAATCTTTAGGAGGCAGAGCCTTGCTAGAGGAAGTGTGTCACTGGGGGTGGGCTTTGAGGTTTTATAGGCTGGCTCCATTGCCTGTTTTCTTTTTTAAAATTTGTTATTTTTATTTTATGTGTGTGAGTGTATTGTCTGCATGTAAGTGCACCCGTGTTGGCCAAGCCCGAGGAGGCCAGAAGAGGGCATCAGATCCCTTGGAACTGGAGTTACAGGTGATTGTTAGCTGCCATGTGGGTGCTGGGAATTGGATCCACATGCTCTGGAAGAACAGTCAGTACGCTTAACCTGGAGCCATCTCTCCAGCCCCCTGTTTTCTTTCTCTGCTTCCTGTGTGATGATGAAAATGTGATCGTCCAGCTTTCCACTCCTGCCCTCATGCCCAGACTTCTGTGGCCTTCCCTGCCATGCTGGACTGCGTCCCCTCTGGAACCATAAGCCAAAGTAAGCCCTCTCTCCCATAAGTTGCTTTTGTTCAAGGCACTCTATCACAGCAAGAGAAAAGTAAATACTACAGGGAATAATCCACATTTCTTCCTATATCCAAAGTCCATCACTTGGCCAGCTTGGTGCTACACGGAACCCATTTTTTTTGCATTCTCGGTAAAGGACCATATATACCACCTGCACCCTGCTCCCAGGAATGTTATGTCATGTGCACCTACTCTTGTTATAACTGTAACAATAACACCTCCATTGGTCGAGTCTTAGAATGGCTCTGAAATATTCCCATTGGGGAGTGTGGTGGTTTGAATGTGAAGTATCCCCCATAGGCTCAAGTAGCTCAACACTGGGTAAACTGAAGGCACTGTTTGGTGGGGTGTCATGCAACCTTTAGGAGGTGTGATGTTGCTGGAGGAAGCATGTCCCTGGGGCAGGCTTTGCAAGTTCATGGCCTTGTTCCACTTCTGGTTCACCATCTCTCTGCTTCCTGCATGTGCTTGAAGATGTGAGTGCTCGGGTGTGAGCTCTTCCTTCTATAAGTTGCCTTGGCCATGGTATTTTATCACAGCAACAGAAAGGTAACCAATACAGGTAGAGGAAGGCAACATCCATTGCTCGAGGCTCTAGATGAGACTGAGTTTTCCTGATGTCATTTCAAGGATCTGATGTTGAAGAATGGGTATTAGTAGCAGCAATGTCACATAAAAGTTGGTACAGTGACATTCTTTCTAGAAGGGCAGCCGCTAACCACATGCATTTGGAATACAGCCAGAGTTACCGAGAAACTCTTAATTTTGCACACATTTAATTAAGTTTAAATAGCCACATGTAGCTAGTAGCTAACATATCAGTAGAATCCAAGAACTGCAGTTTCTCAGTTTCTTCTATCCTGCATTTCTCTGCAGGACATCTGTTCCAGTCTACCACAAGGGACACCTAATCCTCGAGCTGAACTCATACCTTGGGGTAAGTTCTTATGGATATTTTACCCAGAGTATTTGGCGGAGACCAGAAGCAAGTCTTGTTTTACAGAATGATTTAAATTTTAAAATTTTGTGTATATATGTGTGCACCTGTGTGTGGTCATATCATATGAGTGCAATGCCTGTGGAGGCCAGGAGATGGTGTCAGATCCCCAGGAGCTGAAGTTACCATGGTTCTAAGTTGCCTGATTTTGTACTGGGAACCAAACTCAAGTCTTCTTCAAGAAGAGTAAACGGCTCTTAACCAAGGTGTCAATCTCTTCAGCCCTAAAAAACTTTTAAAAAAGAAATTACACATATCTGACTATGGATGCCTCCGTTCCACACTCTATCACACTAGTGAGTCATTTCCAGTATAAAACAGGTCTTCACGTTTAGCCCAAACAATGCATTGTTATCAACAGGTCTTCTTCACTACTTGGTCTAAGTTGAGTTGAATTGAATGATGTGTTGGCTGCAATGATTGGATGTCATGCTGATCCTTAAAGGGTTAATATTCCAGCAAAAAAAACCTGTATTTCCGAAAATATGTTCCAAGTAACTGTACAATCATCAAGTACAGTGAAGCAAGGTTGCATTTGATTCCTCCTTTTGCAAGTTCCAGAAAGCCCAGCTGTCAGGTTGACCTTGTTCAGCACAACTTTGGCCTCATGCACTTGGCAGGGCTCCCTTGATCTTTGAGGTCCATGGATATGATCTGTATTGATACATAGTACAGGCACTGAGGTCACTTTGGAAGGTACCACATGAGAGCCACTGTAGGGGCAGGATGTAAGGGTGAATTATTTTCCTCTAGGGATAAATGAACATTTCAGAGAAAACCTACTGCAATTGTCCATAACAGAATCTGCAATATAGACATTCCCTAAAATGGTCTGACTTCATAGTTTTTGACTTTATATTTTTTAATGTTTTATTTGTTATTTTTATTTTATGTGTATGAGTGCATTGCCTGCATGTATGTAACTGCACCCATATTGTGCAATGCCCACGGAGGTCAGAAGAGGGTGTAGGATCCCTTGGAACTGGAGCTACAGATGGCTGCCAGCCGGCGTGTGAGTGCTAGAAATTGAACCCGGATCCTCTGCAAGAGCAGCCATTGCTCTTAACTGCTGAACCATCTCTCCAGCCCCTAGTTTTTGACTTTAGGTAATGTAAAAGCTGTAAGCATCCAGGAGAAACTGGACTTTGGCTTTTGCATTTTGTTTTTTTCCCATCCTTTTAGTAACTGGTAAGATGGTCTCCAGGCTGAGTGACAGTGAGCTGAAGGTCTCAGTGACTCACGTGATCCCAGGAAGAGAAGACGAGGACTGTATGGCGTGCTGCCGAGCAATGCTATTCAGTAGTTTAGTGTACTGCAAAAGTGTATTGTGAGACAGGGTCTCAGTAAGTAGCCCAGGCTGGCCTCAAACTTGAGATCCTCTTTCCTCAACCTCTCAAGTTCTGGCGTTACAGATGTGCATCACCCCACCTGGCCCTTATATAAATATTTGGCTTATATATTTCCAGTTTATAATGAGGTTATGGGATGTAGTCCCAAGTCAAGGAGCATAGGCACATATGCATTCTCATTTCTCCCTGATGTGTTCAAGTTTCCTTTCTGTTGTGATAAAATACCGACCTAAAGCAACTTAGGGGAGAAAGGGCTTATTCCGCTTACAATTCCACATCACAGTCCGTCACTGATGAAAGTCTGGGCAGTAACTCAACCAGGAACTTGAGGCCAGGCCTGCTGACCATTCCACACATCAGAGCCCCCAACTAAGGAAGAACAGTGGAAACCATGGAGGCACGCTGCTTGCAGATTGGCTTTTGCTCAGTTGACTTTTTAAAAAATATTTTATTTTCTTATTATTTTTATTTTATGTGTCTGGGTATATTGCCTGCATGCGTGTAAGTGCACCCATGTCGTGCAATGCTCACAGAGGTCAGAAGAGGGCGTTGGATCCCCTGGAACTGGAGTTTCAGACAGTTTCTAACTGCCATGTGGGTGCTGGGAATCGAACCCAGGTCATCTGTAAGAGCAGTCAGTGCTCTTAACTACTGAACCATCTCTCCAGCCCCTCGGTTGACCTTCTTACACAGTTTAAAACTACCTGCCTAGGGCTGGTGCTGGCCACAATGGGCTGGGGGCTTCTACATCAGTTAACAGTCACAGATAGGCCCATTGGCCAATCTGATGTAGGAAATCCCTCATTTGAGAGTTCCTTCTCAGGTGGCTCTAGGCTGTGTCAGGTTGACAGTTCAAGCTCACCAGGACACCTATTTTCTTTCTCTAGCACTCAATACAAGATGATTCAAGACATACTGGGTTTTCCTTAAACTTCTGCCTCCTGACCCCCAAAGGCTACGCTCCTGGGGAGAAGGGGCTTTCTCCTCGTTCTGCTCCTGCTGTAGCCTCAGTGCTCAGGTAGTCAATACATACTTGCTGACTGAATATTGAAGAGCCATCCAACTGGGCTTTGAAGGAGGGAAGATTTTAATGGGGTAGAGGGGAAGCAATCATTCTAGAAAGAGGGGGAGACGCAGGAAAGTGAGAAGAGTAAGTGTCATGTATGGCACAGGAAGGTCAAAGCCAGTGTGTGGAGAGACAGCAGAGCTGGCTCAATTTACAGGAGCAGCTTGTGCAGTGGACTTAGGTACTGAGACATGGGAATCCAGAGACGGAAGGGTTCTTTGCTGGCAAAAAGGCCGTGTGGGAAGTGGGTTCCATTTACTAGAGTTAGGGTCAGGTTGCCAGCACACAACTGTTAAGGAGAAGCGCATGCATACACATACACATTTATATATACATGATGCACACAGAGACACACAAACACACCTACACATATGCATATACACACATACACATGCACACACATACATACAAACATACACACATACACATGCATACACATATACACACATACACACATGCATATTCACATGCCTACACACATGCACACATCCGCATATGCACACATACACACAGACACACAAACACACACATACACATACACACATGCACACATCACACATGTACACATATGTACACACAGCTACACACATACATATACACACATATGCCATCTGCTTTTATACATTTTTACAGGGTTTTGCCTGCAGAATGAGCTTGCTCACGGTCATCTACATTGAAGCAAAGGACAGCATAAACCACAAATGTAATAGTGGCTCTGTAAAGATGCTGGCCTTACAAACAACGTCAGTGGGTTGCTCATGGAGGTGAGTCATCCTGGAAAGGCTGTCTGTATTTCTTTTTTGTTTTGTCATTCACAATACAAATAATGCTTCTGAGGCAGGGACGAAAAGCAGAGCGTGTTTCTTTGAATGTAATTTGTCCTTCTTCATATTTGAAAGTAACATTTTGTTCTGCAAATAGATGCTGGGCAGCCACCAGGTTAATTGATTTAGCCCTATAGGAAATGAGGTATTTATGGGTTCCTTGGCCTGAGTCTTCCTCTGACCTTGTGTAGCAGTTAAAACGGATGTTCTTTTTAATGTAGGCAAGTCTGTGTTTCCCATAACATCCTCCTCTATCAGGGCAGATCAGATTGCCATTTTTCCTTGTTCTAAGGCCCTGCTACATCCCTGACTCTGGGTAAGTGATAATCACAGCAGACCTGCTACAGTAACTGATGCTGTACCACTGTGCACTAGATGCTGTAGGACATCCATATTCATTGCTTTTTTTTTTTTTTTTTTTTTTTTTGCCGGGATTAACCTTTAAAAAAACAAAAAAAAAAAAAAATTTTTCAGGGAAAAAAAAAAAACTTGATATGCTAATTGCCTTTACTTCTCCTTCTCATCTCCTATTCAGGATTCAAGGACTTTATTCTCCCCTTAGAGACAAGAGTTATACAATTTGGGAAACTTTTAGATAGACCCACTGAAGGGGTACCCCAATTGCCACACCCTACATCCCTGTTCAGCATGGAAGAAGCCAGAGTAGTCTGAGTCCTGATTCCCTATTAGCAATTTGGGTAACCTCTTCAGAGGATGGTGTGATAAGAATAGGAGGTAGGGGGGCTGGAGAGATAGCTCAGCAGTTAAGAACACTGACTGTTCTTACAGAAGACCTGGATTTGTATCCCAGCACTGACATGGCAGCTAACAATTGTCCATAACTCCAGTTCCAGGGGATCTGACAGCCTCTTCTGTCCTCTGAGGGCATTACATGACATGGGTGCACTTACCTACATGCAGGCAATATACACATACACATAAAATAAAAATAATAAATAAAATATTGGAAAAAAGGAATAGGAGGTAGGAATTGGCTAGGCAGTTAGGGTAAAAAGACTCCAAAGAAAAGTAGCCAGTTTCTTGGCTAAAAGTCAAACTGTCCTTGGGCCTCTTAGCAACATACTCTGTTCCAAAGGCCAAAAAATGTTGAAAGTATTTGGGAGCTTGTATCTAATCCTTAAAATATTTTAGGGCTACCTCTTCAGAGGGGGGAATGTTAGAGTATCCAAAAGCCCCATAAAAATAAATAAATCAAAGAAGAAGAAAGAGTACATGAAGTTATCAGAAAAAAGTGATGGGGAGATATGGGAGGAGTTGGAGGGGAGGGAGTAGGCATGGATTTGATCAAAACACCTTATATGCATGTATGAAATTCTCGATAAATTGTTTATTTAAATAAAAAATGATTACTTTTTATTTTGTGTGTATAAGTGTTTTGTCTGGCATGTATGTAAGTATACCCACGTGTGCAATGCCCACAGAGGTCAGAAAAGAGCATCGGATCTGCATGAAACTGGAGTTATAGACAGTTGTCAGTTGCCATGTGGGTGGTAGGAACTGAACCCAAGTCCTCTGTAGGAGCATCAAGTGCTCTTTAATTGCTGAGCCATCTCTCCAGTCCCAGTAGTGGGACTTCTTTAATCTTCAAAAATATCCTTAGAGGTAGACGTTTGTCTTCCTTTTGCTGATAAGCCTGTGAAGCGAGAGAATAGAGGAACAGCTTGGATCATACATAAAGCAGGTCCAGATGGAGCATGGACTTGAATAAAAACCGTTTCACATTCTGGGTATAGTGGCACAGGCCTTTAATCCTTGTTCTTGGGAGGCAGAGGCAGGCAGAGCTCTGAGAGTTCAAAGTCAGCCTGATCTACATTTGCATGTTCCAGGCCAGCCAGTGCTACATAGTAAAACCCTTCCTCAAAACAGAACATTGGCTACTTTTCTCAGCGCTGAGAAAACACCTGGCAGAAACACCTTAAGGGGTTGATTTTCCCAAACTTTCAGAAGAAAGGGAAGTCATGGCAGCTGGACTGGCTCCATCCATGATGGGACAAGCTTCTTGTTCACAACCTGGCAGATCAGGAGGAAGAGAGTGTGGTGGGAAGGAGCCAGGGGTGGTACACTCTCACAAACCTGCCCCAAGGACCCTCTTCCTTCAGCTAGTCCTACCCCCCAAAGCTTCTCCAACCTCCAAAAACAGCAAGTGGTCAAACACGTGAACCTGTTGATGGACATTAGAGACCTGACCCAGAGCACGCTGCAGTCTCTGTATCCATTCTAATATGGTTTTCTCTTCATTCAACCTGCGTTTTAGAATCAGACGCATGTGTGAATTGGCAGTCCTCACTCCACATTAGGCTAGGAAGTGGATTCTCAGGGACACACAGATACAAGATTGAGAAAGAGCTAGTATGATCACAGTTTCCTGACATCCCAATCTTGGAAGGAAGCAATTTCTCCACCAAGGAGAAGTAAGTTCAAGGTGGTATCTGAATAACAATGGCACTTAAGGCTTAGAAGATGCTCCCAAAACAAGACAGCCAGGGAGAAGAGCCAGATACCAAGAGACAAGGTGTGCAGAGACTAAGCCCCTGGGCTGGTTGCTGCGTCTTCTCTCATTCCTTCCTCATTTCTTCTGTTCCATTTCCTACCTTTCAGGTCAAGTATTGATGAATGGAGAGAAAAGCCAAGGGTGAGTGATGGTCTATTTTGGGCTCAGCAAACTGCCTTCCTAGTTTGGTCAATCCAGGTCTTGACAAAGACTGCTCCAGCAAACTGGTTGGCCTCCTGCTTTCTACCAGGTTACACCATTATCAGGCACTTAGGTCTTAGTCCTTACTCGATATCTTAATTTCCCTGTATTCCAAAAGCAATTCCTAAACAGAAAAGGATACAGGGAAACAATGGACTTAGTCACATGTTAGATAGAACCAAGGGGAGAAAAGATCTCAGTTTTCCTCCACCTTTCCTGTAGCAGTGTTACAACTTCATAGACACGATGAGCCAAAGCCAGGAAAAATATGCATGATGGTAACTCAACTGTGAGATGAGCTTTCAGAGTCTCTTCCTGGGAGCTTGACGATTCAGCTTGTTCCCTTCCTTAGCACAGGGTCCTAGGTAATTTTCAGTCTTCAGGGCCCATTGTTGAATTCTGTGGAGTCTCTGTTACACTGTTCCATCTCCCCTTGTTCCAGTCCTGTCTGCTGAGGGTAGTTTCAGTAAGAATCTGAGGCATTGACTATTGATGCCACATTCTGACTATGCCTTAATAAAAAAGAGCCTGACTTTTAGCATCTGTTTTGACCAAGAGCTGATTTGAACTGCTGAGAACCTGCTCCTGCAGATTTCTCTCAGAACTGTGCTTTGGATCAAGGGCCCATTCTTTGTTTTATTGAAACAGTATATCCAGCATGAAATGGGGGAGTAAAAGTTGAAACCTTCTCTTATCAGAGGATTTTGCTCTTTCTGGTCCCTAGACCTAGACCAACACACACATAACCACAAGCAGATGTTAAACATTTCCTGTCATTGTTTACAATGACATAAGTGCTACTTGCAGTGCTTGATCTGTACACACACACACACACACACACACACACACACACACAACACACACACACAAGGAAGGGTCACGAGGGATTAAGGCCAAATGTCCAGGTCATAAGAGAAGCACATGGCTCAGCAACCTTGTCTAAAATCAGCTAAGATAAGCTTAACTTTTTGTTTGTGAGGTTAGGTAAAAGTGTTTTGTCCAGAGTGTGTCCATATTGTAACATTCATTCCTACAAGAATCCTTTATCTTCTTCGTGGTTTTCCACCCAAGGCCTCCTTGTTCCCAGGATGGCTGTCTGCGCTGAACTCTCCCAACACACTATTGCGATTGCCCTGAGTCAAGTTTTCCTTAGTATTTTAACATATTGGCATATTTTTTGCCTAGTTGAAAAGTAATTTATTATTCCTCTGTAAGTGGAAAAGCACTTATTGCTGTAACTTGGAGATTCTCTTGGCTAAGCAGCCTGTCAACCTGTGCTATCAAAGTATATGAACGACGACTCTTTTACCTGGTTAGGGGTAATATGGCATTCTTCAACACTGGCTCTTTTTCTAAATTAAACTTGTTCTTAGACAATTTCTCACATGTGTGCAATGCATACTAGCCACTCTTACCCCTCACCTCTCCACCACCTTCGTCTTCTTCCCCACAAATCTCTCTTACACATCCATGTCTATTTGTTTTGACTTGTGAGTCACTCAGATTAATCAGGACCATTTTTGAACTATGTGACTATGAGTTTGGTGATATTCTTTGGAGCTTGGTGGGCTCACAGTGGGTTCTCAGCTAAAGACAGTGGTTCTTCCTCTCCAAGAATCTATCAGTGGCCAATAGTTCTGAGGTGAAGCATAGGGTCCTATGAGCCCCCATCTTCCCTTAACTTATTATTGATAGGGCTGGTCTTATGTGAACCCAGTGCAGGTAACTAGAGTTGTAAGTTAATAGAATAACTTAAATATTTTCGATTGATTAATTTTTTGTGTATATGATTCTTTTGCCTGTATATCTGTAAGCGTACCATGTGTATACAGTACCCACAGAGGACAGAAGAGGGTATTGGATCCCCTGAAACTAGAGTTATGGACAGTTGTTATCTGCCATGTGGGTGCTGGGAATTGAACCCAGGTCCTCTGCAAGAGCAGCATGTGCTCTTAACTGATGATCCGTCTCTCCAGGCCCTAGAATGATTTATTTTGATTGTGTAATAGCACAAGTCCTTAGCATCCAATTTTAGATCTGTCATAAGTTATTTGAACCCAGGTTGTCCCCCGTCCCCTTTCATGTAGCTACAGCACCCCCTCTGTGATGGACTGTGATGTCATCTGTGTCCTCCTCATTCCCAACACCTCCCACCCTATATTGCTGACCTGAATGAAGCTTAGTGTTCAACACCAGGATCACAGAAGAAAGTCCCACTGTTTACACATGGCTTCCTTCAACTCACCAATTCCTAGCCCCTCTGGAAAGGTCAAAGGGTTAAAGCTCTTAGGAAGGGCTAGAGAGATGGCTCAGCTATTACAAGCACTGGCTGCTCTTGTAAAGGATTTACATGGCAGCTAACAACCGTCCACAACTCGGTTCGAGGGGATCTGACACCCTCTTCTGACCTCCACAGGCATTGCACAACATGGGTGCACTTGCATACATGTAGGCAATACACTCATACACATAAAATAAATGAATAAAATATTAAATATAAATATAAATATAAAAAGGAAAGGTATAGTCCACTGGCCCTCTCTCTCCCTCCATCCAAGATGATTTAGTTCCATGTGGCCTCTACACCTGGGAGCTCTGTTAGTGATCTCAGCCTCTCCAGGATCTGTAAGTGATACACTTCTTGTTTCCTTCATTTCAGTTTTCCTCATTGAATCTCATCTGACTGACACACCACAGCCCCAACCCTCGGTCAATGCAAAATTACAACTTTCACCTCAAAAGGGATAAGAGATTATTCTTGAGCCAAACATGAATGAGAAAACAGGCCCAGGAACACAGATTCAGGTCACCTCAAATTCCATCTTCCAACATGGTAACGGTTTCATGAAAAAATTATTTTTTTTGGTTTTTTTGAGACAGGGTCTCCCTGTAGCTCCAGCTGTGCTGGAACTCACTATGTAGACCAGGCTGGCCTTGAACTCACAGAGATCCGCCTGCCTCTGCCTCCTGAGTGCCGGGATTAAAGGCATGCGCCACCACGCCTGGCATGAAGTTTTTATAGTAACAGGACAAAGAAACAATAAATCAAGAGTACTTTTCATGTACATTGGTGAGGATGTTAGACAGGTAGGTTATAGCAAAAAGGGAAGAATTCTGCTCTAGGCCTTAGTTATTATCTGACAGGCATCTTAGCTCTTGGGTTGGAGGAAGCTGGTGGTCTGATAAGTTAATACATTTCAAAGGTTTTTATCTGTTAGTTATAGGATATTAAGTCAGACACAGAGGTGGGCAAGGAGTGGCTATTTAGGGGGCTAAAGCTGGCCCAAGATAACTGGTAATTAAGATTTGGACCTGAAGCTTTCCAAACTCTCCACAATCACTGAAGATCTAATTGATCAGCCTTGTAGAAGGTTCAGTTGAAGATGGAGAGTTTTTTTTATGGGGGGGGACTTTCATTCATATCCTTCTCTAAAAAAGATGAGCCATCTTGGGCTAGGGGTGTGGCTTAGTGAAGGAGTACTTGCTGTGCATGCATATGACCCTGGGTTCTATCCCCAGCACTGATGGAGCCAGTGGGAATAAAATCAATAGTCAACTTGATTTATGACCACCCTCCAGAGTAAAACTGCAAAACCAAATGAGAGGAAACTCAGCAGTGGCCTATGATAGAGTCACACACAAGAATGAAGGCAATATAGAATAGTACAGCATTTGGATTCAGCGGGGTTCTGACCTGTCCTAGCTCTGGGCAAATAGATTCATTTCCCTGGGTTGCAGTTTCCTCATCTGGAAATTGAAGAGAATGGTTAGACTTCCCTTATAGGGATGTTTGGATAATTAAGTGAAATAATAAATGGAATTCGTGTAGCCTTAGGTCTGGTACCAATTAAGGATTCAGATACATTTAAAAAGAAAGTCAAGCTGGTATGGTGGTGAACACCTTTAATCTCAGCACTCGGGAGGCAGAAGCAGGTGCATCTCTGTGATATGGAGGTCAGCCTGGTCTACATAGTGAGTTCCAGGTCAGCTGGGGCTACAGGGAGACCCTGTCTCAATAAGTAAAAAAAAAAAAAAGATTAAAAAATAGAGGTACTTAGCTGGGCGTGGTGGCGCACGCCTTTAATCCCAGCACTTGGGAGGCAGAGGCAGGTGGATCTCTGTGAGTTTAAGGCCAGCCTGGTCTACATAGTGACTTCCAGGCCAGCTGGGGCTACAGGGAGACCCTGTCTCAAAAAAATCAGGAAAGGAAGGAAGGAAGGAAGGAAGGAAGGAAGGAAGGAAGGAAGGTAGGTCATGCTAGTACGCACCAAGCCCTGGGATAGAACCTTAGCGAAATAAATAAATTAATAAATAATTAATGGTTATCAAGGTATACCTGTATTTGCATTCACAGGACTGCTTATTAGCTGTACAATCTTGGCCAAATCGTGAGAGACCTCCGACCCGGTTTCCTTTTTTCATAAACTGGAAAGGCGTGTGGTAAGCCCAGGATGTACAGTGAGTAACTGAAATGGACAACTGTGTGTTTATTCACTGTCATTCAGTAAATATAAATTGAGGGCAAATGGGGCAAAGGATGGTAGGTCTGGCAGGCAAACAGCCCAGATCACCGCTCCCTCCCTTCTTGATTCCTGCTCTTTTCCTGGAGACATACTAAACCGCTAATCACAGGAATCAATAACTGTACACAAAGGTAGATGTCTGGAAGGAAAACAGTACAGGCCACATAGGGGAACATAAAGGAACTTGGCTCAGCAGAACCGGTAGATCTAAGAAAGCAGAACTGAAATAGGTCCTGCTGGCCCATGGAGGGAGGCGGGCAGGCAGAGAGAAGCAGGTGGCTGCAAGCTGGGAGGGGCTGAGGGAGGAAGGGGCTTCCAGAAGAAGGCCGCCATGCTCACGCTGGGCTTTTTTGACCAGTTAAGGAATTTAGGGCTTTGGTTTCTATGACTTTATAAGTGTCCCTGACCATCCCTCCTTCTCTTAGCTGCCAGGTTTGTGAAAACTCTGTTTCTGTAGCAATGAAGCGTTGTGTTTTGTGATTACTTGTCTTGAGAACGGCTGTCCGTGGCTCTTAAGAACCCAGTTTACCTAATTTGGTGAGGCTGGTACGTAGACAAATGGGCTTTGATGTGACAAATGGGCCATGAAAGGGAAAAGGGAAAGCATACATTTTCATTCTAGGCAGGAAAAAGCAAAAGAGGTTACCAGCTGTGAAAAGCCCAGCCCAGGAGAAGCAGACTTCTGACTGTCAGCCTGCTGGGAGATAATCTTGTCAGCATGACCTGCCCAAGTGGTAAATTTGCAATTTTTGTACCAGCCTTTCCCTTTTGACACACAAACACTTTCTCAGTATTTCCCTAAACTCCAGGAGGCAGAGAGGCTAGGGTATTAATTTGCAATGAAAAAAGTCATCTTAGAAGAACTGCTTTAATAATCTTTCTGGGGTACCGGACTTCTCTAGACAGCATTGTGGGAGGGACAGATCTAAACTTTCTACCAGAACACTGGTCGGCTTGGTACTTGGAAGTGTCCATGGCCCCTTGCTTGCACTCTGTATCTGGCCTGTGTAGCTCTGTCAGCTGTGTTATGGATGGAAACTCAGCCCCACCCCAGCCTAGCATTTCTCTTGGTGGAGGAGAGGCATTGAAGCAGATTGTCTTTTGGGGTAAGAGAATTATTAATGTCCTAGTCAGACAGACAGACAGTAAAGGTAGGGCCCTGAGACTTCAGTCCCATGTAGCAGAATGGGAGAGTCCTTTCTAAGAAAGGGGAGGTTCCGTTTCATTTAGTTGATAAGCAGTCTAAGTATATGCTTGCACTCAGGTTGTCTCTGATTCCAGGGATGTAGGTGTGAAGGGGTTCTTGCATTCAGGGGAAGAAATGTGTGACCCCAAGGATATGGGGGAAGTGGGGAGAAGGGGCCCATGTACTTAAAGTGCCTTGATAAGGGGTGTGCCCGCTGTAGTCCATGACTGCTTGAAGCTTGGTAGCCTAGGGCCTCTAAACAGAATCAGCTATGGGTGGAGAGAGATGCATGCTGCAAATGGGCATGACCTTAGTTTATAGTCCTGGTTCTAACAGAGGACTTCTCTTAATTTTTCAGGAGCCTGGACGCAGGTAAAACCAGACTCGTGGCTTCCACACACAAAAGAATTTCAGAGGGCTAGAGAGATGACTCAGGGTTTGAGTGCTAGCAGTTACTGTTCTTGCAGAAGACCCAGGTTTGGCTCCCATCACCCACCTGGCACCTAACAACTGTCTTTAACTCTAGTTCCAGGTGATCTGACACCATCTTCTGGCCTCCATGGGCATTATGCAACACAGGGGCACTTACATACATGCAGGCAAAACACTCATACACATAAAATAAGTAAATAAATAGAAGGAAGGAAGGAAGGAAGGAAGGAAGGAAGGAAGGAAGGAAGGAAGGAAGGAAGGAAGAGGGAAGGATTTTAGAATGCACCAGTACGAAGCAGAGTAGGATTTTATTAGAGGTAGAAAGGGGCTCAGGAAGAACGGGGAACATCGCAGAGCCCGGGTGTGGGGGCTACTCAAAGGAGCGTTAACATTAAGAGTCTTATGTGGGTCACATAGACCGTTTGTGTGGCTCACAAGTCGCATCTCAGAGGGTTACTGTGAAACAGTTTTTCTTCTTTCGTCTTTCTTGGATGGGGTTGTAATCTGATAGACCCACTAGGGTGGCACAAAGGGTTTAGGACATGTCTTTTACTGAGACGCCTAAAAAACTGTAGGTTTATATCTGGAAAAGGAGAAAGCTTTAAGCCAATGTTGTGTTGGAAGTCGTGATTCTCAGCTGGTGAGAGGCTTCATTCAGGCTCCAGGGTGTAGGGCTCCTTCCCTTCCCTTGTCCACATGGGTTTCCTTATCATTGTCTCCTGCCTCAGTTTCCCTTTAGGTAGGACATCAAAAGTTGTGTTAGTTTAAACACCCTTTAACCCTGGCTTCCTTTAGAACCAGTGATACCCTTGTTAATGCAAAAACATAACTCTTACCTCAAAGAGGGTAAGAGATGGTTTATTCTGGAGCCAAATATGAGTGACCATGGCCTGGGAACACAGATTCAGGTTATCCCAAATTCCATGTTCCAACATAGTAAGAGTTTCATGAAATTTTTTTAATAACAGAACAAAGAAAAGTCATAAATCAAGACAATTTTCAATACACTGGTGGAGACATTAAGTAGACTGATAACAGCAAAAGAGAAATCTCAGCTATTGGCCTCAGATGCTGTCTGATGATGCTCAGCCTTTTGGTTGGTGAAAACTGGTGGGTTGCTGTTTTTATCTGCTAGTCACAGGATGCTAAGTCAGAACCAAAGGTGGGCAAGGAGTGGCTATTTAGGGGGCTAAAGATAGCCCAAGATTAATGGTAATTAGACTCTGAACCTGCAACATTCCAAACTCTCCCCAATCACTGAAGTTCTAATTAATTAATCAGTCTTTGCAGACTGTTCAGTTTTAAGATGCAGTTTTTCTGGGAACTTTTGTTCACACCTTGGGGATATCTTGGGAGATAATAGGGCTCAGGATCTTGTTCAAGTCCCTCCAAGAAACCCTGGCAGGGGTGAGCCACCGATTGACAAAACTGCGATCTGGACAAGTGAAATGGGTACTTGTCCAAGTTCATACAGTTTAATCTGATATAGAGCACAGACTGGCACCTACACTTCCTATTTTAAATTTGGGGTGGGCTCCTGGAGCAAATGGTAGTGAGCATTATGGGCTAGCTCTCCAGTGTCTCTATGGGCACAAGGGTGTGGGAGTTGAAGGCCGGGGGCCATTGTCTACAGCAAAGTCAGCATTTGAGCTTGGGAGAAATGATTGGATCGTGAAGGCTCAGACCTCATCAGTGGGCTGATCCGTTGATGGGGTCATAACTTAATGGGATGCTGGGAGGTGGCAGAAACCTTGGGAGTTAGGGCTAGCTCAGGAGATGGGTAACTGGGGGTGTACCCTCAAAAGTCAGCCCCTTTCTTTCCTCCCCCTCCTCTTCCCTTCTCCTCCCTTCTCTCATTGCTCTTACCCTCCTCCTCCCCTTCATCTCCCTTCCCTCCTCTCTCTTCCTCCCCCTTGTCTGCCCCCCCTTTCCACCTGCCCCTCCTAACCTTTCCTCCTCTCCTTTCTCCTTTCCTGGCTGCCATAAGGCGAGCATCTCTGTAGCAGCAAATGTCTTACTGTAGGCCCCAAAGACACTGGGCCAACTATGCACTGAGCCACAATTAGTTTATTCTCCTCA
The DNA here is from genome assembly GCF_000622305.1 of Nannospalax galili. Lineage (NCBI taxonomy): Eukaryota > Metazoa > Chordata > Mammalia > Rodentia > Spalacidae > Nannospalax > Nannospalax galili. The sequence continues at coordinate 1,748,557 of NW_008328344.1, forward strand.
TGTATTTTGTCATTGTGACAGAAAGCCCAATAGTATAGTGGCCAATTTACACTGTTGGGTTTTGGGAAACTTAAATTTAAGCAGTGGAAACCAATATAAGTAAAAAAAAAATCTTAATTTTGTCAATGATTGCATAACAAAATGATATTAGATGAAATAAAATATAAAATTTCTTTTTTGGCTATTTTTTAAATGTGGTTAACCATAGTGGAGGGTGCTGACCTACTGGGATTGTTAAAATACAAGACCTAGCCAGGCACAGTGGCACATACCTCTAAACCCAGCACTTGGGAGGCAGAGGCACATAGATCGCTGTGAGTTTGAGGCCAGCCTGGTCTACATAAGGAGGCAGCCAGGGCTACATAGTGTGACCCTGTCTTAAAAAAACAAATAAATCAAAGAAACAGAAAATAGAGGTTCCAGAACCATACTCCAGATCAACTGAATAATATCTTTGGTTTGGGGAGAGTTTAGGAACTTGAAGATTTCTAGATAATTCTGTTGCAGAGTAAAATGTGAGACTAAAACAGAGCACCTATCAGTTGGAGATAACTGGGTGACAGTCTTTAATTTGTTACAGTCTGCCCATGCCCTATTGTCCTCCCAACTCTGAAGTGGAGGTGTCCCTTGCCATTTGCCACCAGACAAGCATCAGTGCAGGTTGAAGTGAACATGAAAGATTTCTATTTTGTTACATCTCAAACTTTGGAGGGAAAATAGGAATAACCTTTATGTCTAGAAATACTCCCTCCTATTTTTTCTTGAAATACAGAAACTTCTTTAAGTGTTTGATAGGAGGTACCCATGATACCTCCACAGTGACATCATCCATTCTGCTTTGTTCCAATGGAGCAGAGCAGAGGTCCAACATCATTCACCCATGGGAGTTAGAACCCACCTAACTGGGTCCAAAGGACCCCACCACCTCTGAAGGATTCTTAGTGGCAATGAAGCTCTGTCTCTCATCAGGTCTTTTTAACCATCTTTTAAGCTTAACTTGAATGGACCTCCCTAAAGATGGTGAAGCTATTCTGCTTAGAACCCCCAAAGGTAAAAATTGGTGAATTTTAATAAGAATAAAAACCAGGCATCAGTTTTGTTTTATGTTTACAATCTCGGCTGCACATCTGAGTGCCATCTTAGCAGTAAACTAGGGAAAAACAAATTTCATGTGTCAGGTTAAGTTTTAGGATTATATTTGATCCACAGATATTATTGATCATCATTACTGTATAATGAATACCTGGGAAGATTCTTTCTTTGGGAGCTAGAAGTTTCCCAGAGAAACTTGTACTTGGGAAAAATATTGTTTTATTTATTAGGAAACGACACTGTTCTTAATATCACAGGAGCCTTAAATATAAACCTGGAAGACATGTAGTTAGACCCCAGGTGTCAATGTTATATACAAAATATTAAGACTATATTTTATATTGCTGTATAAGAAATTACCATAAGCTGAGTATGGTGGCACCCGGCTTTAATCCCAGTACTCAAGAGGCAGACCAGGCAGGTCTCTGTGAAATTGAGGCCAACCTAATCTATATAGCAAGTTCCAGGCCAAGCTGGGGCCACAGGGAGATCTTGTCTCAGAAAAAAAAACAAACAAACAAACAAAAGTAACATCTGGAAGAATGTAATTTTGTTTAGTATGGAGTTTTTATTATTTTTCACAGTTCCTTGCTTGATAATCAGAATT
>NW_008328344.1:1750480-1807587 GCF_000622305.1 Nannospalax galili
AAAAAAAGGAAAACAAACAAAAATTATTTTACTTAATGGCTTAACATTATATATATATATATATAATTTTATGGTTTCTGAGGGTCCATAGGTGGGCCATGGTCTATTGAATCTCTGTTTGGGAATGCACAGTGTGTTGGCTCGTTGTCATGATTTGAATGCACAAGGTCCTAAAGACTTATGTTTTGAACATTTGGTCCTCAGTTGGGGGTGCTGTTTGGGAAGGTTGTAGAAACTTTGAGGAGGCATGACTCAGAAGGGTCTTTGTGGGTTATTGCCTGTCGGCACTTCCTGCCCAATTTTTCTACTTCCTGATCCTTCAAGACGTGACAAGCTCTGCAGCGCGTGCCTCCAACAGATCCCTAGCACTGGCCTTTCCTGCCTTAATGGACAGAATCTCTTAAGCAGTGAACCCAACTAAAACTCTCATAAATTGTCTTCTGTCAGGTATTTTGTTACAGAAGTGAAGAAAGTAACAGAACCCTGTTGCTGTCATTAACCCGTTTGTAGCTTGGTGTTTCTTCTCTTGAGGAATCTGGACCTTCTGATTGCAGGTCCCCATTTTCCTAATGTCTATCAGCAGGGGTGCTAATAGCTCCAAGAACAATCCCATTCACCACATGACGTCTTATTTTCTTTAAGCCAGCAAGTTCAGATCTCTGTGACATTTGGCCCTCTTAGAAGGCCCACACAACTAGGTCAGACATACCATGGATGATGTCCATTTTGATTAATTTAAAGTCTGCTGATCAATAATCTAATCATAAATGTGATATCCCATGTTCCATACTCAAATAGAGGGGATTGAAGGCACTACTGAGGTGCAGGAATCTTTGAACCTTTCCTACTAGAATCTATTTTCAGGTTCCTAACAGGTAACTCCCACCCTGGTACCTAAGTTTTATCTCATTATAGCAGCAGCCCAAAGTTCAAAATTTTGAGAGTCCAAGATCTTACATATAGATTGTATTTGTTATAACAGCTCATGTTTATTCATTGGCCTGACCCACACTCAAGGGGAAAGTTCACACAGGTGTGTGCACGTGCACAAAGCAGTAAGAGTCTTGGGCACACATACATTAGCATGTGTATCATCATAGCATGTAGCTAAGACTTCATCAATTATTTTTGCCCATGATACATCTCAGGATGACTGACAATTCACAGGGTGCTTGGGTAACCAAATAGTCAGTGTCTTCATCTTCCATGTGATTGGATTTCACTTTTCCTTTTAAGAATGGTTAGCACTACACACTGTCAGCCCCATGAGAAGGAGGACCCTTCTGTGGGCTCTTCTGGAATGACTTGGCTGAGCACATACACCTGTCCAAGGTGTGGCTGTTGAGCATGCTGGGTCCTGATGGGAGCTCCCGTCTTCTTCTAATCAGATGAGAGGAGACCCTGGTTTTACAGGTGTTGGGGAACTGGAGCAATAACACCAAAACCATTCCTTCTCTCCCATCAGCACATGCCTGCCTCCACAGGGAGGGGGATAAGCTGCAGCTTTTATTTCTTTTGCTTCCCAAGGGCACCTCTCTTCTCCACACTGGATTTCTGGAGAAAGGTGAGGAGGCCTTGATGGCATGTTTGCATTTTTTCTCATTATGTTCTGAGTCTCTGATTCCAGGTAAAGGTCATCTGCCTGAAGGAGAGAAGTCAATTTCACACTCTCCTGGAACTAGGAAAATGGCCTTTCATTGTGCTGATAGTTATAGATTCAACTTAAAGAGGAAACAACCTTGTTATTTCTTTTAAAAAATATTTTATTTATTATTTTTACTTTATGTGTTCAAGTGTATTGCTTGCATATATATAAATGCACCTGTGTCATACAATGCCCGTGTCAGAAGAGGGTAACAGATCCCCTGGAACTGGAGTTATAGATGGTTGTTAGTCACCATGTGGGTGCTGGGAACTGAACCTGGTTCCCCTATAAGAACAGCCAGTAATCTTAACCACTGATCCATCTCACCAGGTGCCTCCTTGTTATTTCTTGATTCTTCAATATGTCCTATAGACTTCTATAAATTTAAAAGTAATCTATAGCTTTAGTATAATTTTATTTGACTTTCACTTTTAAGGTTTAGTATTTTTATTTTATGATTTTCAATATATGTATATAGGTATATTATCATATAATATTTATATATTAATATTAAACTTTTCAGCTAAGCATGGTGGTATACACCTTTAATCCCAGCACTCAAGAGGCAGAGGAAGATGAATCTCTGTGAGTTAAAGGCCAGTCTGGCCTACATAGCAAGTTCTTGGCCAGCCAGTATCATACTGTCTCAACAACAAATAACATCAAAGATTAATTTTTTCCAGATAAAGTAATATTATAGATCTATCTTTCTAGAAAACTTAGAAAATCAAGGATCATTAAAATAAAAATGGAAATAATCCCAAGTACTATTACACAGAAAGAGAATTATACTGTGTGCTGGATAGCTTCAGTTGTCAACTTGACACAGCTTGGCAAAGGGAACCTTGGTTGAGAAGTTTCCTCTGTTGGATTGGCCTGTGGGGCATTTCCTTGATTGTCAAGTGATGTGGGAGGGCCCCAACCCCTTGTGGGTGGTGCCACCCCTGGGCAGGTGGGCCTGTGTTGTACAAGAAAGAAGGCTGAGCAGAGGCCAGGGGAGCAAGCCAGTAAGCAACATTCCTCCATGGTCTGTGCTCCAGGTTCCTGCCCTGAGTTCCTGCCTTGACTTCCTTGATGATGAACTGTGCCTATAGGCCAAATAAATCCTTTCTTCCCCAAGTTGTTATTGGTCAGAGTGGTTCGTCATAGCAATTGAAAGCAAACTAGAACACACTATATTTTTCTGTATTTTTAAAAGCCTATTTAAACTCATGTGTATAATATATACTCATATACATACATATGAGTATACATATAAAGTATTTTCCTATATACAATTTGAAGTTATTTGAAATTGTCAGATGAAAGTTGCATTTTTGATAGATAGAAGTTTGAGTTGTTTTAAAAATTATTTATTTTTGATAATTAAATACATAAATACATGAATATATTGTGATTGCACCCACCATTACTATCTCTTCTCTTCCAACCTTCTGGCTCCCTTCTCCCAACTGTACCCCTCCTGCCTGCTTCACCCCATGTTCTTTTTCCTTTTGAAATCATATACAGGTGGCTACAGCTCCATGTGTTCATGACGGTGATGGCTGTACCATATCTAGAAGACATTTCACTGCTCTCTTCTCCATCCTCCGGCTCTTACAGGCTTTCTTTCTGTTCCTACTCCTCTTCAGCTAACCAAAAATTTCCCCTTCTACTGTAGGGCTGGAGAGATGGCTCAGCGGTTAAGAGCACTGACTGCTTTTGCAGAGGACCTGGGTTCGATTCCCAGCACCCACATGGCGGCTATGCAGCATTGCATGACACGGTGCACTCACATATATGCAGGCAATACACTTGTACAACATAAAATAAAAATAATAAATAAATTTTTTAAATTCCCCTTCTACTTTAATGTAAAAGCTATTCGTTATTGGGACTGGAGAGATGGCTCAGCAGTTAAGAGCACTGGTTGCTCTTGCAGAGGCTCCAGGTTCTATTCCCAGCACCTACATGGTGGCTAACAATGATCTGTAACCCCAGTTCCAGGGTAATTCGACACTCTCTTCTGACTTCCATGGACATTGCATGACACAGGTGCACTTACATGCATGCAGGCAACATACTCATACACATAAAAAAGTATAAATAAAATGTTTAAAAACTATTCCTTATCTTCAGCCATCCAAACTACACTGAGATTCCATCTTATCTCTGTCAGAATGGTTATCATCAAGAAACAAATGACAACAAATGCTGGTGAGGATGTGGGGTCAGGGAACCCTTATTCACTGCCAGTGGGAATGTGAAATAGTCCAGCCACTATGGAAATCATTATGGAGGGTTGTCAAAAACCTAAATATAGGTGCTGAAGAGATGGCTCAATGGCTAAGAGCACTTGCTGCTCTTGCAGAAGACTCGAGTTTGGTTCCCAACATCCATGTCAAGTGGCTTACAACTACCTGTTACTCCAGCTCCAGAGGGATCTGATGCCCTCTTCTGGCCTCTGTGTGCACTGCACTCACACAGGCACATATACCCACACAGACACACATAATTAAATATACATGAATCTTAAAAACAGAAACTAAAAATGGAACAACCAAGTTATTGTATAGCTCTACAATTCCTTGGAATATGACACAAAAATCTAAGTCAGCATAAACAAAGGTACATGCACATCCATGTAAGCTCTATTCTTGAAATGTACCTTGAACCATCTCCATAGCAACTGCCTAGCTCTAAGCTGCCATCATCTCTGTGTCCCAAACCACAGAGCCTTTTAGTGATGCCTCAGCATCCCTGTATCTTGATCCACCCTTTCCCATAGTGGCCCAAGGGAGCTTCTTAAATTTGAATTGCTTGTGTTTGTCTTCCACTGACAAGTCTCCATACCTAAAGCTCCTAGCAGGTAATCCAAATTGGCCTTTGGATCCTCACAGCCCATCAGGGCCAGACCTTTCCTGGATCATCAATGTCATCTTGTATTTTTCTGGTTTGGCCTGCCATGCTCCAATTGCATGGATTTCGCTTTGTATCTGGAACATGCTGAGCTCTTCCACCTCAGATTCTTTGCATATGTTGTTCCCACCAGTTGGAATTCCTTCCCCCAATTCCTTCATCTCCCTGAGACTTCACCTGTGCAGAGACACATCCTTCATCTCCATCTAGGTAGGTGATGTTCTCTCTGTCCAGCTTCATTGCCTATGTCACAGCTGATGATGACTAATTTCTCCCTGGCCTGTACCACTTCCACATGAGTGGATAGTGAAGATGGAGACTGTTATCATCACCACTTAATTTTTGGGACAGAATATGAAACTATTCACTAGACACTGGTATCATTTATATTAGTTTAATTTTTGTTCCTGTAACAAATGAACACAAATACTTTGGCTTCAAACAATACAACTTTATTCTCATACAATTCTGAAAGTCAGAGATCTAAGAGGTTTCACTGGGCTAAAATCAAGGTGCATTGGAAGGTGAGGCTCTGTGTGTTGCCAAGGGAAAACTGTTTCCTTAAGGCACATCCAATATGTGGCCTGTGAGCTACGTGTGGTCAAAGACAGTTATGAACATGGCCCAGCACATGACCATGTGTGACCTCCACGGAAGTCAGAGACAACTTGCGGGAGTTGGATCTCTCCTACCACGTGGGTCTTAGGATTGAACTCAGGTCATCAAGCATGGTGGCAAGTGCCCTTACCTGCTGAACCGTCTCGCCAGCCCTACAGCCCTGTAATATTTTTGTAACTTGATCACGCATTTTTCCAGCATGAACTTTGTAGATGACAACACCATATTGTAATTTCAAAGGACTGGACGCCCCTGCAGGGGCTACCCTGGGGCTTTGGCCTGTTCCACTTTTTCCATCTTTAAAGCCAGACATGCATCTCTGTATACCTTTCTTTCATGGTCATATAAACCCCTGGTTTTCCGGCATCCTTCTTCCATTTTTAAAGACTGTTGTGACTGTACTTGGTTCACCGGGATGATCCAGGCTAATCTTTCCAGTTTAAAGCCAGTGGATTAACACTCTTAATTCAACACACAATCCTTTCTCCCCTTTTGGCATGTAATTAAATATACAAATTCAGGCGATTAGGGGGTGGACATCCTGGGAGCCTATTATTCTGAATTAATAAATATTAATGGCTGTTTGAGTGCAGAAATGGTCAACCTGCATGGAGGTTCTTTGTGGGCCGATGTCTGTGCTTACATTTCTTTTTGTAGCATTTTGTGTCTGCCCCAGCCAGGTCCATCTTCAGGCTTAGTGATTACTCCGATGGACACTTACAGTTTCCCAGAAGAGGAGAGAAGACACAGGGGTGAGTTCTTCCTTTAATAATCAGTCTCCAAAGAGGATCTGGAGACCCTTAAGGTACTAGGTGAAGAGGGTCTTTGGGATCTAATTAAATATCTAATATTCTTTGCAAGGCTTGAGATTTATAGTTGGTGCCACTGTAATTGGCACAGTCTCTCCCAGAGTGACAAATGTAAGCATTATAAATGTTTCCACCTCAGGCGATTCTCAGCAAGGTGATTAATTTTCTGAGAGATTATATGGTGAAGCTGAAGGCCACGCTTTGCAATCAAATAGTGTTTGCGTTAGCTTGTATTGAATTCTAGCAGAGGAGAGGGAAAGAATACCGAGATAGAGATTTCACGAGTCCTCTATGGATAGTGGGACCTTACCAGACGAAGCAGTGTGCTTGCTGATAAAAGCTGTAGACATCCAGCATCCTATAATTTTATGTTTCCCAGGGGACAACACAGCCAAGACATTGAGCTGTGCAAGATGCTTTTCTCTTCTCTGATGAGACCCCAAGTTTATCTGTCATATCTCAGGCTATTTTTAGTGACAGGGCTTTAAAAAACTGGAGGAGCCTATCTCCTAGAACCAGGCTTAAGCATAGGGTTGCTATGCAACGGGAACTTCTCCCTTGTGGCTCGCACACTCTTTTTTTCCTCACAGATTCAGTGAACTGGACCTTGGCTGAAAACAATCAAGCGAGCTTTGCTCGTGCAGAGAAAGAGCAATTGCTTTGGAATCTCGCCCTCCAAAGTCCGGCTTCTCTTGCTGACAGTTGTGTGGCCCTGGGTACATTGCTTCATTTCCCTGGATGGACCTCTGATGTAAAACATGAGTGTTACTAATATAACTCATAAGATGACTGTATAGCACAAATATGCTTATACACGCCATATCTATGTAAACCACTCAAACACAGTGGTTTCACGTGCTAACCTGTATAGGGAGTTCACAGTGTAGAGATTTTATCCTTTCCTGATTTCTAGATAGGTTAACATGGCTATGGTAACATGCTATGGCCAACAGGGGCACTGTCACCAATGGGCCTGTGCCCTTAAGCCTTTAAGGGGGAGTCTTTGGAACGGGGGCCCATGTGGATCTCCTGGGATCCAGTTCAAGGGAGATTCTCATTCTCTGAGCCCAGGAAGGGCCGGTAACTGTGACTGGCTCCCCAGAATTGCCATTCTGCTCACTGAGTACATATTCTTTTTTTAAAGATTCATTTTATTTTTTATGTATCCGTGTGTGAGTCAGTGCACATGTATGCGGGTATCTGTGGAGGTCACAAGAGGGTGTCAGGTCCCCTGGAGCTAGTGCTACAGTTGGTAGTTGGTTGTGACCCGCTTTATGCGAGTGCTGGGAACTAAACTTGATCCTCTGAAGAGGAGCAAGTGTTTTATCTTTAATTTCTATGAAATCATAGGAAATTGAGGACATTCTGGTACTATGTTGGTCTCTCATTACCTCTTATATTTATTGGCATCAGTCTTATAGGACTGAAAACGAACAGCAATACTAGCAGTTAACATTTGTCAACATGAAATGAGCATGGATGCTTGCAGTGACTGGCCTTTCCATAGGGGTATCCTGGCTTTGCTGTCTGAACAGAGTGGAGACGCCTTGCCCCGAGTTGCTCTAAGAGCAGGAGAGATCCAGGTGTGTCTGTGAGTTCTTTAGTGCAGCCAGCACAAAGGCATGGGAAGATCCTTTACTGGGCCATTGGTGACACTGTCTCGTCCAGGGTTAGTGGGCTTGAGCAGCTGTCTGAGAAATGAGATTGACTTTCACGTCCGCAGAGCTCTTCTGTGTGGAACGCCCAGCCTCACTGTATTTTCACCAACTTTTTCTGGGTATGGGTCCAATCTCTTGGCTGTTCTTACTAAGTATCATAGAATGTGGTGGTGGTACAAAGATGCTTGAAGTCTTCAGTGGAGGTTCAAGTCCTATAATTCTACACACAAGAGGGTGTGAACCTCTAATGTTTTACTCTAGCAAAGTAATTCTGTTGTTTCCATATGTAAGGTAGAAAGCTTGCTATATTAACTGGGAGAGAAATGTGTCATATAGAATGCCAACATGGGAGCTAAATAGATTTTTCATAGAACATGTATGAGTAGGTCCTACTAGAATTGGGGGTGTGATGCTAGGACTCAAAGAAATAGGATTATTATAAATGATGTTTTAATAAGTCTATGATAAAGAGTTCTGATAAATAGGGATCATGAAAGGCCTCTAGAAAAACAATAGTAGAGAAAGCATTTATTATTATTTTAGTATTCTCAGCTATGAAGAATGGGGCACATGGCCCCACAGCATATCCATCATTAAATCAGGAGAATTCACATTCTCCCTTTGTGAGGTTGAATGGAGCTTGGCTGGTTTCTGCATGTGTGGAGTTAAATTATATTATAGCTAGTGATCATGTGGGTAAAAGAAGTGTAAATTCCTGTGTAGTAATTAGTGAGGGAAGAGACAATGATCCATTAATTAATAGGAGGGAGAGAAGATTATAACAGCTAGGGTAACTACGGATAAGGTTGTTTGGACTGCTGCTTGTTGTGCTCTAAGGAGTGTATATTTAGAGTTGGATGCTCAGCCAGGTCAAAGAATCAGATAAACTGAGAGGCTTGATGTGGCAAGAATAAACAAAACTCCTCTGATGGCTGTTGCTGATGAGTGCTTTGGTGCCAGATTTCAAACGGCCAGAACAGGGTTCCTTTTCCTCTTCCATAATTATCCATCAAAGACCTGGGAGGGGCCATTTGTAATTCTTTTTGAAGGCAAAAATGATGTCCCAATGACCTATATTGTGAGTTCACAGTTTGTAGGTGTGGTCCTTTTCTGATTTGTTGTTAAAAGGGCTGCAGTAGCAAGCCATGGCCCATAGGGACGCTGTCACCATCTGGTCATGCCATTAATGTGGAGCCTTTGGAACAGGTGCCCATGCAGATCTCCTTGGATCCAGCTCAAGGCAGGTTCTCATTCTCTGAGCCCAGGAAAGGCCTTTGACTGTTTTTGCCTCCCAAGCACTGTCTTGTTGATCATTGTGAGTGCATGTTTTTGTTTTTGTTGTTTTATTTTATTATTTATTTAAGTGTATACATGTGTGCCTGTGTGTGGGTGGCTGCACTGTCAATCAGGTTTAAGAAGAGGGCATCTGATCCCCTAGAGCTGGAGCACAATGTGGGCGCTGGGAACCAAATTCCAGTCCTCTTCAAGAACATTAAGTGCTCTTAACTCAGAGCCCTCTCGTGAGCCTGTTTATTGTGAGTGCATGGTTTGAGTAGCAATGTATTGGCGGGGCAGGGACGAAGTTAACCCCTTTTGTAGGCTGACTGACAAGAAGTCATAGTCTGGGGTTTCTACCTCCTTTCCACTTTTTTTTTCCTATTATGATGCAAAACAAAATTTGTGTTATAAGGTTTGGTTCGAGGCCTGACATCAGAAAAGACTCTTTGAAATGACAGTTGTTCCAAAGCAGAGCACACAAAACAAAAACGAAATATTGCCGTCTCCCAAGAAAAAGAACCAAAAACCCAGAGGAGCAGAAGGAAGCCGTAGCGACAGGTGATTTGTGGGAGATAGACTGTTCTAGAATAAACCCCAGACAACAGAGTTATGCAAGTTCCACTGCTGAACAGAGTTATGTAAGTTCCTCTCTTGAGCACCAGAGAAGACCAGTTTCTTGTCCTAATGCTGCTGGGGATGTTGGCATCTTTAGGGCACCTTCCTGCTCTAACTTGTCTGACATAACCTTTTCCTGGCTCCTCCTGCATCCTGGTTACCTGTTTTTAAGATGTTCTGTTTTTAAGTGTTCTAGCTTTTCCTGGAACAATCTTCATTTTAATCACCTGCCACAGTGTCACTTATGTGTTCAAGCGTGTATCTTAACTTTGACTTTTTTAAAAGGGGGTCTCATGTAGCCCAGGCTGCCCTCAAACTCATTATGTAGTCAAGGATGACTTCTTGATCCTCGTATCTCTTATTTGCAAGTGTTGGGATTACAGACACATGCCACTATGCTTAGACTCAACCTTTTATTTTATTTTTAATTGTGTGTGTGTGTGTGTGTGTGTGTGTGTGTGTGTGTACTAGTACACCACACATCTGGGCGTCAGAGGTCAGTTTTGGGGAGCTGATTGTCTCCTGCTTTGTTTTGAGACAAAGTCTTTTTTTTTCTGCCACCGCACATGCTCCACAATAGCTAACCTGCCAGCTTCTGGATGATTCTCTTGTCTCTGCCTCCCATATTTCAGTAGAAGAGCTGAGATTACAGCTGTTCACCACCGCATCCTGCTTTCTATGTGGATTCTTAGTTGCTTTTACTTGCTGAGCCTTCTTACCAGCCCTCAGCCTTTTAAGAAAAAGTCTTTTCACTTTTGCCCCAGTCAAAACTGACAGTTGGTTTGCCTAATCAATACCCGGTGTATTTCAATAATCCTTAGTCTTTGTGCATGTGTGCACATGCCCACAAACAAAGGGACTTTAAGAAGGAAGCAGAGGTTATAGATCATCACTTCTGAAAAATGTACAAACTTGCAAAACATTGCATTTTCCCACAGCATTTCCCAGAGTCTCCCAATCTCGTCACATGGCAAGACCTAAAAGGGTCTGTGGAAACCAGATGTGAATGACAGGTACTGATAGGCACATATGGAAACCAACTGGGGTTCTGTATATAATTTTTCAGGGTGCCACTCTGAACCCTAACAGCCTCTACAGTTTCATTTTCTTTCCTGCTGCAGAGCATAGTGGAGTTGCACTCATGATGTATAATTTTAATTAGTGAATTAAAAACTAAAAATTTTAGCTGGGCATGGTGCTGCACACTCATAATCCTAGCACTTGAGAAATAGGCAGGAATATTGCTCCAAGTTGGAGGCCAGCCTGAGCTACAGAGTAAGAACCTATCTCAAAAATGAAAATAAAACAGAAAAAGTTTGAACAGTGATGTATACAATAGTAGTTGATATTTAAAGGAGCAAAATCCCCAGGGAAACCTTGAATTGTCATTTGGAAATGTCATTTTATACCTTCAGGCCCAGCATGGTATTCTGAGCCCACTTTGTTGGGCTTGTGCCTGGCCAGCAGATGGGGAATCTAAGACCCAGAGAGATAAAGTAGCTTGCTGGTCACAGAGCCAGAAAGCAGAACTTGGCTGATTGCTTGAATTTGTCATCATTTCTTCCCTCCCTCCCTCCTTCCCGTCCTCCCTCCTTCCTTCTGTTTCTGGATATGGAGCCCAGAGCCTTATGTATTCTAGGCAAACGCTCTACCATTGAGCTACACCCTTGGCTTTCTCTCTTGATGATTTGATGCTGGTTCTGGATTGTCTGATGGAAGCTGCAAGCTTATTGGGTGTCTGTGAACGTGTGAGCACACCACAGACTGAGTTGCCTGGGCCAGTCATAGTGGAAGGCTGAGCCCTTTGTAGTTCCTGGGCAGATACCGACTCACCCCGAGTAACAATCCACCTTGTGTATGTGCCGTAAAAGAAGAAGAATGCACATTTAATAGACAAACCTTTTAGAACTAGAAACAACCTTGAGGTCATCTCACTGGAGAGGTGTAACCTCAAAAGCCTATGCTCCAGGTGGGTAGCGGCAATGCAAAGCTGGTCTGTGGCATTGTTTCATCTTATTTATTATTATTTATTATTTTAATTATTTATGTGTATGAGTGTATTTCCTGCATGTATGTAAGTGCACCTGTGGCATGCAGTGCCTACGGAGGTCAGAGTAGAGTATCAGATCCCTTGGGACTAGAGTTATGGACAGTTGTTAGCAACATGTGGATCCTCTGCCAAAGCAGCCAGTGCTCTTAACTGCTGAGCCATCTCGCCAGCCCCTGTGGCATTGTCTTAGTAAGGACATGCTCTGTGGTCACATAGTGTACTTAGAGTCTTCAGGTCCACAGTTCACAGTTTCTTTCCTTTACCACTTTTGTCAGTGCAGGTGGTTTACATCTCTACTTGCTCCTCTGTGTGTTTGTCTTTTCTACCACTTAATAGTTCTTTTTTGTAAGAGGTCAACTGAGTAATGTAAATATTCCCTGCCTTGATATCAGGGGCCATTCCCTGTGGAGCTGGTGGCAAACTCGATTTCTAAGATCCTACCAGATGGCGAGCAGTTACATAACTCTAATGATCGTGTCTGTGAGGACAACAGCTTGTAGAAGACTGAATTTTCTGACTTCTTTTTAGGAAAAGTTGTAAATTTGGGATTTGATTTGCACTCAATCTTTTGATTTAAAATCTTTTGGCTCTGTTTATTTTTCCTGCATTTGCTTAATTCTGTGCAGCTAAAGAAAACATGTCTGCAAGTTAAACTCTTCCAGTTGATAATTTGTGATTTCTGATCTAGCCCTGCTACCTATTGCACAGGTCAGGGTGCTACTAAGGAAAAACATCAGCGTGTACGTAGACCCGTGTGTACTTAGACCTGTGTCTACTTCAACCATGAGCAGAAGTGTTGAGACTAAAGCCAGGTTTCCAGGTCAGATGTTTTCTATGCTGACTTCAAGTTACTATTGCATTGACCTCATTCGCTCTAGTCATTTGTGTGTGTGGCCAGGGGCCAGCAGGGGGCGTAAAGGTCCATCCACCAGTTTTGGGGGGGGCAGCTCTCTCACTGGTCTGGAGCTAGGCTGACTGGCCCGGGATCCTCAGGGATCCCCCTGTTTCTGCCTCCTCAGTGCTAGGATTACAAGCACATGACACCACACTTCATACTGGGCATTTTTTAAAACTTGGTTTTGAACTTAGGTTCTTCCGTTTGCAAGACAAGCACTTTACCAACTGAGCCATCTCTTTGGCCTTCTCAAGTTATCTTGACTTTGCATTGAAGATAAGTCGCATGCTTATATTTAAGTTCCATGCAAGGAAATTTGAGCACCAGGGACATTCTTTAATCAATTGTCAAAGACTCAAGGATCTCTTAGGTGACATTTAAGTGCTTAGCAATCTCTCTCTCTGATGGCAAGAACAGACACTTAAAGTCCTCATCATAACGTTCTTTCATACTCCACCACAACATGCTGTTCTCTACAGATATGTCTTAGAATGTACTATGTTCCAAAAGCATTAAGCTATAAATCAATTGTCTTTGGAGCATCCTATACTGGATCCATTCAAATAGTTTCAGTTGTTCAAAGTCAGAAGTTGTGCTGCAGGATTGCATTATAGTAGAATATTTTCAAGATAGCTCTTTAGTCTGATAAAGTCCACAATGAAGGAAAGGATTTGCCAGTATTTCAATTTAGGCTTTAATATGGTCCACTGAATTGATGGACCGAGGATAACTCCCTTTGTAGATACTCAGCACACCATGTATTGATTTTCTGTATTCTTCCACGATGCTCTGGCCAGGCTCTCAATCCTAGAGGGATAAACAACAAAATGTGAAGATTACAGAATATTCCTTCCTTTCAAATGTCAGAATGAGCAAGAATTTGTGTAAGACTAAAAGGAGGGATCCAAAGGTATGTTCCGAGATATGCCATAAATGGGATTCTGTATGCTGGGAGCACATGCAGAACCTCTTAGTTATAATAATCAGTGGTGACACTTGGCTCATCATCAGAAAAAGTTTAAGGGCTGGAGAGTTGGCTCAGCAGTTAAGAGCACTGGCTGCTTTTGCAGAGGACCCAGGTTCAATTCTCAGCACCCATATGGCAGCTAACAACTATACCTAACTCCTGTTCCAGGGGATCTGACGCCCTCTTCTAACCTCTTCGTGCACTGATATACATGTAGGCAATAAATACACTCATACACATAAGATAAAAATAATAAATTTTAAAAAAGATTTTAAATGTAAGGTCAGTGTGTATCTTTTCTACCAGGACCACCAGAACTTGGTAAGTGTTCAAGATATATCCCAAGTCTTTATTTTATTGTTAATCTATAAATGGATTGCTGTATTGTAGGCACAGTGTTAATTAAGAACAAGATAAAGGGCTTGTATTTACAAGAATCCTGGTGGGTAGATGGAATGACTCTTGTCATGTTGCAGAGAAGAAAACTGAGGCTGGGCAGGTTACTGAATTCACCAAAGTCACAGAGTGAGTAGCCAGCAGGACTGGAAAGTCAGCCTGATTCTCCATCTGTGCTGTCACCCCTGCTTAGTATTTCCGTCCACCGGAAGGAAGCATGAATTGAAGATAAGTAAATGGACATCTTAGGAATAAGTCTCCTGTGTGAGTTTCTTATATTTGGTGGCCTGGCTGATCTTATTTTATCCAGACAGCATAGAACTACTCAAGTTTGATTGCCAGTACTTGGGAAACAAGAGCTGGTACCACACTGGCTGGGATTTCAAAAGCCCTGTTAGTGTGTTTCTCTGTAAGAGTTTAGCTTTCTGGTCCTGTTGCTATGTACAGCCCAGACCATACTTAGAATTCACTGTATGTCAGGGCTGGAGAGATGCCTCAGGGGTTAAAAGCACTGGCTGCTTTTGCAGATGACCTGGGTTCAGTTTCCAGCACTCACATGGTGGTTAACAACTGTCTGTAACTATAGTTCTAGGGGATCTGATGCCCTCTTCCTGCCTCTACGGGTATTGCATGCACTGGTGCACTTACATACATGTAGACACATACATACAGCCAAGCACATTAAAAAAAAATCAGAATTCAATGTATGTCTTTAGAAAGTCACTTGACTTTCTAACTCACAACTCTTTTATCTAAAATGTGAAATTATTTATATGGTGGTTATGATCATAAAATGAGATATTTGTGAAGTTCTCTGCATTGTGCCTACTGCCTAGTAGGTATGGGTCTTATATCTGTAAATGGTTTAAAGTTCACTCAAAGGATGGAGAAGCAGGGAAGTGGCTTGGGAACACAACCCCCCAGGGGCCATTGAGAAGATGTCAACTGTGCTACCAAGGTCCAACTCTGGAAGTCAGGCACTTGTTTCTGCTCCTTCCTTTCAAGTATTTCCTGATGCATTTTCTAAGTTTTAGATTCCTGACATGGAAAATATGCAGTCATTGAAGGATGACCTAACCAACCGAGAAATATCCGGGAAACCACCCTGTTGGTTGTGACTGCTGCCCCTCTTGTATGGAGACAGAGTCATGTTCTCTGCCATCGACAACAAACAACACGACGGGAAAGAGGATGTTTGTCTCACCCCCTTTGTATTCTGGGTGTGCTGGGTGTACAGCAGGTCACTCTCTACCCTTCTCCATGTTCTCTACATACACAGGATGATACAGTGATAATGGAATTCACGGAACTCTCAGGGTACCACTAGCTGGTTTGGCCAATAAGAAATCCTGATCAGAAATGGAGGGAGAGGAAGAGGGAGATGTGATGCTTTAACATTGACTCCGAACTTGACGTAGATCTAGAATAACCTAGGAAGCAAGACTTTGGGCCTGGCTGTGAGGGCATTTCTGGATCAGATAAACTGAGGCTGGAGGACCTACAACACTGGGCAGCACCATTCCATGGGCCGAAGTCTGGAGCTGAATAAAAAGACCAGCTGAGCAGCAAGCGATGCTGATCTCCCTCTGCTTCCTGACTACAGATGAAATATGACTGGCTACCTTCAGCTCCTGCCACCAAGCCGTCCCCATGAAGACAAACTGTACCTTCACACTATGAACCAAAATAAACTCTTCCTTCCCTAAATTGCTTTCGTCACTCAGAGCAACACGAAAAGTAACTATTATAGGAAGAGAGTAATTACTTATTCATGCAGGGGATGGAACTCAGGGTTGTATGCTGTCCAAGCATACCACCACTGAGCTGTATTCCAGCCAAAGCCACTTGTTTTTTAATTTTTAAAACTGACATATGAGTCTAGTTATATAACTGTTGGTGGAGTGCTTGCCTAGCATGCAAAGGATACCAGTTCTTTCCCCAGCCCCACATAAAACTGTGCCTATTGGTATACATCTGTAATCCTGGAACTTGGAAGGTGGAAGCAGGAGCATTAGAAGTTCAAGGTCATTTGCTAATAGTGAGTTCAAGGCCAGACACTGTCTCAAAACTAAATAGCCAGGCATGGTGATGCGTGCCTTTAATCCTAGCACTCAGGAGGCAGAGGCAGGTGGATCTCTCTGAGCTGGAGTCCAGCCTAGTTTACACAGCGAGTTCCAGGCTAGTTGGGGCTACAGAGAGACTGTCTCAAAAAACCAAAATAACTGTGCTGGATAGATTCAGTTATCAACTTGACACACTGAAGTGGAGGGAATCTTAATTGAGGAATTTCCTCTATTGGATTGACCTGTGACCATGGCTGTGGGGCATTTTCTTAATTGTTGAGTGATATGGGAGAGCCCAGAAAACTGTGGCTAGTGCCACCCCTGGGCAGGTGGTCCTGTATTATATAAGAAAGCAGTGAGCACTGACCAGGGGAGCAAACCAGTAAGTAGCATTCCTCCGTGGTCTGTGCTCTGGGTTCCTGAACTAAGTTCCTGCCTTGGCTGGAGAAAACTTGAGAAGACTTGATGATGGACTGTGAGCTGTATGCCAAATAATCCTCCCAAGGTCTGTTTCAATTAGTGTTTTTATCACAGCAACAGAAACTAAAACCTAAGTAACTAACTAATAAATTACATTATTGAATGACTTCAGAGTGAATCTATGTATATATCCAGCACTCAAAGGAAACAGAAATTAGCAGCACCTCAGAACTCCTCCCACACTCTCCTCGGTCACCCTTGATCCCAAGCTGCAGGCCCTCTGTCCTCTGCCTTGCATGCTGCTGTAGCACTGTAGATTGTCCCTGACTCTTCCCTTGAAGAGGAAGTCTGTATGTCCTTTTCCTTTGGGGCTCTGGAAAACATTCCCACTCCCTTCTGGTTGGAGCTTGCTGCTGCCAAGTGAAATACAGGTTCCTGTACTACCTCAGTCTGCCCAACACATCCCTGTACCTTTGTTTCTTGCGCCCTACAGTAAACTAGCTATCCTGGTTAGACTGTGCCAGCTGTTTTCTGTTGAGACATCAACAGATAATCCAAACAAAAATCCTGTCACTGACTGGGTCAGGGCTACTTGGAAGAAGACACTGGCACTGGGTAAAGTACCTACACAGCACCGTCCAACATAGCAGTTTTTAGACAGTGTCTTCCATGTAGTCTTATGAGAGCCATCCTGTTGGATGTGAAAATGATGGTGGATGGTGACAGCTACAATGACCTGAGCTACACATGACAGGAGGAATGATAACACCAGGAGTGCAGTGTTGGAGATGGAGAGAGATGGACAGTCTCCAGGGGTAATTAGGGGCTGACTCTATAGTACTTGTGATGGATAGGACTGAGGAGAGAGGGCGAGGAATTGTTGCCCAGGGTTCTCCCTGGTCTCTGGCTTTTTCCATCAACTGGAAACTGGTACCATTTGCTGAGGTGGTGAACCCTAAAGTTGAGGGGAAAGTGCCTGAATTCTCTTTGATATTCAATAGAAATACCAAGAACCCCTATATGGGAAATTTATAAAACTCAAAGGCATCAGGGCCAAGAACATAAATCCTGGCCTATGCAGTCTATAGACTTAATTAAAGCTACAGGCAAGGATAGCATACAGAGACAGTGGCTGCCAAAGTGAAACAGAGCAGGGCTTATCAGTTCTGGCCTGTAGATGCCCTGGGTTGACTAATTTTACGCTGTGAGCCTTATCTATGTGGTATAGATTGTTTGGCCACAGACCCGACCTCTAAGCACTAGACTCCAAGGAGTACTTTGTATGATAACCAAAATATTTCCAGATGTTCCCAGCTGTGCTCTCAGCAGCAAAGTCACACAAAGTTGAGTCACCAGCACAGAGTGATATTTGTAGGTGGGGCTATGGTCCTTGATCTGATCTTGGATCTCTCCCTGCCCAGGTGAGGCATAAGTGGGTGTGGTATTGAACAACATGTGTCTCCCCCCCACCCCGCCGTGGAATATGGAAGGAAGCAGTCAATAGTCCATTGTTGGCTTTCACGAGATAAATGAGAAAACGAGGAAACTGATGGGAAGTGTGTCTGTCTCACATGAAGTGTTTCTTGCTATTATATTCTGGGTGCTGGTCTCATTGAGAATAAGGATGGGTGTAGAGGGAAGCCTTTGGAAATGTCAGCATCTAAGACTGGATGGAACAGGAGGAGACAGAGAGCAGGAACTGGTGACTTGAGTAGAGGAGGGGACTTACAGTATAGGTGGGGCTGGGGGACAAGGCCAAAGTTTGAGCCTGGGGAGCTCCTACACTCTCCTGGCCTCACACACAGAAGAGCCTGGGAGACACCAACTCAATATATTTCATCAGGACAAATTGCTCTGACATACTTGGCTAGATTTATTAGCATCTACTGTCTGCCTAGACGTGATTGTTTTATAGTGCCCTCGAATGGCACTCAGAATATATGACATTTTGGTGAAGAATTCTCTCTTGCTCCAAGATGGACAGTCACTGAAAAATAATATTATTCAGTAAAGACATATAAGCCAGTGAGGAATAGCAAGCTGCACAGAGCCAGCTAACTGCGTAGGCGGATCCTGTGGTATAGTTCTGAGTGCTCCTTCCTTCTGTGGGAGGCAGGGAAGGGCACACAACGGTCCCCTGTGTTTGCTAGCAAAATGATTTCATTTACGTAGCTCAATATCTTTGCTACCAGCAACTCTAAGGGAAACAAACAAGTCCTCTTCTGGTGGTTAATTTCCATTGTCAACTTGCCTGGATCTGGAATCACCTGAAAGACAGGTCGATGGGTATTCCTGTGAGGGATTGTCATGATCAGTCTGTATGGAAGGGCTACCCTAAACATGGGCAGCACCTTCCTGTAGCAGTCTGGATGAAGGAGATGGAAGAAGACTTTTTGTTTTTTGCCTACTTGCCTTCACCGTCTCTGGTAAGTTCATCTACTTTGTTCCTGCTACTGTAGTGCAGCATATTAGAACCAGTTTTAGGCTACAAACATGAAGACCAGCAGCTCTCCAGGAATCCTCAGGGTATTTAGTGCCGGATTGGAACTTCTGAGTCCAGCCTCATGGACTGAGCAACTACTGGGTTCTTGACCTCACCAATGAGGGACAGCCGTTGCTGGACTACCCAGTCTGTACTGTGGAAGTCAACCTAATAAATCATATATATATATATGAATATATATGTATATATTCATTCTCTGTGCCTTGCTCAAGAGAACCCTGACTAATAAACCTCTGCACCTCACCTCCTCCACTTCTTCAATTGATCGAACACATTTTCTGGTAATTCTTAACTTCCTGGACCACATTTCTGCTCTAACAAAATTAACGTGTGTGCGTGAGAGAAACAAGAAAATGGTGAGCGTGCCTTCCTTCTGTCCCCTTCCCTCCCTGCCTTGTCCCTACACCCTCTCTGCCCCTCACCTCCCATCTCTTCACACACAAACTGTATCTTTACTATGTTCTAGATATGGAACTGTATGCTGGACAGATGAGGGAGAGAGAGACAGACAGATGACAAACGGAGGAGAGAGAGAGGAGAGAATGTGTCTTGGCCAAATTGTTATTTATTGAATTTATTTATTTAAGCTTAGGGATCATTTTATTAGAGTTTGAGAGGAAAACATCAGGGTGGACAAACTGTAAACCTTGGTAATTGTTGGGAGTAGAGAGATGAACAAGAAGAGAATTCTATGTCTTGGAGTTGGGATCCTAGAAGCTAGTACGTTCAACAGCTTCATTGGGTACATGGGGGCCAGGACGGTATTCAGAGGACAGGTAAGGAAGCCCAAAGAGTCAGAACAAACATGTTTAGTCTTTTGACCAGTACCCAAAAAAGGAGATAGAAAGGAAGAAAAGGAAAAGTTACATTAAAAATACTCTTATTATTTTTATTTTATGGGCATGAGTGTTTTGCCTGGATGTATGTTAAGCGTACCAGCAGTGTGCAGTGCCTGTGAAGGTCAGAAGGGGGCATCGGATTCTCCTAGAACTGGAGTTATGGACAGTTGTTAGTATCAAGTGGGTACTGGGAACTGGACCTAGGTCCTCTGCAAGAGCAGTCAGTGCTCTTGACTGCTGAGTCATCTCTCCAGCCCCCAAAGGTACATTTTTTAAAGTTAGAACTCAGAAGAGCAGGCAGGCTTAGCAGTGTAGGTCTGTAAGCAACTGCCTGTGCTTATTTTTAAACATGTAAAACCAAAGGACTTCAAAAAGACCCCACAGAGATACTTATCAAAAGGATAAAGAAAAGATCATTGATGTGGAAGCGGAGACACTCTTTTTCTGTAGGATGATTGGAAAGGATCCTCTTAATGAGGTTACACATATGCAAGTTCTTCATAAAAAGCTTTGGGAAGGGCCAGGAAACTGAGCTGAGTAAGCAGTCAAGAAGGAAGATGCTAGAACCCATGGTGGTGTAGAGTGGGGAAGCAGTATACAGTGGGTTGCAGAGGCGTCCAGGGCCTTGATGGCTCAGCCCTGAGGACCACCAGTGGGGACTTCGGAGGTTATCCAAAAGGGTTACAGAGGTGAGGAGGGTAGGATGTTGAGGCAAAAGAAGGGGTACAGGGTATGTATGGCTAGGGAGAAAAGACATGTGCCTAGACTTGAACATTCTGAACCTCTGTCTCCAATATGACTACACTTATTATTGGTATTTAGGCAACTTCTGACTCACGATGACATCACTTTTCTTCAGGCTTTGGAGATAATGACACCATCTGGATCCTCCACATAGTGCTTTGAGACACTGAGGATGTTGCGCATTTGTTCGCCCTTCTTGTTATTCATCTGAAGTACATGGAGGCTTGTTAGGATGCCTCCCCTCTCGGCTTCATGTCCTTCAGGGAAGAATCACATTGCTTCCTACAGTCTCCTTCGAGGAGCCCTTTGAAACTAGAACAGCGGTGGGGATCGTGGGAGGGGATAAAAGGAAAGACTAATTTTGCTGTGTGAGTCATTGGAAAAATTGTCCATTCACCTATTAAACACTTCTTAAGAGTCTCTCAGGGAAAATGAGTAAGGCAGGCTGGGGCCTGTTGGGTCTCAGCCTTGTAAAGCCAGACGTGGACATAGCAACTGATTGCATGTTGAATAGAATGTATACTAAGAATCATGGGACACAAAGCCTAGAGTTAATTTTGCCTATTGAAACTGAGGAGGAGCCAGCCATGGTGGCCTCCATCTGTAATCCTAGCCCTTGAGAGGCTATGGCAGGAGATATTGAGTTCAAAGCCAATTAGTCCCTGTCTCAATGAACAAAATAAGACAAAACAAAAGATTGAGGAGACTTCTTGGGGGAGGTGAGAGCTGAGCTGCGTTAAGTCTGAACAGTGGCTCATCAGGCAGAAAGGGCAAACAATGGGACTTCAGCCATAAAGACATAGGGCTGTGGGGCTGGAGAGATGGCTCAGTGGTTAAGAGCATTGGCTGCTCTTGCAGGGGGTCTAGGTTTCGTTCCCAGTACCCTTATGGCAGCTCACAACCATCCTCACAATTCCAGTGCTAGGGGATCTGATTCCTTCTTCTGGTCACCGCAGCATCGTATGACATGGGTGCACTTACATGCAGGCAAAATACTTATACATAAAATAAAAATAAACATAAACTTTTAAAAGTAAATAGGGTTGGGAAAATGGCTCAGTGAGTCAAGTGTGGGCAAGTATAAGGATCTGACTTTGAATCCCCAGCACCCATGCCAAAAGCTGAGTATGGCACTGGGGAGGTAGAGACAGGAGGATCCGTGGGTAGTGAGTCTAGCTGAATTGGTGAGTTCTGGGTTCAGTGAGAGAATCTGCCTCAAAAAACAAGTTGGAGAGTGATTGAGGAGGATGCCTGATGTCCTCTGGCCTCCATGTACACTTGCACACGTGTGTATACACAAGAACACACACATAAAGAAATAGTATGAAGAAAGGCCCTGAGGCATAAGACACTAGCTGTGTCATCTTAGAAGAAACATGATGCTTAGCAGCATTAATATGAAGTGGTAGGCACAGGGTGGGCCCAGTTATGCTGGGCATCTAGGACATTCCCACTAAACCAGTTTCTAAATCCCAGTTTTAGTCATTTAGCGGTCATTTTTGCTGTACAATTCAATTTTCAATCATATACATAATACTGTAATACTATTTAAAATTCTTTATTTTCTTTAAATTTTCTCCTACTTAAATGTATTTAGTAAGGGAGATATTAAACATGGTATTTTAAAGAAATGGGATAGTTTGATTAAAATCCAGTTTGACATGCTGTTATATTTGTATTCGTTTGTTTGTGGAGTCAGGATTTCCCTATGTAGCCTTGGCTGAACTCGAATTCTAGATCCTCCTTTCTCAATCTCCTAAGTACTGAGATTACATGTGTACATCGCCCTGCATGATTTTTCTGTACTTCTTGATCTTTTCACGGGCTTGAGTTACATTTTCATATGCTAGTGGCGGGGGCAGGGGTTGTTGCGCCAAGACCCCTTGCAGATATAACATGACATCATGTCTGTGTATAACCTCTGCTCATCTTCCTAAAACTTTAACTCATCTCTGGATTACTTCCAATCCCTGACCAAATGCTCTAAAAATACTCATCATACTGTTCAGAATATAAGGACAAAATCTTTCTACGGATATTCGGTAAGGTTGCATTTTTTTCTGAGTATTTCAATCTGAACTTGAAATCCACACATACAGAAGCAATGGCTATGAAGGGCTGACTGTATGTGTTAGATTAAATAATTGGCTACTGAAACACAAGAAGCTGATCTGCACACCACCACGTCGCCTCTTGTGGTGATGCCTCACTGTGAAGCTGCAGGCAGAGGGAGAGATGAGCATCACAGGAGCGAGCACGGCATTATCGCACCTGTGATGGAGAAGCACGCCTCAAGAGGTAACATGATGAGCAGTGCAGAGGGGAACCAGATTGCTTTCTAGTCATTATCTGCAAAGTTCAAACAGCTGTGCGTAACGAGGGATCTTCTACCATCTACTGTCATGAAAATGTAGTAGTGCTGGGGGAGGATGGCAGTATCAAAACTTTCCTCCACAGTCTCCTCAACCCTCTGTCCCTTCCTCCCTGGTCTCCAGATTCGTTGACTCTGCCTAGTCTCATACAGGTCTGGGATGAAGTCAAGGTACAGGGCCTTTATCATAGGAGATGGCATGTCACTGGAGGGGGACACCTTTGTAAAAATGCATGTGGGAGACCCTGTAACCCCTGAAGGACCTGGTGGCCAATCAACTGGACCTGTTCTCTCACCAAGAACCTTGAGTGGGATATTTTGACTGACTCTATTTTCAGCAAGATCGTGGAAGACCAGCGTGGTATGGTTGCCTTCTGTCCGAGTTTCATTTCTGTTGCTGTGATAAAACACTCTAACCAAAAGCAACAATTCCAGGTTACAGTCCAGCATAGCAATAAAGTCAGGGCATCAGACCTTCAAACAGCTGGGCACATCACATCGGCATCAAGAGCAGAGAGAAGTGCATGGATGCATGTTCCTAATCGGCTCACTTTCTCTTTCCACTCTTACATAATCCAGGGCCCAGACCCAGGGAACGATGTCTCCACAGTGGGCAGACCTTCCTATTAACACAATGAAGACAATCCTCTACAGACATTCCCTTCATGGAGACTCCCTTCACAGATGATTTGAGATTTCATTAAGTTGACATAACTAACCATCACACCTGCCAGCGAATAGAGAAAAGTATCCTTATGTGTCATTTAACTGCAATTTCGGTTAGTCAGATGCTCGAGGGGCCCAGCAGGTTTTGAAATGAGTGAAGCACCGTGGTCAAATTAAAGAAATGCAGCCGCCGGAAGGAGTGCACAGCTGCTGGGCAACACCTTGGGGTTATCAAGTGCTGTTAAAGGAAATCAGTCCAGTGCTCTGCTTCCTTAGAACTCTGTAACTTTCAAGAAAATCTGGAATTTTTTTGTTGTCATTTCACCATTTTTAAGCAACATTCTCCTGTCCTCCAAACTGCACCTCTAAAGAGGCAAACTGTCCTAAACAAAACACGCCAGGCAGTCCAAATGAATTCACAAGCTTTAGAACAAATCTGTGGACTAGTTTGTGTGCTCATCCAGTTTTGCAGCATTTGCACCTTTTGGCCTCTGCTTGATTGCCTCCAAGAGCCAGGAACTCGCTACCTCCTACCAGGAGCCAGGAACTCGCTACCTCTTACCAGGAGCCAGGAACTTGCTACCTTCTAAATTGGTCCACTGTGCTGTTAGACAGTACATACCTGTGCTCACCAAAAGCTCCATATGAAAATGTCCACATATTCTAACCTATCCAACGTCCGCCCCTACCCTATGGTGGCATCCATCCTAGGAGTTGTCTTCTGCTTCTCTGATCTGTCTGTCAACATCTGTATCACTTAGCAGTCCCTTCATCATCATCAGGTTTTGCTCACATACACCCCTCATCTAGAATCTCCTAAGCTCTTCTTTTTCATGTTTTCAGGTTTTTTTTTTTTTTTTTTTTTGGTCTTTTTGAGACAGGGTTTCCCTGTAGCCCCAGCTGTCCTGGAACTCACTGTGTAGACCAGGCTGGCCTTGAACTCACAGAGATCCGCCTGCCTCTGCTCCCAAGTGCTGGGATTAAAGGTGTGCGCCACCACGCCCCACAGTGGTTCGTTTTAAAAACCTATCAAGGCCATTGCAGGAAATGTAATATATTTCCTAGAAAAAGAAAATTGTGTAGTTTGAATATGGTCCGAACAGGTCCTCAAGTCAGCTTGACCATCTGAACATTGCAAATTACAAGTATGGGAGGTTTAAGGAAGGACTACAAAAGGTAAAAATTGCAAATGGTTTCAATACACACACACACACACACACACACACACACATCTATTTTTCTCTAGATGCTAAAGTTTAGATTTATTGGCGGGCATAAGAAGGTGGGAAATGCCACAGCTGTTTGGGTATTAGAAAAAATTTCTATGAATTAGTATTGATTTTTCTAGAGAGTTTTCTTGGTGGGGGTTCATGAGAAGAATGTTCAAGTTGTCAGACACATAGCATACACACTTTGTATTAGCTTTTTCATCGCTGTGATGAAATATCTGACAGAAATGACTTAGGCAATGAAGGATTTACTTTGGTTCACAGTTTGAGAGGTACAGTCCCCTGTGGCAGGGAAGGCAAGGTGGAATTCACGGCAGCAGGAGCCTGTTGCTGGGACTCTTCACATCTTAGTCATCTTGGAAGCAGAGAGCTCAAGTGTTATGACCCTCAATACCCACTTCCAATGATCCACTTTCTGTAGGTAAGCTGGAGTGCTAAAGGTTCTACAACCTCCCAAACGGTTCTCCAGTTGAGGACCAAGTATTTAAACACATCAGTGGGAGACATTTCACATCCCAACCATAACATACTTTCATGTTTGTCTCTTTGGAGTCCATCACAGACATCATTACTGGAGCACAGAACTATGATTACCAGTATTCTGGTATTCTGCTCTGTGGGGCATAGATCACTATCCCCTAGTTGCTGGTAGAGTCCTTGTACCTATCACACTTCTTGTCCTATGACATGTAATATTTAATAAAAATATTTGAATGTGTGATTACTGAAGTTAGAACCACTCTCAGGATCTACCCCAATATTTCTCTCAGTACCTTTGATTAATTTGTTAGGTGATTGGCAATCTTAATTTCAAGTTTTTTTTCTTTCTAAAGCTGCCTAAGGCATTGTGGATAAATATTCACTGTATTAAGAACCTATGTGAGGTGGGTGGGATAGAGGAGGGCTTTGGAGCTTTGAATGCTCCCTTCTCCCAGTATAGTGAGGGTTAAGTACATCAATCGATAAATGAGTGTCAATAGGGCCTATGACACACAGCTGTAATGAATGGTCTGTCACACTCCATAGCAACTTGCCCATTCTGTCTTTTGTCTCCACAATGCTGACACTGCTAGTCCTGGGGGAAACAATTCAACTTGGCTATTATGAAACCTGAGGAGATTTGAACACTGGCTTTGTGCTTATTAAATTCTCCCCCACCCCCACCCCCACATTATATCCAGTTCACAAACCACATGACTGATGTCTTGGCACGAACATTTGAGATTGCCGGAATGACTTCTGATAGAATGTCAGCTAAAGCCAACTTCAAGCATTTCCCTGGGTTATTAAGGTGGATGGAAATTAAGAAGCCCATTAACCAACAGTGACTGATGGCTGTGCCAGGAGTTGGTCCAGATACATCAATGCAACTTCTGTTCTGGTCTCCCATTCCTTGGCACAGACGAAGCTAATTTTCTCCATTGCCCTGGTAAAGATACCAGAGAAGAAGGGGGACCTCTTGCCTGAGACCTCTCGGTTGGTAAGGAAACAAGATGAACCCAGATGCTTTGGGCTTAAGCAGTAAACTTACCAAACCAAAGACTGAAATTCCTTT
This sequence comes from Nannospalax galili, assembly GCF_000622305.1. Classification (NCBI taxonomy): domain Eukaryota; kingdom Metazoa; phylum Chordata; class Mammalia; order Rodentia; family Spalacidae; genus Nannospalax; species Nannospalax galili. The sequence goes on from NW_008328344.1 coordinate 1,776,700, forward strand.
AGCTGTTCTTCAGCCCCCATCGCCCATCGGTGCCGAGCTTAGCATCCTGGACCTCCAGGTCTAAGGTCTCAAAGGACCATTCCTACATGTATGACCAGGATTTGCAAAGAGGATTTAAGTTTCTTGACCAGCTCCCTGATCTTCCCAACTTACCTGCCTCTGGTCCCCTTTGTGTTTTATTTCAGGAAGTGGGACGAGCTGGGGTGAACTTCTGCTCCTCACAGAAGCCTTCCCTGACCCACTGTACTTCCTACTCTCTTTCTTCTCCTTCTTTCTCCCTTCCCCTCTCCTTCAACTCCGATGCAACTTCAGGTCCTGTAGCTGGTTGGCAGTTATTTTAGTTACTGTTTTCCTTATGGTGATAAATGGGGACAGAAACCACGTAGGAAGGAAGAAGGTTTTGTTTGGACCCGTGGGTCAGAGGGTTCAGTCTGTCTAGGTAGGGAAGACAGGACAGTGTGTTGAGCTCCTGTACACGGTGCTGGGAATGTGAGGCAGGTGGTCACATTATAGTAGCAAAAGCAGGGAGTTTTGGCAGGAAATGAAGAAAGGCACCCCCAGCTGATAACCAGGTGCCAAACACAGGTGTCGTTGGTGGACAGTTCACATTTAAGCCATAAAAGCGATAGCCTTTGGGTAGGGAAGAGAAAACACACCGCTGCACCTACTCTCTGGAGCCCTGCTTGAGCGGTAACGTAAATCCTCAGTATGTTGGTAGACCCCTCCTTGCCAGGAGTAGAGGTTCCCAGCATGCACCTCAATAATTCGGCCAAAATCATGTCCATGCCTGGTGAAGGTAGGTTTCACATACTGCCAGGTTCTTTGACCTAATTTGATCATATACCATCATACTTCCAAGGCTAACCCATTTTCCGTTGACCTTGTCCTTGAGAAGATCATTCCACAAGTAGGTGAAGAGGCAGGTGGAGGAAGGGACAAGGCTGTCAAGGAGAAGCCTCAGGAGGCAGAGATTAGAGGGACCTGAAAAGTAGCAAGCTTTTCACCCAGGGGATCCACAAGGGTCCACGATCATAACTTGTGCAGTGAGGCTATGGTGTTTCACAGCTTTGAACCGGGAAGCACATAAGCTCTGGAGATTAAAAGTGTACTTCAAATGTTTTCATTAAGTGGTGATAGATTTTAGCTGGACTATTTACTTTCTCCAATGTCAATTTTCTCTTGAAAGTGTTCCTGGGTTGATTATGAAGTTCTCTATTACAAACACTCAATTAGCCCAGGATGCTAACAAGAGAGCAAAATAAAATGCTATTTTGAACCTATGAAATAGTGGCACCTTTAAGCAGAAGTGATATTGTTAAAAGCAGGGATGTGGGACAGTTGGGGTGGCTGGAACCGTCAAGAGCTAGTTATAGACAGACTCAAGGGGGTGTCTGAGTCAGGGAAGACAGCCACACCATGCTTTGTTAGTTTTTTTTGCAGGTGCATCAGAGACTATTTAAAGGATTAACAGGTGTCGATGATAAACATACTGGGTGTTGGCAGAACAGTTGGGTGCTTGAGAAATGTATAGGTATTTATATTTTTATTTTTAAATATTTTTTCATTATTTTTATTTTATGTGTATGAGTGTATTGCCTGCATACACTCATAAGTGTAAGTGCACCTGTGTCATGGATGCCTGTGGAGGTCAGAAGATGGTGTCAGATTCCCTCGAATTGGAGTTACAGACAGTTGTTAGCCATCATGTGGGTGTTGGGACTCGAACCTGGGTCCTCTGCAAGAGCAGCCAGAGCTCCTTACTGCTGAGCCATCTCTCTAGCCCTGTTCTTCTGCATATTTTTTTACTCTTCTTAACTTCACCACCTGACAGCTAATCCTGCTGTCACCAGGTGTTGGAAGAGCCTTTCAGTATCTGCATCTGGACTTGACTGTTAATGTGATTCAAGCCAAGTTTTGTCCTCTCTCCCATCACTGTGGGCTTCATCAGTTCCTCTAGCAGCACTAGCACCAAGGCCATTCGATATGAGTCATTTTCCCTCAGCTCCTGTCTGCAAAGAAGGGAAGCAGTTTTGGGGATGAGACAGGCGCTTTCACATTTTCCGACGCATGTTTTGGATAATTCAGACTCCCACTACTTTGCATTTGGCAGGCTTTGTAGCCTCCGAGCAAGTGGCAAGCCACCTTTTGTTTGTATAAGGCCAGAAGAACATTTCATTGCATTACAACAATTAGCAGTTTGCATTCAGTAAATTCCAGGCTATTGGACGCATCGTCCGTGGATATCTACTCCCTCCTGAGGGCACATTGGTCTCTGGAAGCATCTAATATGGCTGGGTGATTTTAAAGGATTTGAGAATGACAAAGTCTTTATAAGAGAGAAGTGAACCTTGAGGAACAGAGGAGAAGCTACCGGTTAGTGAGACTGTCAGGGAAGCAGCAGACTCAATTTACCCATTAGAAGCATTTCCTGTAATTAGCTGAAAATGGATTTAGGCTCTATTAGTGTAGAACGAGATGAAAAAAATTGACAGACATCTCAGTGTAAGGGAGAAAAATGTGCTTCGAGTACTCTGATCAGAGAAAAAATGAGCTTTTAGACAAGGTTCAGCTCTAGACTAGGCCCAGAGGAAGGAAGGGAGTGTCTCCAGTAATGCCCTGGCTTTTCTTTCTTCTTCCCAGTGGCTCACACCAGACATGAAGACAGTGCTGGGGTCAGAGCCAAGGCTTGTCTATGCCAAGCCTCTGTGCCATCCTAGGCGAGATGCTGGCCATCTGTTCCCTTCTGCTTCTCTTCTGAGGACCCAGGGCTCTCCTGCTTGGTGATGATGGGGTCTTGTCATGTGTGAACTATGCCAGAAACAGACAAACACACGTGTGTCTTTCCATGCTGGAAGAATTTACTGAATAACAATAAATTCACAAGGTGTAGCAGTTTCTAAAACTTTAAAAACAATTAACTTATTTTTATTTTATGTGTATGAGTGTTTTGCCTGCACGTGTCTAAGTGCACCCACGTCATGCAATGTCTATGGGGGCCAGAAGAGGGTGTCATATCCTTGGATTTGTCTGTAGTTGATAGGTACCATGTAGGTACTGGGAACTGAACCAGGGTCCTCTGCAAGAGCAACCAGTGCTCTTAACTGCTAAGTCATCTCTTAAGTCCTAGTTTAGCAGTGTCAATGGTTCCAGTTTGTTATGTAATCTGCCTACCTTGGTTGCTTGTTTGAGGTGAATGCAGGCTCTTTTATCCAAATCTTTTTAAAAGATTTTATTTATTTTTATTTTATGTGTATGGGTGTTTTGCCTGTATCGAAGTAAGTGCACCCATGTGTGCAATGCTGGTGGAGGCCAGAAAAGGGCATCAAATCCCCTGGAACTAGAGTTATGGAGGGTTGGGAATTGAGTGGGTCCTTTGGAAGAACAGCCAGCGCTTTTATCTGCTAAGCCATCTCTCCAGGCCCTTATTCCCATCTTAATTACTAATATTACCTCTCGTATCACATATCACACACCAATTACTAATATTACCTCTCATATCACATATCACACACCATATAATACATATCTCCATTTACTTATGTGCATGTCATGGGTTATAGAAGGAATACAAGTTAAAGAGGCTACAGAAGAGTTCAAGAAGTCTCAGAAGGAGACAGAATCTAAACAGATAAGATGAGGAACCGGACCAGTGCAGAGAGGGAGCTGCTGGAGTCAGGTTCGAGAGCAACGTTGCAGAGTTCAGCTGCTGGGTGAAAGGCAGAGCCGGGTCAGGAGTAGGAAATGGTGGGTCAGGTTGAGGTCCAGACAGGTGAACAGGGGGACTGCAGGCAGTTGAGTACACTGACTCCACAGTGAGGGACTGAGCTGAGCCACAGCTCCAGCAATAGTCTGAGTCCTTAGTCCCCCGTCACCCCCCCAAGCACGCACGCATACGCACTCACACACACACAGAGACACAGATACACACACACACACACACACACACACACACACACACACCACGTATTGGATGAGAGAATGGAGTAGGGCCATGTCACTCTATGTTGGGTACCCCTGGCACTATGGGGTCAAGTGAGGGAGAGCTGCACTCTTTCCTTGGTCTGGCATGTCCAATAAATTCTGGAGACTGGTTTCCCTGATATGATTTTAATATATCTATATGTCCCAACAGTTTCAATTCACCCTGGGAAACTTATAGGTTGGCTCCTTTCCTATTCCTAGGAATGTCATTTATCAGTCTGTGCTGGCACCTGACAGATGGTGTGGTTTCTGGGTCCATCTAGGGGCTACAGTCATCCTTCCTCAAAATGGAGTCAAAAGCTGCTATAAGAGCAATGCACAGCTTTAAGAAAGCAACCAGTGTTTGATACAACTTGGAATAACTTAGAGTAAGGCACATCCTATCTCAACAGGTCTCTTAGGGAAGATAAACCCATAATACTCTACAGACGATATCTAATCAAACTCCATTGCATATAAGCCCCTAGTGGAAGCACGTATGTTAGTTACTTTTCTCATTAGTATGACCAAATACCTGACAAGAAGCAATTTAAGGGAGGAAGGGCATATTTAACTTATGATGTGATGGGATAGGGTTCATCATGACGGAGGGGGCATGACAGCGAGTGGACATGGCTGATCACACTGCATCTGCAGTCAGGAAACAGACAGTTGACAGGAAATAGGGTTGGGCTATAAAACCTCGAGGTCTGGGCCCAATGATCTACTTCCTTCAGCGAGGCACTACCTCCTCAAGGTTCTACACCCTTTCAAAATAGCACTGCCCTCAGAGCTGAAGAGATGGCTCAGTGGTTAAGAGCACTGGCTGATCTTGCAGAGGACCAAGGCTCAATTCCCAGTACCCACATGATGGCTAACAACTGTCTGTAACACTAGATCCAGGGAATCTGACACCCTCTTCTGACCTCCACAGGCATTGCATGACACGGGTGCACTTACACACATGCAGGAAGTACACTCATACACGTAAAATGAAAATAATAAATAAAATATTTGGAAAACCAGTACCACCCTCATAAGCCTTCAGTCGGTAACAGCATGTTAGGAGGAAGAGAGAAGACACTGAGGCATGGAGTCAGGTCTGTGGTGGTTCTGGATCTGGAGTCTCAAGTGGTAAAAACTTTTCTAGTGGAAGAATAATAGTGACCCTTGTCTTGTTCTTCCATCACCCAGACAAGTTGTCTCTCAGAGCCTCAGTGTTCATAGATGTGAAATGGGACAACAAGGTTATCTTTTGCTGAGGTCTCCATGATATATGTGTATGACTGTTAGAGTAGTTGCCTAGTAGTGTTACACACTGTCTTGCCTGACTTTTGAGCTGCTGAACAAAGCTATGAATTCTATGCTACTATTTCCATTGAGAGTGCCAACCTAGTGAAAAATAAGAGTATTGACAAGAAAGGTGGGCTATCCAAAGACGAGGGCTTATTTGGGACTAAATAACAGGGGATTACAGTGTGATATATGTAGATCCCAGAGGACCATGGGTACATCTGGGGAGGTTGAAACAAGGGAAAGCTTTGACAGCAAAAGGAAGTTCACATCAGTTGCTTGTTATTTATTTGTTTATTTATTTATTATTTCAGGTGTATGAATGTATTGCCTGCATGTATGTAAGTGCACCCATGTCATGCAATGCCTATGGATGTCAGAAAAAGGTGTCAGATCCTCTGGAACTGTAGTTATGGATGGTTGTTAGCTGCCATGTGGGTGCTGGGAATCAAACCCAGGTCCTCAGTAAGAGCAGTCAGTACTCTTAACCATTGAATCATCTCTCTGGCCCTGAGTCACTTTTTTAAAATTTATTATTTTTATTTTTATGTGTATGAAGGTATTGCCTGCCTGTATGTGCACCCGTGTTGTGCAGTGCCTGAGGAGGTCAGAAGAGGGCATTGGATCCCTTGGAACTGGAGTTACAGAGCCACCATGTAGATACTGGGAATTGAACCTGGGTCCTCTACAAGAACAATCAGTGCTCTTAACCACTGAACCATCTCTGCAGCCCCCACATCAGTTACTTTTAAAGCAAGTTCATTAGTTGTAGGTCATTAAAGAGTGGATGTTGGCTCACTGGTGGAGGCATCTGTTGTTAACAGTTGTTCTACCCAACATATATCACAGGAAAGAGTCAGCATGCCTCCTTGGAGCACTGTGGAGTACTTTGCACTAGATTGCAGTTGATCAGTAGCTCTTTATCTTTTCTTAGCTCCTGTTTAAAGCGACTATATTAGTCACGCCTCTCCTTGCTGTGACAAATCCACTCAAGGAAAGAAGGGTTTATTTTGGCTCGCTGTTGAAGGTACCATACATCATGGCGGGGAATGCATGGCGGCAGGAGCATGAGGCAACTGGCTGCAATGCCTCCCGCTGAAAAGCAGAGAGAGGTGAGTGCCGGTGCTCAGCTCACTTTCTTCTTTCTATGCAGTTTGACGCCCCAGCTCATGGCATGGTGCTAACTACATTTATACTGGGTCTTCCCATCTCAATGAGTCAAAGATTGAAAATCCCTCACAGATGGTCTCCTATTTGTATTCTAGGGTGATTCTAAAATCAGTCAGGTCGACAATAAAGATAATCATCATAGTTATGGACTCTCTTTGCAGAAAGATGTATCTATACACACAGAAACAATATTCCTTATGTACTTAAGACATAGGTCATGGGGCCGGAGAGATGGCTCAGTGGTTAAGAACACTGGTTGTTCTTGCAGAAGACCTGGGTTTGAATCCCAGCACCCACATGGCAGCTAATAACTGTCCATAACTCCAGTCCCAGGGAATCCAACAGGCTCTTCTGACCTCCGCAGGCATTGCACAACACGGGTGCACTTACCTACATGCAGGCAATAAATGCATATACATAAAATAAAAATAATAAATAAAATTTTTAAAAAAGACATAGTTCACAGACCCAGAAGCTCATTCTCACACTGACAATCCTGTGTTCCTAGATAAAAGTGTCTTCAAAACTGCTTTGTTGTTTGATTTTCCTGCTTAGATCCTGATGCAGAAGCATCATTCCTTTTTCCCAAAGGAATTGTTAGGGTGGGGTTAAAGTTGTTGGTGTGATGCTGGTATGCTTTTATAAAGCTAGGTTATCAGAAGTAATTAGGCTCACCCTCTTTCTTCTTATTTGTTTGCTTTCTTCCTGGAGGCGTCACTATTTTGCTCCATTTAAAACTGCACTTCACAGACTTATGAAAGCGTCTGCTTACAAGGGACAACTCATCTTTAGTCTGGGATCAGCTAAACAAACTCTCTTCCAACCACACTGATTGCAGAGTGCAATGCATAATTAAGTGTTTACTGAAAAAGCTAGCAAACAGGGCCTGGGGGAATATGTCAGAGCAGCTCCCATCTCCATAGCAACGTCCAATGAGGCTCCTGGAATAATGAGCGTGTTCTCAGGATCACTGATGCAAAATGATAAAAGAGCAAGGAACAAGAACCCAGAATCAAAGGTATCATTATGCTCAGAGCTCGGTGTATGTAATGTGTCAGCTCTGTACTCCTGCCTGCCATAATCCTAATTATTTCTCTTTGTTTCTACGTTGCTCCAGTGGAGGGCAGCTGACATCTGTTGAATGCACTTATGTTTATGGATCTCCACATTAGTCACACAATATTGGAGAATACATCTCAGAAGCAGTTAGGAAAACAGAGTAAGTTATAGCAAAATGTTATGAGCTGGGACACCAGCCTATCCCTTTTCGTTGACAAGTATGTAGAGAAAAAGACATACCCCAAGCCATGTTATGTAACTTTCTTTCCTCTTTGCAGAATGTGTTCTATAATTTGTGAGGTCTGGGGAGGAAGCAGGGTAGAAGCAACAGGGTTCCAAGGGTATGTGTTCCTGAAATTTCTTCTATGCAAAACCTTGGAGCCCTGTGCTTGTCTCAGACAAGTGAGGTCGAGGGAGCCTCAGTTGACACTACCAGGTCATCTTTTGATTTCTTTCCTTTGTACGGCTTTCCTCTCCTTCTCTCTCCCTCTGCCTTTCCCCCCCCTCCCTCCCTCCTCCCCTCCCTTCCTCCCTCTTTTACTTCTTCCTTCCCTTCCTATAACATGTGCACGCTAGGCAAGCACTCTACCACCGAGCTGTATCCTAGCTCTTGTTTTTTTGTTTTTTTTTTTTGAGACAGAATTTCACTATTCAGCCCAGCCTGACTTCAAACTCATGGGAGACCCAGCCTCCCAAGTGCTGGGATTATACATATGACCCTCAACCCACAACTTTTCTCCATTTCTTGATCTTCTCATGGGGTGGTAGGTTAGGTTCCAGGAGGTCACTGTCGCCTGTTCTAAACAAGCTTACTCACTTTGTTCAAGTCAGTGACATCACCATCCCGTGACATATGACCAAACCCAAACAACAGCAAGGGAATAACTCAGTGGTGATCAGTGAGGGCAAACAGGAGAGCAAGGTCATAGAGACTGTGGAAACTAAATGGAGACAAACTCCCTTGAAAGCATTTGCCTCTGCTTTTCCATCCCCATGCCTGGAAGACTCATGCTTCAGAATGTGTATTACACAGTTGCTAGGTAATTGGTTCAGCATTGGGGAATATTTATATGTGTGTAAGTATATTCATACACACGGTGCAGTATCACAGTTACTAATTACTTCCTGAATGGCTATCATTTACCATCTACTTTGCTGGACAGTTCTGCCTTTATTGTGTCTAATTACCATTACATCCCAGCAGTCTGTCTTATCACTTCTTCCAGGAGACTCAGAAAAGCTAAATGGTTTGCTGACACTATTCACTGTTGGATGATGATCCTAATTGAATTTCTCCTGCAAAGATGGTGGTTGTATATGAATGAGTGTGTTTTTACATACCTGCGAACATGCCTCTCTGGATAGTCCCATCGTTTTCCACAGCCATAGTTGCTGGATGGTGCCAGTCAGCCTGAGCCCAGATGTGTCATTGTCCAACAGCTATTTCAGTCTCAGGTTGGGCAACATGTGGGGAATGCATTTCTGTATTTCTCAATCTGAGGACTCCTAAGAACTTTGCGAGGGATTTGTTTCTTCCTCTTAGGAAGGTCAAAGAGGTAAGTCGTGCTAGGTGAAAGCCCGGGAGGCCAGGCTAGCTCTCAATGATAAATGTGTCTGAGGCATGTTGTACAGTTGGGAGCTTTGGCTGACAGGGGCTGTGCTGAACCCAATCTCCTTTGCGTGAATATCAGTGCATGAGAATTCTCATATTAAAGGAATCCATCAGGATATGAGTAAAATGTAGGCACGTGTGTGTGCATATTTATCGTTGTACAAGATGCCTGGCTTTTAGAATCTTGCGTTTTGCATAGTCTCTCAGGATTCTGAGTTGGGGCTAGTTGGATGACCTGAAATGGTGTTGCGGTGGTAAGCCAAATCTCTCTAGGGCTGCGACGGGCATCATCGCTTTTTATGGCTTCCTGTAGCAACCTTATAAGTAAGATGCACCAACTGCTATACTTCTATTTGAAACACTTTTACTGCATGATAAATGTTAGCAGGGCGATACAACAGGCGCTAAGGAGATGGTCCCACTGGTATCTTTTTTTTGTCTTTTTGAGGCAGGGTCTCCCTGTAGCCCCAGCTGTCCAGGAACTCACTATGTAGGCTAGGCTGGCCCTGAATTCACAGAGATCCGCCTGTATCTGCCTCCTGAGTCCTAGGATTAAAGGCGTGCGCCACCACTGGCCTCCCATTGGTATCTTGCTTATCGCACAAGCATAAGGGTCTGAGTTCAATCCCTAGAAACCTCATTAAAAGTTAGGAAATGGTGGTATGTGCTTGTAATCCCAGCACTCAGGAGGTGGAGACAGATGGATTCCTGAGGCTTGCTCGATAGCCAGCCTAGACTAATCTGTCAGCCTAAGGTCCTAATGAGAGACCCTGTCTCAAGAAGAAAAGGTGGTGTCTCCTGAGTAACATCATCTGAGGTTGACTCTGGCCTCCACATGTATGTGCACACATGTGAGTATGTACCTGTACACTCACATGTACTCATGATCACACACTCATGTACTCTCTCTCCCTCTCTTACACATACACACACACACATACACACACACACACACACACACACATACACACACAGTCTTAGTTTCTTTTCCTGCTGCTGTGATAAAATGCCAGTTCACAGTGTCAGAGTTCAGAGTTCCAGGTTCCAGTGCATCGTTGGCAGGGAAGTCAAGACGGCAGGAGGCTGAGGCAGCTGGTGACACCATCTACGGTCAAGAAGCAGAGAGAAATGATTGTGTGCGGTGCTCAGCTCCCTTCTTCCATTTACAGCCCAGGATCCCAGCCAGGGAATGATGCCACCCATAGTGGGCAGGTCTTCCCACCTCAGTTAACCTGGGTAGGTCTTCCCACCCCAGTTAACCTGGGCAGGTCTTCCCACCTCAGTTAACCTGGGCAGGTCTTCCCACCTCAGTTAACCTGGGCAGGTTTTCCCACCTCAGTTAACCTGGCCAGGTCTTCCCACCTCAGTTAACCTGGGTAGGTCTTCCCACCTCAGTTAGTGCAGTCAAGATAGTCCCACACAGGCATGGTCAGAGGCTGATCCCCCAGGTTGTTCTAGATTCTCTTAAACTGACAATTAACTCTGATCATCACACACCCAAAAAGATGAGTTAATAAAATAATAACCATGAGCTGTATGTGGATTATTTTGCTTAATCTTCATAGCAAAGCATTAGTTGAAGAAGCACGCTTTGAGAGGTTAAGATGCAAGGCCCAGGACACAAAGTTGATGAATGTGGGGCAGGTGGCATTGTGGTGGAGCTCAGCCAGGACTAGTTCAATTCCTAGCTACATCTAAAGAAAATCATAAATTTCCTCAGCAGAGATTGAAGTGTCTTCTTCTCTGTATTTGCAACATACCTCAGTTATATGAGATTAGGGCCCCAATGGTCCACTTGACAGACACCCTATGGGGCAAAGTCTATACTGAGTGCTAAGGAGACAAAGGTGAGCAATTTGTGGTCCCTGGAGAGAGGCTGATAAGATTGATAGCAATGAGAGGCATGTATATGTGATTATGAGAACAAAGGAGACAGGTGCCTCACTCTGGGGGGGTGGGGCGAGTGGGGTTCTTGATAGTCATGTGGGTCTAGTGCTAAGAGAGATAGAAAGTTACTGTAAATGATAAAGAGGCATCAGCCCGAGTGTGGTATGGTGGCAATTTAAACATATCATTGCTACATCCTTTGTGTGTATGTATATGCATGTGTTTATGTGGGTGTGTGTACAAATATCTGGATGCTTGTGCACATGTGTATATGTGCATGTGGAGGCCAGAGGTGGATGTCTGGTGTGCTTTTATATTGTTCCCCAATATTACTCTTTTGAGACAGTGTCTCTCACTGAACCTGGAGCTCACTGATTGGCTAGACTGGCTGGCCAGCAAGTTTCAAGATCTTCCTGTCTCTGCCTCCTAGTGCTGGAGTTACAGGTGTGTGTTGCAGTGCCTGACTTTTACACAGGCTCTGGGGATTCAAACTCAGGTCCTCATGCTTGCACAGCAAGCACTTTACCCACTGAACCATCTCCCCAGCCCCAGCTACTGCTTTCTTTACTGAGAAGCACTGATGGTCAGTCTTCATTATCGGCTTGACTGGATTCAGAATCATATCTGTGCATATCTGTGTTTGCAGAGAGTTTAACTGAGGAGGGAAGACTCATGCAATGTGGGTAATTACCTGGGCTGGGATACTAGAGTGAATGAAAAGGAGAAAGTGAGCTGAGCTATATCTGTCAGTGGAATGCTATACAGCAACAAAAAGGGGCACAGTCCTGTTACATGCTGTAGTATGCAAAAGAAGTGAAAGACACCAGACACAAACACATTTGATATCCCTTATGTGAGATACCAAGAAAGGCGGAACTTTAGAGACAGGGAGATCAGGGGCAGTTTAGGGACAGGGACAGGAATGGTGTCTAAACCACAAACTTCCATGTGGGATCTTCTTGGATTGATGCAAATATTCTAAAACTGAATTAGGCTGATAGTTTCAGAATCCTGCTATTTGAAGCAGAAACCATATGGCAGGGCTGGATGGCATTGCCATGCAGTACTCAGTGATGGGCCTGGAACATGACACACTTGGTGGGTCTTTTTGAGAGACTATGTAAGTGAGTGAGGGAAGGAACTGGACCCATTCTGAATGAGGACAGATAGTTGTTTGGGGTCACTTAAGTATATACCACAAGCAAATGAATTTTATGACATAAATTATACCATTGTAAAACTTTTAAAAAGCCATCCAATAACCTATTGAAATTTCTCTTTAGGCTAGATAGAGTGTCTCACTTAAATAGTAACAACCATAACAACCATGTTTCCAATGCTTCCTTCTAAACACAGCTTCCCAAACTGCTTCATTCTTTGGCTTAGGGTAGAAAAGAACACAAGACTTCATGGTTCAGAGATTATAAAGTTACCGAAGCTGAAACTTTCCACCCTGTTTGTTGAAATTAAAAGATGCTTCTCAGTGTATCTGGATATTTTTGTGAGTACTTCCAAGTCTTTAGGGTTTTTAGGGCATGAGATGGAGTGATTCGTGCACACAACCCCTTTTTGTAATTGTGCTGTATCCAAGACTGCCCTGGAAATAAATAGTATTCATCTGATAGCTATAAATTATCTGAGAGACATGATTGTTTTGGGGCTTTGGGGTGCATATATTAAATTAACATTTCATATCTTATTGACCAGAAGTTATAGAAAGGAATATGGTTTGCTTAAATCCCAGTTCCATACCCCCAGCCTACTTTTCTTGGGTGATCAAAAAATCAGAAGAAAAATTTAAATCTAGCTGAGAGATTTATGAGATCAGCACAAATTATTCCTAAGAATCCAGGCAGGGGTCTGGAGAGATGACTCAATTGGTAAAGTGCTGGCCACACACATATGAAGACCTGACTTCCATCTTCAGCGTACACGTAAAAAAGCAGCACACTCCTGTAATCCCAGCACCAGGGAGGTGGAGACAGAGGGTCCCTGGGGCTTGATGGCCAGACAATGTAGATGAATCTGTGAGATCTAAGTTCAGTGAGAGACCCTGCCTCAAAAAGTAAGTTGGAGGGGAACTGAGGAAGACATTTGACATTGACCACACACACACACACACACGCACGCACGCACGCACGCATGCACGCACACACACACACACACCACTATAGACAAGGATCACCTGTAATTTCTGACTTGATCTTTTAGGCCTTAGGAGAGCTGGGCTCCTTGGTCTGAGTGTCCCCAGAAAATAGGAACCGCCTGTCACTAATCTCTGACAAGCCTGCATCTGTGTTCTACATACAGCCTTCCATGATCTTGCAGTTTTTGGTCACTCACTGAATCTTTAAAACTCTTTTTCCCTCTAGTAAAATGGGAAGAGAGTTAGAGTGAAAGTCATTATTTTTTCAAATTTTATTATTTTTATTTTGTGTGTATGCATGTATTGCCTGCATGTAGGTAAGTGCACCCATGTTGTGCAATGAGACGACAGAAGAGGCTGTTGGATCCCCTGGAACTGGAGTTACAGACAGTTGTTATCTGCCATGTGAGTCCTGGGATTTGAACCCAGGTCTCCTGCAAAAGCAGCCAGTGTTCTTAACTGCTGAGCCATCTCTCCAGCCCTTGGAGGTTATTATTATAAACATTACTCCTTACCCCAAATCAGGTATTCCAAAGCTTAGGCTGTTAAAGTAGCTATTGTGCCTATGGCATCATTTCTTGTGTGTGTGTAGGGGGGTGGTGATGGTGGCTATTTCATTAGAATGTTCTAGGATGTGAGATCTTTGGGGGAAGAGAATTGTTCTTTGTGTTTGGGGCATGCAGCACAATAGCAGGTGTATGGTAGCTGCTTTATATACATATATAAAAAACCAAAAACCTCGGTCCATTGAGCCAAACGGTTCCTGATTTTACAGATGAGGGACACAACGGTCAGAGACGGCTTCTTGGGTGGCAGGCCTCTGACAGAACCCAGTATTCCTGCCCCTTTGTGGGAGGCATTTAGCCCATTAGAACCATAAAATATTGTAGGCATCATCTCAGGAAGGAACTGTTGGGTCTCACTCTGTAGCCAAGACTGGATCGGAACTTGCTGTGTAGCCCAGGCTGACTTCAAATTCATGAGCATCTTCCTGCCCTGCTCTCCTGAGTGCTGAGATTACTGAGCCTGATTGGAACTCTAGTTTGTTGCCAGCCCTCATGGCTAATGGTTCAACAGCCTTGCTCTGTGCCTGACCATCAAAACCTCAGCTCTACGCACTGCAGAATTGGCCTTTCCCACTCTGACTCTGGGTATCTGAGCTTTGTACCAGAAACCATGTGACTGGGGAGAATGCCATAGCCAGGAACACGTGAATTCCATTGCTTAATGATGTGCCTGGCACATGGTGAGGGTGTCGGTGGCCCTTTATTGAGAGTCACTGAAGGAACTGGGCCAAGTCTGAATAAGAATGGATAGTTGTCAGTGGACAACATGTGACAGTGGCTGGAGTTCTGATCTCAGGTCTGTTGTTTCCTATTCCCACACCCTACTTCTGGTTGTCTTGCAATCTCTCTCTGGCTTTGAGTCCTTGCCTGGGAAACAGGTGCTATTGAGTACTTCATTGAGGTAGTGGGAGGATTGCATGGATTCCTTCACGTATGTGCTTTGTACATGCTGGTTTCATCAACGGATGCTATGCTGTCATTATTGCTAACCCTACAACCAGCACAACCTAGATTCTTACATGGGAAGAGGGTCTTGTCTTTGACTTGATGGGAGATGATCGGAACCATCAAGGTGTGAATAATCTCCCATTCTAATGGCCCCCAGATTTTAAATGGGAAGGCACCTGGTCCGATTTATCTTTTAGCAAGATCATAGCTTTAGGACAGTGGCATCAGGATGGACCATAATGGATACAGTAGAAATTTAGAAGGTAAATTTAATTCGGGGTCATCTGTTATAACTCCTGCATTATACAGGTATGGGAAGTCGACATCCTTAGCTGACTAGCAGAGTGACACTAGATGCCAGATATAGGCGCTGTCAGCTCCAAGTATCTTCCTGCTGTCCTCTTCAAAGCGCACAGGGAGGAATCTGCTCTTCCTGTCTGTCATCCTGGCTCCTTCAGGTCTAGAACAGAGCAGGAGTGTGTTGTGCAATCCTGCCCTCTGCTGGTCACAACATAAATTGCAGTGAGGAGAAGCCCAAAGCAGCCCACTAGTGAAACAAGCTGACAGGACACCGTAGAAGGCTTTAAGGAAAAGCAAGCTGTGGGTGCCTTGGGGTGTGTGTAAGGAGATTCCTGGAAATCTAGTATCATCGTGCGGAAAGCAGTGCTTTATTTTAAAAGTGTGGATCAATCAGTTTGGGCAGTTGTGCTTTTAACAATTTCAAAGATCCTAGAAATATTGGAAAAGCCACCACTTCAGTCTCCTGATTAATTGCCACTTTCCTACTGAGCCTCAATTCCTGAGTATAATTAAAAGATATTTTATGAGGGCTGGAGAGATGGCTCAGTGGTTAAGAGCACTGACTGCTCTTGCAGAGGACCCGGGTTCGATTCCCAGCATCCACATGGCTAACGACTGTCCTTAACTCCAATTCCAGGGAATCTGACGACCTCTTCTGACCTTGGGCATTGCACAACATGAGTGTACTTGCATGCAATACATTCATACACATAAAATATATTTTTTAAAAAAGACATTTTATGGAAATCCTGTTTTTACCTGGTTTGGAAGCCTATGAACAATTTATTTTATATTTTAACTAATGAGCATTTAATATAATTTAATTTATATTTATATTTAGAGAGATGCACACACACATGTGCATGTGTGCACACACACATATATGAGAGAGAGAAATAGAGAGAGACTGTGTCTGACTGTGTGCTTGCTTGGGCATGCATGTGGAAGTTAGGAGTTGGTTCTCTCTCACTTTTGCATAAGCTCTGGGGATAGAACTCAGGTCAACAGGCTGGTATGGCAGGCACCTTTACCTACTGAGTCATCTCGCTGGCCCCAGCAAGTGATTTTGTAATTTATTTATTTATTATGTGATTTATTAATTTATTTAATAACTCTAGAAGTTGGTTCTAAAGGTCTGAAAGAGTAGACATGAAGAATAAAGACTGGATCATAAAAGCCTGGCAAATACAATCAACTTTACAGACAGTAAAGTGGGGCTGGGTCATTATCATGTCAGGGAAGAGGGGACAGGGCCACAGTGGAGCCCATGATTCCCCACTGTGACACTGATCGTGCTTACCAATCCTTAGTGATTCTTGTCAGTCTACAAGGTTCCAGGAGTGCAGGGATTATGTTTACCTCCTTGGCAGCTTGATCCCAGTATTGAGTCACACTGCCTTGCATACAAGAGGCACTCAGTGATCTGCTGCTGTCTGATGCAATGAAAAGTCCGTTGCCATGTTGATGGTTGACAGGTGAGGATCCCTTTATGTTTGTGAGTATGCACAGGCAGCGTGTGTCTAGTGTCATGTTTAGTTCTTACAGCTGTATTTGTTAACCTAGCCTGAGGAACTCATGGAGCCAGAAACACGAATTGGTATCAGCACTGTGAGTATTGAGTCTGCAAGTTCCTTAAAGACCCAGCTGTGTAGAACAAAGCTTTCTTTGAATATTTGTTGCTGATACAGATTGTGTGCTTTTTATGAACTAGGGCTTGAGTTTAGGTCAGGGACTTACTGGCTTATGAGATGTGGACGATTTATTTAATCACGCTAAGCTATTTTTAAGAATATTTATTTTTATGTGTATGAGTGTATTGCCTGCATGCATGTAAGCGCACCTGTGTCATGCAATGCCCCCAGGGGCCAGAAGAAGGCATCAGATCCTCTGAAACTGGAGTTATGGACAGTTGTTAGTCACCATGTAAGTGCTGAGAACCAAACCCAGGTCCTCTGCAAGAACAGCAAGTGCTCTTAACCGCTGAGCCATCCCTCCAGCCCCAAAGTCTCTCATTGTTTAAATGCTACATATTTCAAGCTTTTTTCTTCTGAAGAATGAAAGAGCTCATGTAGTTAACTCACATAGTACCAAGGCTGATACCTGGTAACTGGTATCATTAGGAGAAGAAGGGGAGGCCTGGGTATGGTGGTACATGCCTGTAATCCTCTAATCCTAGCATTTGGGATGAGGAGTAAGCAGGAGGATGGGGAGTTCCAGGCCACCCTGTGCTACATAGTGAAACTCTGTCTCAAAAATGAGAGGGAAAGAAGGAGAGAGGAAGTGAAGTGGGGATACAGAGAAAGAGAAAGGGAAGAAGAGAGAAAAAATGGAGGAAGGGGAGAGGAGGAAGAGGAGGAGGAAGAGGAGGAAGAAGAGAAAGAGGAGGAAGAGGAGGAGGAGGAAGAGGAGGAGGAAGAGGAAGAGGAGGAGGAGGATGAGGAAGAGGAGGAGGAGGAGGAAGAGGAGGAGGAAGAGAAAGAGGAGGAAGAGGAGGAAGAGGAAGAAGAGGAGGAGGAGGAGGAGGAAGAGAAAGGAGGAAGAGGAGGAGGAGGAAGAGGAGGAAGAGGAGGAAGAAGAGGAAGAGGAGGAGGAGGAAGAGGAGAAAGAGGAAGAAGAGGAGGAGGAAGAGAAAAAGGAGGAGGAAGAGGAGGAGGAGGAAGAGGAGGAGGAGGAGGAAGAGGAGGAGGAGGAGGATGTAGACAAAAAGGAGCTGAAAGCAACAACGCTGGTGGTTTTCGGTGCAATCATTTCACAATCCCTGTTGCGTCCCTTAATAGGAATTGTTACTATTAAATTTCTTAATTTGGTCTTTTTGAGACAGGGTCTCTCTATAGGCACAGCTGGCCTGGAACTCACCATATAGACCAGGCTGACCCCAACCTCACAGAGATCTGCCTGCCTCTGCTTCCCAAGAGCTGGGATTAAAGGCGTGTGCCATTTTTATTCTATGTATGTGTGTTTTGCCTGCATATAAGCAAGTGTGCCACATGTCTGCAATGACTGTGGAGGCCAGAAGAGGGCATTGGATCCCCTGGAACTGGAGTTAAGAATGGATGTTAGCCACCACGTGGGTGCTGGGAACCCAATCTGGATTCTCTGGAAGAGCAGGAAGTGTTTTTAACCATTGAGGAATCTCTCTAGTCCTCTGTTATTTAAATTTCATAAATCTTCTTTCTTTCTTTTTCTTTGTTTTGTTTTGTTTGAGACAATGTTTCATGTGTCCCACGAAGGTCTCAAACTTGCTATGTAGCCAAGGATGACCTTGAATTTCTAATCCTCCTGCCCCCACATTCTCTGGGTTTCAGGTCTGTGTCACCACACTCAGTTTCATGTGCTATTAGAAATCAAACCAATTGAGCCATATCCCCGAAATCATTTATATAGAAAAACCAAGTTTTAGGTTTTAACTTCCAAGAAAAATGACATTTAAAAAAGTCCAATTTTTTCTCTTCTTATTTTAAGAAGTAATGTATTATCACCATGGATAAACTGGAAAATATAAAAAAGCATCAAAGGGAAAAAAGTTCTATTAACTCCATCACTCAGAGCGAGCAACTCCAACCTTCGAGGCCTTTTGTGCTTTATACAACTCTTTTCGTTAAAATTTTTCTGCTTTATAAGTTGCTTTTCTCGCTGTTTATCATAGCTCTGCTCTTATGACAACCCAACCAGGTTCTAGAAGAATCTTTAGGGTTCTCTCTCTTTTTTTTTTTTTGAGACAGAGTCTCATATAACCCACATTGGCCTTGAACTTGCTATGTAGCTGAGGATGAACTTGAACTTCTCATTCTCCTGTCTCTACCTCCAAACGTTGGAATGATAAGTGTGTACTTTCATGCCCAGTCTAGAGAAATGTTTTAAAGGCTGTGCATTATCTACATTTAGGGATGCACAGTAGAGTTAAAGAGTTCCCTGTGGTGGGATGTTGCATGGTTCCATGTTAAACTCTGTGATAATGTCCCTGTGTAATCCAAGCTGGCCTTGAATTGGGGATTTTCCTGCCTCACAGAGTGCTGGGTCGAGAAACATGCATCACCTCATTCTCAATGTTTCTGTTGGGCAATTGAGTTGCTGGGTTAAAGAATCAAACCACAGTCATGAGAATGCTTTTTTTCCACAGTACACATTGTTTAAGGCTCATAGCAGCTCACAGATGCACACAGGATCTCAGAGATGATGAAAGATCCGTGAAGGTCGTAGATCTGGGCTTTATCCTTTGTGAACCTTCTTTATCCTTTATCCTTCTTTATCTGTTCTTTTATGCAAAGACACTACTCTGAAGAGGACTGAGAGCTGGATGAGTCTATCGGTATAGATATATACATTTAGAGGGTCGTTTGATACTATGCTCATTTAGGAAAATAATAGTAGCTTCATCCCTAGGGCCTATGATGTAACTGCAGGTGTGGCCAGGTTACCAGAAGACAGCCTTAAAGCCCATCACAAAGTCATTGGTTACCCTCATAACATCCATGTCACTATTGCAACCATAGGCATGTATTTCCAGGCCAGTCATTATTGTAGTTCACATCTGAGTAAGACTGTTGATGATTGTATTAGTTACTTTTCTGTTACTGTGATAAAACACCAAGGCAATTTATAGAAGGAAGAGTTTATTTGGATTACTGTTCAAGAGGGATAAGGGTCCACCGTGGTAGAGGAGGAATGGCAAGAGACAGCCACATCAGAAGCCGAACGCTCCCATTTTCAAACACATATCACCTCATTCAAACCATCACAATGACTTCTCTCCGAGCAGCCTACATAGCACCATCTGGTTCTATGAAAGCCAGCAGGAAGGAAGCTTCCAGGTCAGTACCAGCTTGATTTCTCCAGGTCCTGTAACCAGCGTGTGGTATCTTACCATCACTTTCTAGTGGATAATAAAAAGCATTGGCAATAACCTGTATTGTTTTGAGGGCCTCTGGAGCAACACTGTCCAACAACTCAAGGGGGAGGTTCTCCCACAACCAAGCTTTTTATTTGGCAACCTATGGCTTCTGGGAGGGGCATTATTAAATCTCATACACGTGTGTGTGTGCATGCGTGTGTGTGTGCATGCGTGCGTGTGTGTGTGTGTGTGTGTGTGTGTGTGTACATGTAGTTATTTCGTCCTACTGCCTGCCATGGACTCTTCACCTTCTCAGGGATTCCTAAATGGTAGCTCCAGTTGCCCTATGTTCCTCTGGGTAGAAGTAGCCATCTGGGCCATGACCCAAGTGATGTGCTGGTAACAGCCAGCTCTCTGGTGTGGGGGAAGCCCTCATGCATGAATGTTTATGGTGAAAACACTCCAGTTTGGCCAGTTTTCAACTACTAGCTCATGTCACTGAATGTAAAGTGGGGAATAGTTGGACAGGATTGGCTCCTGAGAGCTGGAACCATGCCACCTCCAGCACGTGACCATGGGTACCAATGAGCACCCCCTCCATCTACTGCCATTCCTTCCTTCCCCAAGGGTGCTGTGAAGTCCAGGAAGTAGACACTTTTTCCATTTATTTTTCTCTTAGGTCCCATGCCAGAGTCTGGAAAAGAATTGGTTTCCTTGTTATTACTTGAGACAAAGTTTTGATATACAGTCCAGGCTGGCCTGGGAGTCCTGATCTTCCTGCCTCAGCCTCCCAAGTACTATGATTACATGCATGCACCATCATGCTATGTGTGAAGAAAACAATGATAATTTCAGGTGAATTAAACAAAAGCAATAACAAAACACTAGCACCTCATTGCCATTCCTTGTATCCTGTGATTCTTCTACATCTAGCTGTGGAGACGTTCTCTCTCACGCTCTCCCTCTTGCTCTCACTCATTCTAGGATTGAGCATAGGACCTCATGCATGCTGGCCAAGCATTCTGCCACTGAGTTACATCCCCCACTGGTCCCCCTTCTGTTTCCCATTGCAGAGATTCTATGCTCTAAAAAGACAGCCACGCTTCTTTTTCATGATTACTGGTGAACAGTTTAACATGCAAACATCTAATTGTGGGAACAGCTGAAATCTGCTTATATGAAAACAAAAATGACTACTCAAGCCTGTTTTCTGCTTAGATTGTGGGAAACACACTCGCTGTGTTTCCCACAATCATTCTTGCTTGTTAACAGCTTCATTTTAAATGCTAAAAATCAAAACACAGATCCTTTCCTGTGTCTAATTAGCTTCCAGTTATTATTATTATTTTTACAGATATATTCTGTCTAACCCTGCATGTGTAAGGTCCCTATTGTGTGCAGGGACGGATATAAGGCTGGCTGATACAAAGTGCCAAACACAGCATTTCCTGGCATCAAACACTAAACTAAGCATTTACATACCTTTTGTGTGGTTTAGTCTTCACAGTGAGCATGCGTATAAAGTTAGCGTTATTCCCATCCTATGAAAAAGGACACCGATGTTTAGGCTCGGATGCATCTCTGCTTCTCGGTCTATGTCCCTTTTCTGAGTTCCAGTGCAAAAGTCTCTTGGGCACACCCCTGATGTGTGGCTTAAAAACAGTTATTTGGAGACTGGGTGTTCCTGATGAAGGGCCAGTATGGTCCACTTCTGTTGAGGAGTTTCTTCCTACTTTGAAGGTGGCCACCTTACTGCTTCTTCGAGTGAACAGAGGAGGGAGGAGCCACAGAATGCTGGCTAGCTCTCCCTCTTCTTATTAGAACACGAATTCTATCCGGTAAGGCCAAACGCTTATGATTTCAATTGACTTTACTTACCTCCTATATTAATTACCTTTCCGTTGCTGTGATAAAATATCTTGACAAAAAGCAAGTTAGGAAAGAAAGGGTTTGTTTTGGTTTACAGTTCCTGAGGGGAAACAGTCCATCATGTTAGGGAAGCCATGACAGTCAAAGAACAGCCTGAACAGGTTTCTTCCACACGGAGGAAGGAGAGAGAGAGGCTGGGGAAGGAGGGGGACAGGAAGTAGGGCCAAAATATAAAACCTCAAGGCCTACCCCAGTGAAGCAATCCCTCTAGCCATGTTCCAGCTCCTAAAGGTTTCATAACTTTTTCAGAGAGCACCAGACTCTGGACAGTGTCCCTTGTCAACGTGACACACCTGGGAAGAGGGAATCTCAATTGGGGAATTTCCTCCATCAGATTGGCCTGAGCTTGTGTCTGTGAGGCATTTTCTTGATTGTTGAGTGATGTAGGAGGGCCCAGTCTGCTGTGGGTAGTGTCACCCCTAGACAGGTGGTCCTGGGTTGTATAAGAAAGCAGGCTGCACTCAGGCTAGAGAAGCAAACCAGCAAGCAGCATTCCTCCATGGTCTGTGCGTCAGATCCTGTCTCCAGGTTCCTGACCTGGCTTCCCTCAATGGTGAATCATGATTGGGACTTACAAGCCAAATAAACCCTTTCCTCCCAAAGTTGTTTTTGGTCAGAGTGTTTTATCCCAGCAACAGAAAGCTAACTTGGACAGAAACCAAATGTTCAAACACGTGAACCTATGGGAGATATATCACTTTCAAACCACATCTCCTGAAGAGCCTGTCCCCAAACTTGGAGAAATCCTTAAGAAATCCTTAACACTCTGGGTTAGAGTTCCCATACAGGACTTTTGGCAGGACATGGTCCATCTCATGACACATTCTCACATGCTTCCTTCACTTCAGCAGTTCCAACTATACCACAGGAACCCAGCTTTCTCTGCCTTCCGCCTGTCACCCAGTGAAGCCGACGCTGTTAAGAAATCTATATTGATGGATAGTCAGGAAAGCAAAGTACTGATTTGCACCCCAAAGCAGTTGACTATCAAATGCACTACACTCAGTAGAAGTCAGACTGACAAAACCATGGGATGAATGATTCAATCTATATGACATTCTGGGAAAAGTTAGGCCATAGGGATGGAAATCACATGAGTGGTTTCTTCAGGGTAGAGTCTGGGGGTGGAGGAGGAAATGGATCACAGTACGGGAGACAATTTGATAGATGATGGAAGTGCCATATGTCCTGAGTACCATGGCAGTTACATAACTTGATGCATTTGTCCAAGCTTGAATAAATATGCTATAAAACTTTAAAAATGGTATGTTAGGGTCTGGAGAGATGACTCAGTGGTTAAGAACACTGGTTGCTCTTGTAGAGGACCCAGGTTCGATTTCCAGCACCCACCTGGTGACTAATAACCATCTGTAACTCCAGTTCCAGGGGCTCTGATGCCCTTGACTAACCTCCATGGGCACTGCATGACATGTGTGCACTTACATAATGCAGACAATACACTCATACACATAAAGTTAATAATAAATAAAATATTTTTAAATGGTATGGCAGCTTTACTCAGGGCCTCTCTGTGATATCTGACTTTCATGTGATATCACAGAAAGCCTAGAATCCACAATTGACATCTGAGCTCCACTGATCAGCCTCCCTGGGTGCACCTTACAGGATGTTTGGTGAACCATTATTTTAGTTACCTCTCTGTTGCTGTAATAAAACATCATGACCAAGGCAACTTGTAGAAGGAAAAGTTTATTCGGCTTACAGTTCCAGAGGTATAAGAGTCCATCGTGGTGGGGAGGCATGGCAGGAAGTGGCTGGAGTAGAAAATTGACCACTCACATCTTCAAGCAGGCACCGGAAACAGAGAGAACCAGACTGGAAGGTCAGCCCGTCCCCAGCATGGCCACACCTCTTAATGGTTCCATGACCCTCCCCAAACAGTGCCACCAAATGGGGACCAAGTGTTCAAATACTTGGAGCCTATGGGGGACATTCTCATTCAAACCACCACAACCATCTATGTCTTCTAGTAGTCACTTAGCGAATATAATTTTTGCCTTCAATGTCTGTATTTTTGGCAACAGGAGTGCTACAGGTCGAGTTCATTTATCGTGGATGCATGACCCCGATACAGAATGCCTGTAGTTATCCCCAAGTTTCTCATGAAGAAACCATGTCTTAGGTTCTCTTCAAATATTTTTCTTGTGCCCACACACAAGTAAGATGGTGGCATCACACAGAAACCCCAGTGTGGCACAGATGGTTAGTTATGGCTTTCTGACTAAATATCGTTTTGGTATTACGTATTAGGTGTTCTTTAATGACCCAGTGTTAATTAGAATCAGATGCTTTTCTGTTCATGATGGTATCACGCCTAGATGAGCACAGAGGAGGAACATATCCTGAGTCAAAAACGCATCTGTGGTGGTTTATTTTGATTGTCGACTTGATGGGAATCACCTAGGACATATACCTCTGGACATGTCTGTGAGGGCATTTCTAGAAAGATTTAACTGAGGCGGAAAGACCCACCCTGAATGTGGACGGCACCATTCCACGGGCTGAGTTTGAACCGAATGAAAATGCAGAAAAGAAGCAGCACACCAGCATTCACCTGTCTCTGCTTCCTGAATGCAGATGCCACGTGACCAGTTGCTTCACATGCTGCCCCCAAGTTTCAAGCTGTTGAGTCAGTCGCGTCCTTCCTTAAGTTGCATTTATCAGGTATTTTGTCTGAGCAATGAGACCAGTAACTAGTGCAACACTGAATACACCTAACATCATAGCTTAACAGCGTAGAGAATCAGTTGTTTGCTCTCACGGTGGCTTGGCTGCCTGGGAGCTATGGTCACAGCTCCTGCCCAGCATCATAGAGTATGACACTGCATATCACTAGCCTGGGAAAAGATCCAAATTCAGAATTTGAAGTCCAATTTCTATAGACCGCGTATTGCTTTCATATTGTAAAGTCAAAATTCATAATTTGGACCATTTTAAGTTACTACTTAACAGAAACCCTAACCCACTGAGGATCTTCTGTGATCCCGAGTGTATGGCCAACATCAGCTGAAGTGTATTTCTCTAGGGCCCACATCTTCACAGCTCATCCAGTCACGTGTATACTTCGGACATAACACTGGAGGCATGGGTGTTGAGCCTGTCCTAAATAGAATTGCAAGGCTGAGAACGACACATTCTGTTTGGAAGGAGGAAGTAGAGAGGGATCCTGGGGACCTTTCCAACAAATATCTTCTCCAGTTCTCTAGGCTGATCCAGAAGTAAGTCACCAGCCAAAAACATGTTTCCTATTATCTGTGTGTGCGCTGTCAACAGCCTGTATTTGTAAGGCTCAGCTGGGACGGGAAGGTGTCTTCTCACCCGAGTTTCTGCGGTCAGGCTCTGGAGGAGCAGCCCCAGGCTTTTGCTGAGTGTCATCACTTTCTGAGTGACAATAGGGAACCGCAGCTAGGATATGTCTGCACGAAGGTGTTCGAGGAGCCTTCCGCTGAAGCAGCACTCAAAGTCATAAGACCTTCCTTTGCTTTCTAAACCCACAAGAATACAAAGCCTTCTATGGATATAATTCTGGGGAGAATGGAAAGAAGAGATTTGCGGTCACGTGGGTACAATAATTAGAATAAACATTTATCTAGTGTTTTATGCAACATGTATTTATGGGATTTAAAACAAACAATGTGGAGACTGTTGAGCCCTGAGTTGAAGAGGTGGTAGTCACGCCACAAAGTCCAAGGTGCCCATGTGGTGGCCTTGCACATCTGGAGTCTACTTGTGTTTTTAATCTTCCATTCCACATCTGTGATGATGGAGAAGGTAATTGTCCTCCAATCAATGCTGCCACTGCTGCTGTTGATTCCTCCCCCTTCTCCCCACCTCCTCCTCCTCTCCTCCTCCTCTCCTCACCTCCTCCTCCTCCTCATCCTCATCCTCCTCCTCTGTTCCTCCTCCTCCTCCTCCTCCTCACCTCCTCCTCTGTTCCTCCCCCCTCCTCCTCTTCCTCATCCTCCTCCTCTGTTCCTCCTTCTCCTCCTCCTCTCCTCACCTCCTCCTCCTCTCTTCCTCCTCCTCACCTCCTCCTCCTCTTCCTCCTCCTCTTCCTCCTCCCCACCTCCTCCTCCTCCCCACCTCCTCCTCTTCTTCCCCACCTCCTCTTCCTCCTCCTCCTCTCCTCTTCTTCCTCCCCTTTTTCTTCCTCTTCCCTTTCCCCTTTCCCTTCCCCCCCTTCCCCTTCCTCCGACTGCCCCCCCCTTCTCCTTGTATAGAGTATGTACATGGGCAACAACAGCATGTGGGTCTGTCTTTCGAAGGTTGACTGGTTTGTTTTAACATGATGATCTCTTGTTCCATCCACTTTAATGCAAATGACAGTTGGTCCTTATGGCTGGATACTACTCTCTTGTATATATATAACATACTTTCTTTATTCCTTCATCTGTTACCCTTAGGCTGATTCCATGATCTGGGAACTATGAATAGTGCTGCATGCTGTTAAAGAAGGTCTGTGATTTCTCTCTCTGTGCTCATTTTGGACTGGAATGTGCACAAAGTGGTTAGAGCTGGGTTGTTGTCTGGGACCGAAGGAGAGAACTGCATGCTGAGATGGCTACAGAAACAAAGCACAAAGCACTGGACTCTGATGAGTACGGGGTCATCGCACCAGCGCTGGACCGTCTGTTCCTTACAAGGAAAAACCCATCTTTCACCGGTCACTGACAATATTTTCCAGTGCCTTTGTCCAATCTTCACAATAATAACCACTAGTGGTTAGAACAATGTCTGCCTTACAGCACTTTGTAAAGGGTAAGTTTTGCATTGACCAACTGATAGTTTACTGTGATGGCTGATTTGGATTGTCAATTCTAGCAGATCTGGAATCACGGAGGAAAAACATTTCTGGGCATGCTGTGAGGGACTTTCTCGATTTGGTTAAGTGAGGTGGCAAGGTCCACACTAAATATGGGTGCTGGTTGCCACCATTCCATGGCCTGGGGTTCTGGACTGAATAAAGAGAAAATGAGCTGAGCACTGACCATCGACCTCTCTGCTTCCTGACTGGACGCAGTGTGACCATCTACCTGACCTGATACCACTATAACGCCCCCATCATGAAGGCGTGTCCTTGCAAACTGTGTACAAAAACACCCTTCCTTCCTTAAGTTGGTCTTGTCAGGTATTTTGCCACATTAGTAAGAGAAGCAAACAACACAACCACAAAGGTTGCTATTGTTTTCCCATTTTACAGACAAGAAAAGTTAAGCCCAAAGTCAGACATACTCTAAGTGGTGAGAGATGGTTTTGAACTTGGGCTGTTTGCCATCATGATATATACATATATATATATATATATATATATGTATATATGTAACCTACCGTGTCCATTTAGTGCTGTTGTATGTGCATGTGTTTAGGGATGACCACTTGGGATTGTATACCCAATTGGAGCTCATCCCTGGAGAAAATGGATTCTTTTTCTCTCAATATCCATTGATTGGTTGCCTGTAGCACTTCGTGTAGAGATGAGAGGGTCCATATTAATCTCCATGGTGCTTAGATGATATAAATACTCCCTAGTGAAGGAGGGTACACATAGCAGAGCCTACTGAGGATGTTAGTTGAGATGATGCCAAGGCTACCACACTGAGACGGCCACTTCTTTTGGAAATTACTTTTCAGTGAATCTAGTGTGAATCTAAAGAACATGGAGTAAATACTTATATGTTCTTAACAACTGAGAGCAAAGTATGTGCCTAATACATACTGTGTTTCTTTGAGCTTCTCAGGAGGGTCTGATCATTGACCTAATGCATTTCACCGGTCAAGCACATGGGGGGTGCATCTCCTTCTGAGGAATAGGGTGGTACAATGATTTGGCGAACTTAACGATGAACAGGGAACCAGGACATGACCCTTTTCTCAAGCCCCCGAGGACAGGTGTCCATTTAGTACCCCTAAATCTAATTTACTGCTGTAACCTACGCAACTCACCTTCTTATTAATGGAATATTGTTTCTATTCCAGACTTGCATATTAAAAAAAATCTCTTGTGAGCCTTTATAAGTTGGGGCCAGCAGTCTTAAGTCAGATGAAATAGAAAGATTCATTTGTATCCAAGGCAACAGAAATCTCCAAAGATTTTAACCGGAGTCTTGTTGGGCTTTGATAAGTTGTTTATTTTTGCACAGAATTGCTTAGAAGCAAACCTGTGCTAAATGGGATTTGAGGCCAGTCAGTCCACATTCATCTGTTCCTAATTTTGGCAATACAGCTCAAACAGGTGAGAAAGGCTTTTCAAATCACAGATGATTGAAAATGACAGTAACACTCTGATTTTTATTGTGTTCAAAGTTCTATGAAAAAATTACCGCAGAATTAGAAAATACAGGGCACCTGTGCTGTGCCCTCTGTGTGCCTGGAATAACACAGCTAAATATTTATGGAATGTGAAATTTGTATTTAGCATCTGCTATTCTCCAGATCCTTTGTTAGGTATAGAACATAAAATAGTTGAAGCAATTGCTGATACCACACTCCAGGACTCATTCCAGAGCATTCTAGAGCACCATAGTCTAAGAAAATGGAAGGGGCTGAAGAGATGGCTCAGTGGTTAAGAGCACTACCTGCTCTTGCAGAGATCCTGTGTTCAGCTTCTAGCACTAACATCTCATGGCTCACAACCACCTGTAACTCCAGCTCCATAGGCTCCAACACCCTCTTCTGGCTGCCATGGGTACTCGCACAAAAATGGCATACACACAAGCAGACACACACACATACGTAAAGCATAACAAGACTAAAGAATAAAACCACAAGTGAATGGAACAAGAAGCAGGTGAAGTAAACCTCTTGTCTTCGTAAACTTGCTATCCCATTTGGCTCCCATTATCTTTGTTCTCCTATCAATACGTACTTTGTACTGTAATATTATTAATTCATAAGATCCCAACATAAAACCAAGCTGTTTTACGTTATTTTTCACACTCGGTATTCATAAATGTGTATGTATTTACATATATTTATTGTCTCAATTCCAATGAGACAAATTTCAACCTTCCATTTGAAATAGTCTGTTTCATAAAAATTATAATGAAAAGATAGATTCATGTATTCAAGCTTTTCCATGCCTTTAAAATTCTCACTAAAGGACCTGGAGATATGGCTCAGTGGTAAAAAGTGCTTGCTGCTCTTGCAGAGAACCCAAGTTTGGTTCCTAACACCCATATTCAGCAGCTCATAACCACCTGTAACTCTCACGCTAGGGTGTCCAATGCCCTCTTCTGGCCTCTGTTGGCACTGCACACACAGATACATACCTTCACATAGATGCACATACATACACATAAATAAAAATTGATCTTAAAATTCTCATTAAGGAAGCTGAGAATCGGCTTTTATGTTAAAATCAATTAGAATTAAATAAAACAAAATTTCCACTTTTTTCAGTTGGATTAGCAGCATTGCAAATGTTCAATAGCTATGTGTGACCAGGGATTACCATGTTAAAAATACAGATCTAGAGAAAAAAACAGCCAATAAAGGACCACGGAAATAGTAGCTTAGTTACACAGTGTATATGCTGAAGGAATGACGTGAAGTTCTGGAAGTACATGACTAGGTCATATGTGGCTAGGGAGATACAGACACTTTGCTTAGAGAAATACATGTGTTTTGGGTGAGATCTAAAAGACATCCAGGAAATTTTCAGATGAAAACGATAAAGAATAAAGATCATGTACAAAGGCAGGAGAGAGAATGGGATTTTAGACAGGACAGAAGAGAGTAACTGTGGTTGGAGGTCAAAGAAATGAGTAGGGGGGATATGGCTGTTGAGATTGATAGGGATGAGCCATTTAGGGACTAACTGACTAAAGACCCAAATCCTGACCCTGACCTTAGGACTCTGGGAATTTACTGAAAGCTTTTGACTATTTGTGCATGTATATATGTGCACCATGTGAGTGTGTGGTGCTTGTGTAGGTGAGAAGTTAGCATCAGATACCCTGGAACTGGAGTTATTCATGGTTGTCAGCTGCCGTGTGGGTGCTGGGAACTGAACCTGGGTCCTCTACAAGAGAAACTGGTGCTCTTAACCACTGAGACATCTCTCTAGTCCCAGATTTGCACTAAAAAAATCACTTTCCTCTCCTCATTTCTTGTTCTCTGAGTTTTCAATCTAGTGTTCCAAGAATCAATGACCCACAGACAACCAGTGAGTGCAGCTGGGCTTGGTGGCCTATGCCTGTAATCCCAGCACTCACAAGGCTGAGGGCAGGAGGATCATGGTGAGTTCAAGGGCAACAGAGAGAGAGAGAGAGAGAGAGACCCTGTCTTAAAAAAGGAGGAATGAGAGAGAGAGAGATGGAGAGAGAGAGAGAAAGGGAGAGAAAGAGAGAAGAGAGAATGATAGGGGAGAGAGAGCCTCACCTGTTTCTGGGGAACAGAGTTCCAGCTCATCATCGGGTGTCCAAGTTCCTGGGGGCTGTATAACACAGAAGTATAAAACAGAACCCCAGCAGGCAGGAGGTGGCGGATGTGGGTCCAAGGAGGTATGTCATCCACAGCTCTCAACTGTGAGGCTTTAGACAAGAGCCTAAACAGCTCCATGACTCATGACCTGGGACCTGGTGGGTGCTGGTTGAATGTCAGGTCATGACTACTAGTAACTTAGCACAGCACCTATGTTTGATCCCACTACAGTATTTAATAAGGAGTGTATTATATTTTTTGCATGCTTTTTTGTTGTTTTTTGAGATAAGGTCTCAAGTAGCCCAGGCTGACCTTGAAGTGTCCATGTAGCAAAGGATGACCCTGAACTCCTGATCCTCCTGCCTCCACTTTTTGAATTCTGGGATTACAAATATACTCTGTCACACCAGCTTTACGGTGCTGGGGATCAAGCTTTGTTTATGCTAGACAAGTGCTCATCATCAGAGCTCGATCTCCACCTCCGCATGCTTCTTAAGAGTCTCTTCTTTGTGTTTAGCCCTGTGCCTAGGATGTGGTAAATCTCCAGAGATATATGATAGTTGTTTGTTATGTACTGGATACATGGGAAAGAGCTAAAGATATCTCAGATGGGGAAAAGTTATAAACAAAGGAACTGAGAAATAAGATTGAAAGTATCAAGTTTATTATGGCTAAACATGTTGCTGCTTTTCTTCATATCCCAAAGTCTGCCAAAATGTTTTTTCTAAGAGTTCTATTTTTTAGT
>NW_008328344.1:1807729-1815326 GCF_000622305.1 Nannospalax galili
TCTATCTATCTATCTATCTATCTATCTATCTATCTATCTATCATCATCATCTAATCTTATCCCTTAGCACAGGCTAGCCTGGAACTTCCTGTATAGCTCAGATTAGCTTCAAACTTGCAAAGAACATTCAGGCAGTTTAAACTGGCCTGGACTTTCCCACTTATCCCTTACTGGGCTTGAAAATGCAGAAATCAAATCCTCCTGCTTCAACATCCCAAAGATCTTCTCTCTCTTTATTATTTATGTGTATGAGCGTTTTGCCTGCATGTAAGTCAGTGCACCCACGTCATGCAATGCCCACAGAGGCCAGAAGAGGGCGCCGGATCCCCTGGAACTGGAGTTAAGGATGGTTAGCCGTGGGTGGTGGGAACTAACTTAGTCCTCTGCAAGAGCAGTCAGTGATCTCAACATCAGAGCCAGCTCTCCAGCCCCCCCCCCAGCCCCCAATATCTTCTAAGAGTTCTAATAGGCTGACATTGAGTTAAAGACAGGTCCAAGTATTGTAGGCATCCCATCACAAATGGTAATATGAATCACCTAAGGGTGTTTTTAAAAAAGAGTTGCTCTGTGTAACAATTCTGAGATAAAACCTATCTTGATTGGAGATGGAACATTCCATCTTGCATAGATTCTCCTTAATCTCAGGAAGTAAACAACTAATAACCTCAGAAAGTCCCTGAAATTAACCAGGTTTACAGGCTCCCTGCCTAAGCACATATAAGCCCTAAGGACGGCTGAGAGGCTCTCTCAGACCAGCCTTAGCTGCCAGGAAGAGACTCAGACCAGTTAAGCCGCCTGGAAGAGACGCTCTCCAACTTGAGCTGCCTGCAGGTTTGAAATGTGTTCTAGGTGTCCTGCTTTTGTAACTTGTTACCCTTGTTAAGGTGGACTTTGGTGATGTTGCTGTCCTGTGCCTGTAAGTATCCTCAATAAAACTCATTGGTTCACCAAGCTGAACTTTGATAGTACCCTTACTTTTGGTCTGTTGTTGGTTCCCTTGGAATAATAGTGCCGCACGAGTGTAGTTCAGCAGGTCTATGGTAGCAATCTGAGCCTGTGTTGCTACAAGGTTCCCCAAATGACTGAGGCTGCTGGTCCCAGAAAACTACCGTGTGTGTTACAGACACAACAGCTTCACTCATGGAGCCTTTGCTTGGAAGCAACCAAGATAGGTTTGATCTTATTTTTCTGTCCTTTTTTACTTAAGCACTAAAATTCCTTTTTGTTTTCTCTTGGCTAATAGCTCATTTCATCCTAGTGTTGAATACAGACCAATTATGTTTAATTACCTGTATACACTAGAGTTTGGCCACAATGTACATCTGTCCTTCTGAGGGGCAACTTGGTTGCTTGCGAGTTTGGGTAATCATGGAAAGAGCTGCTTGCTGGAGAAAGGGGTGCGGAGGGTCACTAGAACTTTACCTGCGATTCCAGCCACTCCTGCCTGCCCTTCCCAGCCAGCTGTGTGTGATTTTCCTCTAGTTGCATGTGGCCTCGTGGATTTGCAAGGTGCTAGCGTGACATAGAAGGTAGAAGGTTAATTCCCATCTGTGTGGTTATGGGGAGCCCATGGCCCATGCTGGTGAGACCACTAGTGGTGTGGTCACCCACACTTCTGTAAGTAACCCCTCACCCATGTTCTCTAAGTAATCCCCCCCAAATTCATTGGTACCCCAAGTGGACTTTGGTGGAATTGTACTTTGGCCTGTTATTGGTGCCTCATCTGCGGGGCATGGGAGGGCATTTGTGTCTCCGGGCAAACGTTAGCACAGCACCGTTACAAACATACACGTGTAGGTTTTTGTGGAGGCTTAAATTTCCAAGTCCTTTTAGTAAATACAGAGGAACGTGATTATTGAATTGCCTGGTTAGTGTGGGTTTAGGTTTGTAAGAAACTGCCGAATGTTTTCCAATGTGTCTGAATCATTTTGCGTCCTCATGAGCAGTGAGTTACTCTTGCTCTGAGTCCTGATCAGAATTTCAAATTGCCAGCGTTTCAAAGTTTGGACGTTTTGTAAAGTATGTAGTGGAATCTTAGTGTTTAAATTTTCAGTCCCTAGTGATATGTGTGGTTATGTATAATATACTTGGAAAGGTTTTTTTTATTCATTTAAAAAATCAGCTTGTTTTTGTATTATTGAGTTTTGAGTGTGTTATTGGAGCTGTTAGGGTCAGAGCCTGGGCCCTGGTAGTCATAGCAAGCTGGGCATGACCACCTGTTCTCAATAGGCTGATTAAAGAGACAAGAACTAGAGCAAAGAAAGATTTATTCAATGTGGCCACATAGGGAGGAGAAACAGAGACCTTGTGACTGTAATTTCAATGAAGCTTCATTATTATATCTTTTGGGGGTCATGCCTTTGCTGTTGTATCTAAGAAGTTATAAGTCCATCTTTTGGATCCTGACATGAGGTTGAGAGGGCAAGAGGTATGCATAGCTAAGTAGTCCTGGTCAAGGTGTGATGTCATCCCTGATTCCTCATTGACCCATACTTGTTGGGCTCCTGACTCCTGGTCTGTCCTTTAAGTTGTCAGAACTGTGCAAATCTGTTCCCAGAGACAAGTTCCTCCCCTGGCTGGAACTGAGGCTCCCACTTTTTTCATTCCCCAAATTTGGGGATTTATTGTCTCAGTGATCTGATAGCTCAAGGAAGGGGCACAAGTGTCTGTCTTTAGAAAATCTTCATTTCTGCCAACACAGTTACAAGCATTTTCTGTATTTTTGGCAAGTCTTTTTTCTTAAATATTTAATTATTTTTACTTTATGCATATGAGTATATTGCCTGCATATAGGTAGGTGTACCTGTATCATGCAATGCCAGGAGAGGTCAGAAGAGGCCGTCAGATCCCCTGGAACTGGAGTTACAGACGGTTCTTAGCTGCCATTTGTGTGTGGGGAATTGAATTTGGGTCCTCTGCAAGAGCAGCTAGTGCTCTTAACCACTGAGCCATCTCTCCAGCCCCTTGGGCAAGTCTTTTATAAGATGTGTGTTTTGCAAATTCTTTCTCCTCATCTGTGATGGGTATCATTCTCTCAACTGTGTCTTTCACAGAGAAGAAAAATATCATTTCTTTTTTTAAAAAGATTTTATTTTTATTGTATGTATATGAGTATATTGCTTGCATATACGTAGGCGCACTTGTGTCATGCAGTGCCTGAGGGGGTCAGAAGAAGGTGTTAGATCCCTTGAAACTGAAGTTATGGATGGTTGTTAGTTGCCATATGGGTGCTGGGACTCGAACCTGGGTCCTCTGCAAGATCAGTAGGTGCTCTTAACCACTGAGCCATATTTCAGCCTGAAAAATGTAGTTATACATCGTTATTACTTCTTTTTGGAGTCATGCCTTTGCTGTTGTAGCTAAGAAGTTACTGCCAAATCCATGGTCATCTTGATTTTTCTCCTATGTTCTCCTAGTGTGACCCAGAGTCATTGTGTGTGTGTGTGTGTGTGTGTGTGTGTGAGTGTGTAAAATGTACAATCTGATTCTATGTTGGTGTGGCGGCCAGAGGACAACTTGCAGGAGTCAGTTCTCTTTATCCTGTGAGTCCCAGAGATTGAACTCATGTCCGGTTTTGTGACAGGTGCCTTTACTTGCTGAGCCATCTCACCGGCCCATAATTATTTCTAATGTATCATTTTAAGTGGCCAGAGGAGACAGAACATGGAACCCAAAGTCAGAAGCCCTGACACCCTCCTAGTCCACAAAGTGCCTAGTTAGATTTTCCTCAGGTTTTTCCTTTCTGGTATCAAAATACCATGCTTTTATGAAGTTTGAGTGATTTCAGGTGATGTTTTTAAAATGCTCTTAGAAAAAATAATGCACAATGCAGACCCTGAATAGGTCGACAAAATGTTATTCTATTTGCAACGCTAGTTTTAACTGTGAAACTCAAAAGCACAGGACTCCATGGTCTCTGCTTCTAGTTCTGAGTGATTTAGAAGTCCCTAATCAAGTCCGCTAGGGGAGCCGTCTAGTAGCGTTTTAAAACTTCTAGGGCCAGCAACAGGTTTTTCTTTGCACAAGTGAACTTGTCTGTAAATAAGAGATCATTAGCAAAATCAAATGTTAGCGTGCTAGGCGGTTTTCTGTGCTTGTGGGAAGGTTTCTCTGCCCGTAGAGTGATCCACGGAAATGTGGTGGGGCGTGGGGAACCGGCTGGCGCCTGAGCTTCCCATGCAAGACCAGCTAGTGAGCCTGGGAGCTAATGTCTCCAAACAGCTGGGCTGCAAGGGTTTAGTTTATTCAAAACCACTCCGGCAACTACCGGGTTGCTTGGAAGAAAGAGATGTTTACAAGACTGCCCTGGGCTTCCAGATGCTTCCAGCAGGGTTGGTCCTCCCAACAGGTGACCAGCAGAGGCCGTGCAGTGATGCTGGGGGTCAGGGCAGTGTGCACAGAGCATCTCTCATTTCAGAGCTGCACCTTCATGTGACAGGCTTGCCACTCTGTGACATAACCTGATTGATGTGCAGGAAAGCTCTTTGGTTGGTGAGCCTCTAGAAAGCCTGGCTCAGGACAAATGGCCAGTGTAGATCTTGCTCCCAATTCCTGTCACAGTCTTCAGTCACATTTCCTTATTTTCCTTTAGAACTAGTTATTTGGGACCTGGAGTTAAGAGTGCATAGTAGGGCTCTTACAGAAAACTGAGTTCTCTTCCAAGCAGGCACATACAAGTGACTCACAACAGCCTGTACCTCCATCCCCAGGGACTCTGACCATCTCTGGCCTCCTGGGTACCTGTGCGTACTCACACTAGAGACATATACACACATAATTTTTTTTTAAATTAGGCATTTAAAATTCACATTTTAAGTCGATTTTTTGTATTGTTTAACATTTATGTTAAAAGAGACATGACCGTCTCCTTTCTCTTCTAAGTAGAAAATAAACGCCACACAAACACATTTAAAAACAAACTAAGCAGAACGGGACCAAAGGAGAGGGCAGATGGTAGTGGAGATTGTGAAAAAGAGCAAGTTACAGTGATGTTTATGTATGTATGAAGATGTCAAAATGAAACCTGATATTTTTGTATACAAACAAAACTAAAACAAGTTAAAATAAATTAACACCAATGATAAAATTTGTTACTGAAACAGAAGACAATATTGCTAAAGTCTAAGCAGATACTGTGACCCCCCCTTCCCCCAGGCTCTGAGCCTGAGACTTGCTCCCTTGTGAACCCAGGGATCACCAAGTGTGCAGATGGGTGGGCGTTGGAGAGGTTAGAGGCTCCATGTCAAAATTTTTCCCCTTAAGAAAACAATCAAAAGGGCTGAAAGAGAACAGATTTCACCCTATTGTTACTTGGTTATTATTTAATTTAAATTTATATTTTATGATTTTTATTTATATTTTTATTTTATGTGTATGAGTGTTTTGCCTGCATGTGTACCTGTGCATGCAATGCCCACAGAGGCCAGAAGAGGTCGTCTGTTACCATAGAATTAGAGTTAAGGACAGTTGTTCGCTGCCATATGGGTGCTGGGAACTGAACCTGAATCCTCTGCAAGAGCAGCCAGTGTTCTTAACCACTGAGCCATCTCTCCAACCCCTGTTTTATTTTAGTGTGTCTGCCTGTGGGTGTACACATTCCATTGCAAGTGTGTGGACATCAAAGGACAACTTGCAGGAGTCAGTTTTCTCCTTTTCTCAAGTGGGTCCTGGGGGGGTCCACCTGTTTGTCAGACTTGGAAGAAATCACCTTTACTTACTGAACTATCTCGCTGGCCTGTGACTCGGTTATTTACAGTATGTCGGTAAACAGCCATTCATCCTTTTATTTCCCTAAACCACCTACACAGCACCAGTGGGATTCCTCTAATGCTTTAAATCAGAGGCCAGGAGATGCACCCTCTGAATTCATGGGTAGGAAGCTGTTCAAGTCCTCCAAGAGGAAGGAAGCCATGCATCTTTCCCCAAAGATGTAGTGCCACCTGCCTAGCAGGCTGAATTTCCTTATTTATTTTGAAGCAGGAGCTCCTGTAGCCCAGGATAGCCTGAAATGATGCTGAACTCCTGATCCTCCTGCCTTCACCTCCTGAGTATTGAGGCTGCAGGCATGTGCCACCATGCCTGGTTTATGCTGTGATGGGGATCATACCCAGGACTTTGTGTATGCTGCCACCGAGCTACAGCCTCAGCCCCAAACTTCCCTATTTTAATAAATGCCAACAAAGAAAAAACAAAAAGCTCATTTCCAGGATCGCTGAACCCTCTCTTCCCATAATGACTCCTAATCATTTTGCTACTGTCTTACAGTTTTTCCAGCCTGTCTCCCACCTTATCTTGAATGATGCTGTGTTAGTCTAAATCCTTATGTGCTGTTCTCTGTGGCTTGAAGGTAGATACTGTGCCCTACCTCTGCAGTCTCAGGTCATTGTGGACATAAACATGCTCTTTCTCTAACTTCCATGATTTACTGTGTTCTTCCTCCAATTAAAGATTCCCAAGGTGCCTAACTTTCCCAAGGTCCTGCAAATTATAATCGGCTGAACTAGATATAAATTCAGCTATTAGACTGAAGTTCATGACTGTGCTTCCATGAACCAGCTTTACCCAGGACAGAGGTTAAATCCCTGACCTTTTGTGAAAAAGTGTTCTATAGGCATTAACTGCCACATATGTTGAGCATTTCCCAGGTGCAAAGCTGAGTATTCATTCAACCAGTCAATATCCACTAGGCCTTCAGCCAATCTGGACTTTTTGAATTGAAGTGATAGAAATACATCCCAAATGAATTTAAGTGCTGTACAGTGTGAGAATTTTCCAGGTAGGGCTAGGGGATGATGTGGCTGAATTCAGGAACCAGGTGTGGGAGTTAGTTCCTGGCTCTGTATCTCAGCCCGGCTCCTGTCTATGTTTTTCCTTCTTGGGCAGATCTTTCCTCCTCATAGCAAACACCATCCCTGTCAGAAGCTCGCTGGTCCCAGCCACCTCTGCAGAAACCACCTCTTTCCCGGCTGTGCTTAACTAAGGCCCAGGACTGAATCTCGCTGACCCAGTTGTTTGGGTCATGGGAACCAAGCACTGCAGCTAGGTGAATGGGTTGTGCTAATTGGCTCAACCTAGATCGTGTGTCCATTGCTAAAATGGGGGTGGGATTAGCCCCTTCTGGAACACAAGGGTGCAGTTTGGAAAGGGCATATTGATAGATTACTAGTCACCAGTGAAGAATTTAAGAGGCAAATAGATGCTGGGTGGGTGAGAACAACAGATGTTGTTAAATCTGTGCTGTGATCCTGGTTGGTTCTATACTGTGTGGCATGAAGAGATATTGAAAGCATGCTGGGCTGGGAAGATGGCTCAGTGGACAGAGTGCTTGCCACACGAGCATGAGGACCTAAATTCAGATCCCCAGCACCCACGTAAAGGCTCTATAGCTGGGGAGGCAGAGACAGGTGGATCCTGTTGGCTTGTTGGCTAGCTGGCCTAGCAGAAATAGTGAGATCCAGATTCAGAGAGAGACTGTACCTTAAAAAATAAGGCAGAGCCGGGCGTGGTGGCGCATGCCTTTAATCCTAGCACTCGGGAGGCAGAGGCAGGTGGATCTCTGTGAGTTCAAGGCCAGCCTGGTCTACATAGTGAGTTTCAG
>NW_008328344.1:1815401-1859076 GCF_000622305.1 Nannospalax galili
GCCAACCTAGACTTATGCCCTCCCCACACCACACGTGCTCACCACCAACCCCCTGCCCCACAGAGCATGCTATATTCTCAGTAAACCTAGGAATCAGATAGGAGGTAAAGGAAACATGAAATAACTAGAGAATGAGTGAAGGACATTATCTCTGTTTTAGTTTGAGCAGGTGCCCTCAATGTAATAGGAGTTTTGAGATTAGGGGGAAATTAGGGGAAGGATGATCTTGCGAGATGAGAGGAAAAGATGGGCAATTGCCATAGGAAAGCTTTTGGACTCCAAATCTTTGTTCCTGGTATCACATCATGCAAATGTTACTCAACCTTGTGAAAGAGACTGTGGGGGTGAAATCAAGCCGGCTAATCAATTGATAATCAGCACCTGGTAACGCCTTGATCCACCTCTTCCTGGAAGCTTCCTTTAAAGGAGTGTGGAGGAGGAAATGACAGCACCTCTGGTTTTGTTGATGAGATGGGTCTGCTTCTCTTCTGGGTATAAGGGAAGGAATGTGGGACTCTTATTCTGAAGAGCTGGGATTTCTCAGACACTGAGAAATACTACCAGAAGCCACCATATTTGTATAAGGCACCACTAGCTTCAGTATCCTGTTTACACAGCACCAGAATCCTGAATCAGAAGTCAGGTAAGCTTTCTTGTGTTGACTTATGTACACCTCACTTTGAGAAGTATTGGCTCATGGGGGGTCAGTGGGGTAGATGAGTACGATTTAAACTTCTGCTTCCTGTCCCAACACTTCTTCCCCTTCCTATTTCCAATCTATCTATTGGTCTTCTATCTCAGTATGCAGGAGGAGGATCTGAAGTGAGACAGGTAAGTAGCAGAGTTATTCAAAGAGGGTGTATGGCGGCGATTGGCGAAAACCCCACGTCAATTCTTGGCTTTCCCCATCACCAGCCCTGCTTTGGCATTTGAGTGGAAAGTCTGAGCCTGTGGTTCAAAGATAGTTCGAAAATAGGGCCCGAGAGCACTGGTTAAGAGCACTGGTTGCTCTTGCAGAGGACCTGAGTTTAGTT
Source organism: Nannospalax galili (assembly GCF_000622305.1). NCBI lineage: Eukaryota > Metazoa > Chordata > Mammalia > Rodentia > Spalacidae > Nannospalax > Nannospalax galili. Next base: position 1,816,436 of record NW_008328344.1, read on the forward strand.
CCCAGCACCCACATGGAGGCTAACAACTGTCCGTAACTCCAGTTCCAGGGGATCTGACACCCCCCTGTGACCTCTGCAGGCATTGTATAACATGGGTGCACTTACACACATGCAGGCAATACACTCATACACATTAACTAAAATAATAAATAATTTTTTAAAAGATAGTTTTGGAACTGGGTGTGGTGGTGCACGCCTTTAATCCCAGCACTCGGGAGGCAGCGGCAGGCAGATCTCTGTGAGTTCAAGGCCAGCCTGGTCTACATAGTGAGTTCCAGGACATCTGGGGCTACAGGGAGACCCTGTCTGAAAAAGACCGAAAAAAAAAAAAGATAGTTTTGGGCTGTTGATAGAGCCTTTGGAGGCTGGGTTTCCAACAGTGCTAAGAAACATATTTAGGTGCTGTGCTCTATGGTTACGCCGTGCAGAAAATGATTTATGATGGCTTTACTTTTGGTTTCAAATAAGTGAGTAGCAAGCAGACGTAAAAGAATAAATAACAAGTAGCCAGTAGGTAGCAAAACATCAAATCGGGTGTTCACATCATCCGGTACACACTATTGGAGTCATGCAACTGGGAGAGCAAGCAAAGCTAATGTCATGAAGTCAGGCACGGACAGCATCTCACAGAAAGACCTGCTGAAACTGTCATGTGGGAGATTTGAGTTGAAACATTCTAGTCAGGGCAGAGTGCTCTGTCTGTGGATGAACTTCCACCTCCTCGTTCCTTCTTGAAGGTATTTTTATATCATTGTAGAAACAATAGGAACCTCAATTTGAAAGTTTACCTTCTACCTGTTCTCAAGGTTGTACTATTTCTAATACTGTTAGTTGTTGATTCTTCTCATTTCTCCCTGTTACAGAGTAAAGGGGTCAGCCTGACCAAGTTAAGGAGTTTTGGAGGACCCTTGATACAGACTTGTTTGAGTTTGAAGCAAGGGATCCCATCTCAACCCCAGAGGCTGTTCTCAACAAGCACAACAGCACGTGACAGTCTATCATATAATGGATGTGGCTTATCAGCATCCCAGGGTCATTTCTGATCATGGGAAGTACCAGAAATCATGGCCTTGGAGATTCTTATCTCAGGGACCATGGTCTTCTCATTGAGATTATTCAGGAGGAACTTGGACCAACTTTCATGTTTTAGTGACTTGGAACTCTAACAGTCAGCATGGCCAGCCCAGCACCTTTCCTGTGTCATGGGATTAGAGAAGTATGAAAGGAATGTATTTTGCTGAGTAATTTTGAGTAATTTGAGCTGTGTAGTTATGGGGGAGTAGAAAAATAGACCAAGCAGTCCTGTGCCCTATGGCCTAGACAACATTTCTCCAACACAGAATGCCCCCTAAATTGGAATCTTGGTTTTCCTGATGGCAATGTGTGGTCCAGGAAGTGGGATGCCTGGCTTTATAAAGCCAGACACATCACTGAGACAATCTTTAATAGAACTCTTTGTTGAACAATGATTTTTCACCCCAGAATGTGATCACAGCTGTTTTATTTTAGCTAATGCAGCAATGCAGGCAATTAAATCCATATTCCTCTGTGGCTATTTATTTTCATGAAGTAGTTCTCAGTGTATTGTCATGAAAGAATTCTTTGAGACTTGCAAAGTTAAAACAGAATGTAGCTCCCCCTCACTTCTAAAATAGCCACATCTGTTTCTTCAAGTTGTCTTTACTGTGTTGACATCACATAAGGATGTCAACTGTGGTCTTAAGGAACTGAGTTCCACTGGGAGGAGCGAGGTTTACTATTCAGTCTATTAGAGAAGTATTATGGTAGACCATAATCCATCAGAACAAAGATTATTTCTTTTTTATATTTTATTCATTTTTATTTTATTTTATGTGTATGAGTGTATTGCCTGCATGTAAGCGCATCTGTGTTGAGCAGTGCCCATGGAGGTTAGAAGAGGACGCTGGATCTCTGGAACTGGAGTTATAGAAGGTTGTTAGCTGCCATGTGGGTGCTGGGAACTGAACCCACATCGTCTGCAAGAGCAGCTACTGCTCTTAGCTGCTGGACCATTTCTCCAGCTCTATTTCTTTTAGAAGCAGTGAAACATCAGAAAGCTAATGTTGCATTGGTGGTACAGAGGTGAGCATAGCTGCCTTCCAGAAAGCTAATGTTGAGGGCTGGTGACAGCTGTGCTGATAAAGACACTTGCCACCAAGCCTGATGAATTCAGTCTAAGAAAGCTGACTCCTGTAAATTGTCCTCTTGTTACCATGTATGTGCTGTGTGTGGCACATGGTTGCTCACAACCACACATACACACACATCACATCACATCACATCACATACACACACACACTATATATATGTATATGATAATACTGAGATTTTATAGTTACAAAATTAAATCAACATTGTTAGTTATATAATTTTATACGAAGAAAAGATTTAATGTTTCTGATTGCTTGACTTCCTTTCCTTCCTTGTGGTTATATACTGTACAATGGTTTTATTAAATTATTCAACAATTGTTTATTATGCCAGAACTCTGTGACAGAAATGGTAACCAAGATGGATATAGCTTTTGACTTTGTTCAGTTAGTATCATTTATGGAAAGAAAGGCTGGGGACAAGCCAGTAAAGAAAAGGATGGAAGGGGGAGAGAGATTATAGTATGTGCTAGGAAGGACATAGTGAGAGACTGAGGTTGGGGGAGGTGGTTGTGTTAATTAAAATAAAGTTCATAACCATGGAAGCCCCCTTTTGAAGGTTGAAAAGATTATTCTTTTTAAACTTAAATTATGTTTCGTTATGTGTGTGGGTGTGCGCTTTTGAGTGCAAGCGCTCACAGAAGCCAGAGGCATTGGCTCTCCCTGGAGCTGGAGTTACAGGTGGTTGTGAGCTGCCTGGGTGAGTTTTGGGAAACAAGGTTGTGTTCTTTGCAAGAGAAGTGCGTGCTCTCAACAGCTGAGCCATCTTTCTAGCTCTTGAAAAGATCATTCTTTTTGCTTTCTTTTTGAGACGGTCTCCCTGGAGCCCCAGCTGGCATGGAACTTGCTATGTGCCAGAAGGTGGAGAAATAATTTCAGCCTAAATCATTCAGACTAAACCTTGAAGAGGGGACCCTGACAATTTCACATCATTTGTGTTTGCTCTATCAAAGTCTCATTGTGGTTATCCTTAGATAGAAGGGAAGTTACCTAATTTTCACAGTGAGTCTCAATTGTGCTGAAGGGAGGTGGGGAAGGGTTTCTACTCTTTTTTCCCTTGTCAAGAAGTGGGCTAAAGAAGGAAAGGTTATTCCTGGTGATGGTGATGAATGACTGCAGTGGGAATCAGAAGGGAGAGGGAGAGGGAGAGGGAGAGGGACATCGGTCCTATCAACTTTCCACCCTCTTCTCCAAAGTGAGTCAGATTACTTTAGCACACATAGTTTATGAAGCATGACTTCCAATATCAGGATTGGATCCCATATATCCATTGGATTTTGTCACTGAGTACCTGGCCCATGTGAAGTCCTGGGGCAGGTAACTTTGGTGATATAGCGATTTGCTGTGAGTAACGTATCGACTGTCACTTCAAGGAGCTTAAGAATATTGGGAGTCATTGGACACATAAGTGGCATGATAATTTAAAGCAAAGATTCATGTTCTGGAGAGAGAGATCAGAAGAATTTTTATGAAGGAGGAATTTACCTCAGATTTAGAATTATCATTGAGATTTGGGTGACAGAGAGGAGAACTGGGAGAAATCGCAGACAGAACATTGTCACAGAACAGTAAAAATTAGTCATTGGTGTACATGCACGTTGCCTGGGTTCTAGGGCAATGTTAAATGAAGATGGTCAAGATCCACCCCCAGAGGTTCTGATGAACATAGCCACAGTGAGAACCTGAGAACATAAATTTTAAAGGCACTGCAGATGAATCTGGTGCAGAAGGTGCTAGGACCACACTTTGAAGAATGCTGGCTCAGAGAAGAGATGGTAAACCCAAGCAAGAAAACTTTGAAAATTATCAGTATGAAATAAACTTAGAAATTTTTGTAGGAGCCATGCACACAGATATTTTTATTTTGCACTATAGCTACCATTTTTTGAGAACTTGAACTATGTGCCTGATTTCTGATAGGACATGCTGAGGAAGTCATTATAGTCTCATTTAAGATGACAGTACCTAGCCTAAAATGAGGTTGATTAAGAGGTTCGGTAGTAGGGCTGGAGAAATGGCTCAGCACTTAAACATGCTTACTGCTTTTACAGAGGACTGATGTTTGGTCCCCAGCATCCATATCACACAGCTCACAACTGCCTATAACTCCAGTTCTAGGGAATCCAACACCCACTGGAGTCCATGTGTACTTGCATGCTTGTGGTACATATGAACTCACAAAGGTACATATGCATATACATAAATTAAAAAAATGATGTATCTTTTTAATAAAGAGGTACCATGGTACCTACATAGTAGTGGAGGTGGTGGGATCCACATCCAGGTTGTACAAAGATACTGGGTATGAGGGTGACTGAGAGATTGGTACAGAGATTTGTAAGAGCTGTGTGATAGAAGAAACTGATGTGGGGTTCAGGAAGAGCAGTCAAAGAAAGGCAAGGCATAAAAGATCTACCTGGTAGAGAAATGAGGTGGTGCAAGAATCCTGGGAAACTCCTGAGAGACTGAATCTTGCATGTGGAATAGACCACCAATCTCTCTCAGTCTCCTGATTTTAGCAAGATGGCAGAGGCCTTATGCAGCCACATCTGAAACCCTTTAGAATTCTGAGTACTTGGATGATGCCACGTTGTTTGTAATGTATTATCACCAAGTCTCTCAGGAACACAGTGAGATAGTAAATGGTTAAAACAAAAATATTTAAGTCAGATCTCTTGTTTTCAAATTCTAACACACAGCTTGCTGAGTGCTTGGGTGACACTGAACTAGTCTAAAAATCTCTGTTCTTCATCTGTCAAATGGAGAGATGGTATCCTTCGCAACTAATTGATAAAGGGTTTGAATGAAGTAATAAATGTAAAGGGCTGGGGGATAGTGGCAAGAGTGAGCTTTTACTAAATATTAGGGCTTATTAGTACCACTACTCTTAAAATTTATTTTGGCTTTCATTTTTCTGTTTTCTAGGTCTTGTGAGGTGTTTCTGCCCCTTGCTAAGTCTATTAGCTACAGACATATTTATTCACTGCTGAGACTTGTTTCTAAATCAAGTGTCTCCCTTTTTAATATACTTTCTATCAAACTAAAAAGTATAGACATGCTAGCTAGGCAAGTGCTCTACTACTGAGATAGAGCAACAGCCCTTGTCTACATAGCCCAGACTGGTCTTGAACTTGATAGGTAGACCATACTGGTCTCAAATCCTAGCTCTTCCTGCTTCCTGCTGCTGTGTGCTGGGATTTTTTACAGGCACGTCCCTCCAGGCTCAGCTTTGGTTTTCTTGAGGAGTGCACCAATGGGCAGTGATTGGGTGGTTCCTCTGATGAATTTTATTGTTTCTATAGCATCCAAGGGGAAACGTAGGCTGGAAATCCAACCCTAGAAGAAACCTGGACTATTAAACAAGCAATCTGTCACTGCAAATGTGTACATCTTGGCTTTTCCAATGGCTGTAGAAGGTCTACTATGGATGGGTAGGATTTCTTTCTCTAAGAAGGAAAGGCGAGATTTCCTCTGCTTCCTTCTTGTGCCTGGTGATGACTCAGTAGTTTTCATGGAGGTAAATTTACATACAATTCATATAAATTTAATAACTAAAGGTTGATATTCTGTGGTTGTTTTTCTCCCTCGATGCTGGCTGATGTATCAAGTCTGGGTTTGAAGACTTAAAGCTTCTTTATCTGTTTGGAATTGGCACCTTCATCTACAAAAATCATGGCAAGTTGCCTGAGTTACTTTACTCATTGTCGTGACAAAATACTTGACGTAGTTGTGATATGGCACCTTCTTGACCACAGCTATACCACGTTGAAATTTAGGCTGACTCTAGGCTCTGAAATTATCAGGCAGTTGGCCCAGGGTATGGGAACCCACATCAGCAGGACCCCAGGTTGTCTTGGGAACAGATCAACATGTCCTGAAGTGCACTTGCTAACTAGAGATTTATGGCTTCTGTAGGTTATACTTGGCTTACTTCTTGAAAATAGTAATTGTTACTTAATAGAATAGAATTTGTTAAGGGGGGTTTGCAACTGTAAGCTTGGGAACTTCAACTTTTCACCCCTGGTTATGGTTCCTCTGAATAAAATCTTACCCTAGAGATGACTTGGGGCTACACTTGGGTTCCGACACCCTTATATAGTAGCTGATGGCAAGCTAGTAAAAGATTTTCATTTAGCAAAACTTTGCCTGAGTGGTCTTCTCTGGTGAAGTACATCACAACAAAATAACTTAAGGGAACAAAGGTTTATATGGCTCATGGATTGAGGGCACTGTCCATCATGGTAGGGAGGGCACACAGTGGGAATGGCTCATGGCTGTGGAAGCTGAAGCATAATTCCTGTTCACATCTTAGTGGGTCAGGAAGTAGAGAAAGAGATAGATGCTGGTTGTAGGCACACAATGGCCGTGTTCTAGGCTCACAGCTGTGAGGAACATGATAATGAGTGTTAATGCCTCAGGGGATCATGGGTCATAGGGAAGGAAGGGAGGGAGGGAGGGAGGGGGAGAGAGAGAGAGAGAGAGAGAGAGAGAGAGAGAGAGAGAGAGAGAGAGAGAGAGAGAGAAAGAGATATCTTTCTAAGACTACGTTGCCATGATTCATCCTAATACTTGAACTTGTGATTGCAAGTTTTAATTTCTAAGGCCTCCTGTACTAATGCTCATCTTACTTTCCACCTTTCATCCTTAATTTAGTCTGAGCCTCCAGATGGTATAACCCATTTAAGGCGTGGGCTCCCGCTACTGACTCTCATTAAAACATCTTCACCAACATCCTCAAAGTTGTGTCTCATGTTTACTTAAAACCCATTTAAGCTGACAATGAAGGTCAGTCATTGTACAAGCCCATGAAGGACTGCCAGTGATGAAGTTGGTTGTGGGATAAATGTGGTAAAGTGCTTAAAGAGAAGCTTTGCATGGTAAGGAAGAGGGTTTACTTTAGACTTCACAGAGGAAATTAATTTGATGATAGATATAAAGAATAAGATGAGAAAGGGGAGATGGGGCTGGATATTGAGAATTTAGGGAAGAGTAATCCAGTAGAGCCATGATCTCTTTGCTAGAGAAGATGTGACACATTTGGGAAAATACAAGGAGGCCTGTTTTGTGCTTTGGGTTGAAAGAACATGAGGAGAACATGAGAGAAGAGAAATGTCAGAAGTCCGAGCATATGGGTCATTGAAGGCCCGGATCTCCTTCTGAATATAACTGAAGTGGTTGAACCTTTTGTAGCAGGGCCAGGCCGTAGATTGTTCTGGTATATATTTTAGAAAACTCAGTGTGATGGTCTGGTAGAGACTAGATTATAGAGGACAAAAACAGATGGAGAGGGTCAACTGGGATTGCTGGTGCTAGGCAGTGCAGCACAGAAGGCACTTGGTGAACTTTGTCAACTATATAATATATTAAAATTGTTCTAAAGTAAGTGTGTACATGGAAATAAGACCATGCAGTCACTCGAGAGTTATATTCTCTTTTTGATGTTTCTAAAAAGAAAATGGTTTGCAATGTCATTGTCCCCCATGCCCATGTGTGAAAGCTTCTCTACAGCAGGTTTATCTAACAGCAACAGGTTAAAGGTAGTGGTAATGGATTAGTTCAAGAATACACTGAAGAAAGTGGAAACCCTAGGCTCTTTAAGAAAGGAAACTTCATTTGGCAGAGACTATTTGCTTCACAAATAATTAACCTGGAGATTGAAGAGCTTGGTGGAAGAGGGTATAACAGCATCAAGTCCTAAAGTTGCCATAGTTACAGGCAGGCTCTGAGTCAGGTATGGGGGCATTGAGGACATGGGGCACTGAGGAAATGGAGCAGCTGGATTTATCTCACCCTAGACAATCAGTGGACAAGACCCACCCCAGGAGCCTGCTCAGCACCAGGCAAAGGACTAAGCTAATTTGGAAACTTCTGACACTCTTAGAGTAATTGCAAATCAATTGGCCAAGGATGAATTGTTGCCAACAGTGAACTCATCCTGCAGAATTTTCCTTCCTTACCCAAATCCTACAGTGAAAGGAAACCAGCGAAACTTAAGCAGCATTTTGGGCTCCCAGAGCAAAACTTCTAAGGTAGTAAATGAACACCAACTTACAGAACTTTGCTCTTTTCAGAAACTCGTGGAATTAATGAAACCCAGAGCTCTATCCTCGGTTGACCTCCCTGTACTTTTACTCTCCACGCCAGGGGCCAAGAATCGGGTTTTTGAAATTGTTGACTGAGCCTTCTTTGAAGTCACTTGGTTCTTGTTGTCCAGGAATAATGAAACTTTGATCAATGAACAAAGAGGTACATTTGAACTAAGAATTCGGGAGAATGTTTTAGTAATTACAGCTACCCAGCAAAGCAAGATTGCCTTGTGGGATGATAATGATAATAGTCCTGATAGTAATAAATAGTGATAGCATAAGATGAACATCTACTGAGAGATATGATGCACCGGGTACTGGACTAAGTACTTTACATGTATTATCTTATTCCTTCTTTAGCAGATTGCTTTTTTTTTTTTTTTCGATGACAAAACTAAGCTTAGAAGTTGTAGGTTCCGTGCTTAGAGTCACACAACATTATCTGCCTGGTTGGTAAACAGAGACTGGTTGCTTGAAAGAATAAACATGACTGAGTTCAAGAAATGATTTTGACCAGGCTTAGAGATAACAGAGAACAATATAGCAGGTAGATCTTTCTAGACAAATAAGAATAATTTAGCAGATACGTCATGTTTGTTAAAATTAAATATTTGTATGGTTTGTATGGTGGGATATAGCTTAGTTGGTAGAGTACTTGGATAGCAGTCCTGAAGCCCTGGGTTCAATCCCCATCACTGCATAAACTGTGTATGATGGCTCATGTTTGCAGCCCCAGCACTTGAGAAGTGGAGGCAGGAGGATCAGGAGTTCAAGGTCAACTTTAGCTACATAGTGAGTTCAGCCTGGGCTACAAGAGACAATATCTCAAAAATAAAATCAAACTAAACATTTGTAAGCTTTTAAAAATGGTGGTGGGAGTGTTTGATCCCACCATCAGATGAAAAACAATTAAGAAAGGCTTCTTTTATAAAGATTTTGATGGAGCATTGATAGACTATACAGGAAGGACTTGGCTATCCAACATTCCCAGCTACAGAATTTACATTTTATTTATTAGGGCATGACAAATTCAATAGTATTTTTTCTTTTTAAAAAAATTTTATTTATTATGTGTCTGAGTGTATTGCATACATGCACGTAAGTGCACCTATGTCATGTAATGCCCACGGAGATCAGAAGAGGGTGTCGGATCCCCCCCTGGAACTGGAGTTATGGACAGTTGTTAGCTGCCATGTGGGTGTTGGGAATCGAACTTTGGGTTCTCTGCAAGAATAGCCAGTGCTCTTAACCACTGAGTCATCTCTCTAGCCCAATAGTTAACTGTTTCTTACAGAGAGTAATATGAAAGTTTCATGAATTATTTGCTAGCTAGACATGAAAAGCTCCAATCTGTTAGCTTTTTATCTATCAGTCTGTCATTGTGACAAAATACCTAAAATGAAGAACCTAAAAGATAGCAACATTTGTTTAATCATGGGGCTTTAGTTGATCACATGGCCCCATTGTTGAGAGATGACATGAGGCAGTACACCGTGGTGAAGAGAATCTGTTCACCTCATGGTGGCCAGGATGAAGAGGGAGAGAGAGGCTAAAGACAAGATATATACCACATAAGATCATGCCCCCACTGATCTAATTCCTCTACCTCTAGGCCCTGCCTCAAGTTTCTACCACCGCCCATTAGGTCTTTAAGCTATGAAAGCCAACAATGGATTAGCCCATTGATGAGGTCAGAGCCTTCATGATCCAAAGGCTATCCAAAGCCCCCCCCCACCCCCCACAAAACCCTCTAATTACTGCTGCACTAGGGACCAAACCTTCAACACTGGAGGGTTTGGAGGATCTAAACTACAACATCTGATTGAAACGATGAAGGTTAGAGATACAGGAAGTGGTAGAAACGTCCCAGGTGAGGTGAGATGAAGGGGAGAAGGGGGGTGTTTATTTAATTCCTGGTTTCCAGCCTCTGTAGATGGATGTTAGAGATTCCCAGGTTCAGTCAATCTGTGTGGTCAGCTAGCTAGTGTTATCTACAACATGAACTGTTCACCAAGTAACTATCTCCTAAATCTCTGGTGCTAGGGCATGGCCAGGGGCAAGACCGATCTGACCCTTGCCCTCAGGGAGCTTGTATTTCCATGGAGAGACAGACACCGTTTGTGGTGGTTTGAATAAGAAATGCTCCCCCATAGGCTCATGCATTTGAACACTTGGTCCCCAGTCAGTGGTGCTGTTTGGAGAGTGGAACCTTTAGGATGAGGAATGTTGGTGGAGGAAGTGTGGCACTATAAGCAGAGACTTTTGAGATTTTATAGCCTGGCCCCATTTCCTGTTCTCTCTCTGTACTTCTGTGTGGATGAGATATGGAATTAGGTTAGTTCTGGCATGCCTGTTTTAACTGTAACACTGTTTTCTTGTAACCAGAGAAAGATGTGGCCACTTCAGGCTACTCAGACCTGTAAGCTCCACCTTCCAGGGCGTCCCTGAATCCAGTCGAGAGCCCGCATGCATGGAGCCCATCACGTTGCCTGCCTGCATCTTGCCTGCATCAGCTCTTCCTTCTGCTGAGTTCACCAACCGCTTTGTTCGCTGGCCTTAGGTTGCCTGGGTTATTCTTAAATTAAATTCTGAAAGTGTACTTCATTTTCTCCAAAGTGAGGACTCAGGGGGAAGGCTCGCAGTGAGGCTGTGGTCAGGGAATGACAGTGGAATGCAGAGCTGAGGGCTGAGACTCTGGATGAGGATCACTCAGCCTGCCCACAAATCTAAAAATGCACAGTTTGACTGTAATGCTGGAAAATATCTCCTCATGTCTTGGCTTCTGCCAGCTGAAAAGAGAAAGTTAAAATCACGAATGGCAGCAATGTTACGAATTCAGGAATCTAAGTGCTGCAACTCTGATCCTTGTGCCCTAATTATTTAGGAGGAAAAACAATCACTTCACAGTGAAGTTGTCCGGAGTGGTGTACAGGTAATTGAGGAAAGAGAAAGAGAGGAGGAGGTGGGAGGCAGATCCATAGGTTGAGACTATATTAGGGACAATTCAGAAATGCCCCTGCCTTTACAGACAGATGAAGCCGGACACTAGTTGAAGTCTGATCTGTCAATGCCAATTCTGTTGTTTTCCCATTAAATTTTACCTTATTGACAGTTGCTATTTGATGCGTTTTCCTAATGTGTGGAAACATATCTAAGGAATTTAGAATTTGACTCAGCATCGTGTGTGTGTGTGTGTGTGTGTGTGTGTGTGTGTGTGTGTGTGTGTGTGTATGTGTGTGTGTATGTGTGAAATGTATGTCTGTGTACATATTTATAGGTCTGTGTATATGTGTGTGCATGCATATGGAGGCCAGAAGTTAACATTTAGTGTCTTCCTCAATCACTCCCCACCTTACTCTTTTAAAAAATATATTATTTTTATTTATGTGCATGAGTGCATTGCCAGCATGTAAGTAAGTGCACCCATGTTGTGCAATGTCTGTGGAAGTCAGAAGAGGGCATCTAATCCCCTGGAACTTAAGTTATGGACGGTTGTTAACCACCATGTGGGTGCTGGAAATCAAACTCAGGTCCTCTGCAAGAGCAGCTGGAAGAATCACATAAGGTGGAGCAGGTGCGCAACTTAGCAGGTGTGAATGAATTTTCCTAACGATTAGTGGGTCATCAGTGTCATCAATATGACCTATCCCTTCCATTTTAATATTTTATCAAAATATAAGCACTGCAGCAAATCACATAGAAAGCTCACAGATTTCCATAAACTGAATTATGTGTACATAACCAACACTCAGATCAAGATCATGTGTTGCGTGACTCTTCCTGGAGAGTCTTAAACAAACATCTGTTCACCCCAGACAGGGCACAGATGACAGGCTAAAGAGATGATTCCTCCCAAGTCTAGCTCAGCAGACCAGTGAGTTTGCTGGGGTTATGTATGGGAACATGAATGACTCAAAGGGTTTTGGCTGCATCACCAAAAAGCCGCATGGAAGTCAGCTCACCTAAGCTGCAACCCTAAAGCTCTCTGTTCAACTTGCATGCTGCGCTGCCAGAATGTCCTGCCTTCTGCAGTGACCTTGGAGAAGGGACTGTGCGAATCTTGTAACTTTCTGAGCTTTCTCAGACTTGTACATATCATTTATTTCCCAAGTCCTGCAAACCTCCCACTTCCTTCTAGGAAGGAAAATTTCATTTTGGAGGATCTAGCCACACAGCAGTATGCCTCTCTAGGAGCCTCTTGCCTCTATTCCCACTCTCCAAACCAATGCTCCCACAAAGATAACTTTTCTCTTGGCTTCTAAGAGCACAAATTAGTTCTACTTGACTTTGATGGTTGACAAATATAATTATACAGAGGGCACTATTGAATGTGTCTGGTCTTTGTTCTCTGTGTCACCACATTTACGGGATTCATGCTGTTGTTTAGACTTGTGCGTGGTTGACTTTTATTGCTGTGCTGTAGTGAACTATATGACTGTACAATTGTATTTTTTCTCTCAACTTTTCTTGGTCCATTTCCATTTTTGGAAATTATGACTATACTGTCATGATTGTTCTTGTATAATGTCATTTATTGATGAAGAGATTCGTGCATTTCTGTTGAGTAAATATCTAGAAATAGGATTTCTGGATTGTAGGACTAAAAAATCCCTTTAATGACAAAAACATCCATTCCACATGATTCTAATTATACTGAAACTGTGAATGTCCTTGGGTTATGAATTGCACAATAATAAATATCTACTGTGAATTCAATAATATTTTAGAACCAGCTGGTGTATGATTGCTAACAGAAATATCATTTTGACAGGGTCTCATGTAGCCCAGCCTGGCCTCGAACTTGCTAGGTAGCCAAGGATGACCTTGAATTTCTGATCCTCCTGTCTCTAGCCCTCAGTGCTGGGATTATAGGCATATTACATCCCACCCAGTTTATGTGGTGCTGGGGATCAAACATAGGGCTTTGTGCATGGTACATAAGTACTCTACCAACTGAGTGTCATCCCTAGGCTAGAAATAACATGTTCTGTGAGGTCTGGTCTGTCTGAAGATGATATTTAGCATGTGTAAGACTACATGGGTCCTTTGCAGTAGTGCCAAGTTCCCAGCTGAAGTCACAGACTTAGGAGAACAATAAGCTGAGAGGGCAAGGGGCAACCATAGATTGAGCGGGCCAGCATTTCTAGTTTTCAAGGCCCCGGCTTTAGCTGGGGAAAGTTAGTGGAATTCTTTCCCTTTGGTACTGGAGAGCTTTCGTTGTCAACTTGACACACCTGGGTAGAGGGACCCTCAATCGGGAAATTGCCTCTGTTGGACTGGCCTGTGCCGCCATTGGACTGGCCTATGCCATGTGGGGTATTTTCTTGAATTTTGAATGATGTGGGAGAGCCCAGTCCACTGTGCATGGTGCTACCCCTGGGCAGGAGGGCCCGTGTTGCATAAGAAAGCAGGCTGAGCAGGGACCAGGGGAGCAAGCCAGCAAGCAGTGTTCCTCCAGGGCCTGTGCTTCAGCTTCTGTCCCCAGGTTCCTGCCCTGAGTTCCTACCTTAGGCTCCCTGATGAACTGACCTGGGAGATGTAAGCCAAATAAACCCTTTCCTCCACAAATTGGAATTGGACAGAACATTTTGTCACCACAATTGAAGGCAAACTAGAACACCTTTCTTTCCCTTTTCTCTAAGAAAGCACAAATACGCTCTTTAACTATTACGCAACTGAAGCACTCGGAGACCATCTCCTGTCTCCAACCAGGCTCTTGTCCTCTCTCCTTCCAAGAATGGAATGAGTAGACAGCAGGGAATGTTCAAATAAGAGACACTTCAACTCAGGATTCACAAGTTTAAATGAGTTAGTGAATTTTAAACAGATTGCCATTCAGAATTCGAGAATTCAGACAGAGCAGGTTTGAACTCTTGTTAGCAATGGAATTGATTGATGAGAACTGTTTTAGCTCTGAGGAATGTTACAGCTCCAAGAAGCTCTTGGAGAAGCCTTAGAGTGTCAATAGAGCAGTCCCTTGCAGAGCAAGTCTACAGAAAGCCGGTCACCCACGAGAGCAGCAGGAGGGGCAGATCTCGTGTCTTTAGCAGGTCTCAAAGACGGGAAGAAGCTGCAGAAATTAATTCCCATCTGCAGCCAGTTCGTTTGGTGTTGAGGTTGCAGCAGGAATGAGTGTTCTTGCTTGAAGCCATTGGTTGAGCTTTTGGTCTAGTCTTGGAGAGGCTGGTCCAAGCGAATTCTGCAGGTGCTGGGAGCTTCTGATGAGTCCATCTCTGGTAACCCTCCTTTGTTCTCTTCTGTGAACGCTCTGTGTATTCTGTCTCAGCTCTGGAGCATCTTAATTTATAGGGTGCCATTTGGGCCATGGTTGACTGAATGTGGGTATGAAAATAAGGTAAGAATCATGACCAAATGGGGAAGAGCTGTCAAAAGTTTCTGTCCCAGCTCCTATGGCGTCTTTGTGGGCTACCACTTGCTCTTTTCCCGGCTCGGTTACACAGGGCCTCTGGTTGTCAAAAGCCAGGGTTTTCATGAAGCTGGGATTTTTGTTTCTTTTGTGGCTCCTTTGCCCTTGGAATTTGAGATCTCTGCCTGCCAGAGAGCCTTGTACAAAGCAGGAAACTCTTTATTGGGCGGGAAACTCGGTATCAGACCCTCCCACCCCTGTCATAACTAATGAAACATTAGGAAGATACTATAACCAAGTGGAGTGATTGTAGCCTTTGGAGAGGACACTGGGCTTGAACTCTCGACCTACCCGTTATTAGGCGTGTGACTAGGCAGGGGATGAATTCTCCGTGGACGTCAACCAGAACATGAAGATGAGAATACCTGTCTAGAATATCAGTTTGGAGAAGGAAGAAGGATAAGAAAGTCAGATTCCTGGCATTCGTGTCTTCTCACCAGGTAGGAAAGGAAGTCAACATTTTCCCCATCCTCCCCTCACCTGCGTGTTCATCTTCTCTCTTGGGTCATACCCTTTTTCTAGACATATAATGTCTTTGTATTGTCTCCGTGCTTGATTCTTCATTGATCCCATAACCAAGAAGAAACGCTAGTTTCTCTACATGCTGTGGTCCAGACAGCTTTTCTCACAGATCCCCTGTTGAATGTGCTCCATTTAGAACAACTCTTGGAACTTCACTGTAGTCTGTGTGCTCATCGGTGATAACGTCCTCACATACCTTCCCATCTTGCTCGTCAGTTTGGCCTTCAGTGTTTGCAAATCTTAGAGCCCCGAGTTGAGTGGTAGATTTTGTAGAGCTGTGCTAGACATCCAAGGCAGTTACTTTTGGTTAAAGTGACCTTTTCTATCACCACGTTCAGCTATTCTTTATAAGAGATTGTGATGTTTGATTTTATGTAGTAACTTGACTGGGCTAAGGGATGCCCAGATAGTTTGTAAGACATCATTTCTGGGAAACTTTGTAAGAATGTCTCTGGAATAACTAGTATTTGCATTGTTAGACTGATGCGGTAGTCTGTCTGCAGAACCTTGGAGGAGGCTGTCAAGGAGGAAGGAGTTCCTGCACAACACAGCATAGTAGCCAGTGTTGGGTCAAACTTCGGGAGTCTGGCCCTGAGGGCTTTATTCAGTAAATTTTTATACAGTAAAGTCAAAGCAAAAATCAGCGGTGGCAAGGACTTGGCTACATAGAATACAGCAAGAACTTTTCTCCTAACATTTTAAAAGAAGTGCTGAGTAATGTGGAGATGGGCATGTTTTTAAAGGAGATGTGTCCTTGCCTTGGGTACACAGCAGACTGCTTTGAGATTAACCTGACCTGTAAACACATTTCCGTTCTCAGTGTTCTGGAACGTGGTCTTCACAGCCTGCCTGCTGGTAGCTAAAGATTTATTTGCAGTCTACCCTCACTGCAGCTCTGCTTCCAATGTACATGTGACCATTTCCCACAGACTGAGGAGTGGAGAGCCACTCTCACCATTAAAGCTGGGCACCATCTAATCCATTGAAGGCCAGAATGGTACAGAAAAATGGAGGAAAGGTGGTTTGCTCTTTCCTTGAGCTGGAACAGCCATCTTCTATATTCAGATATTGGTACCCTGGGCCCCAGGCACTGAGAGTCAAATAAGATGGAATTTGTCCTCTGGTTCTCAGTTCTTTGGACTTGACCAGAGACCCAGATGAGTTTTCCCAGGCCTCCAGCTTGCACACTATGGGATTTTACAGCCTCTATAATAACACAAGTCCATTCTTCACTATATATCTCTTTCTACAATTCTCTACACATCCTATTGCTTCTGTTTTCCTGGGAAACCCTGACTAATACAGAGATTTCCTGTATAGTCTTTGGGACTGCTTTACACTTGAAGGATTATGGGTGTCACAGGGGAACATGGGAAGTCTATGGGAAGTTGGCTAGTCTGAAGATATCAGACATGAAAATACTGAAAAGGGGGGCTGGTGAAATGGCCCAGAGGGTAAAGACACTTGCCATGTAAGCTTGACGACTTGAGTTTGATTATCAGAATCCATGGTGGAAAGAGAACTGACACCTACAGGTTGTCCTCTGTCCTCTACATGTATACTGTGGTACGTATGTGGGGACACACACACACACACACACACACACACACACACACACTAAATGAAAAATAACTAAAAAGAAAATGTGAGATCTAGTACCACCGGACTACAAGAGCCCAACGTGTGAGGCCAAGGAGGATGAAGCCCAGTATCTTTAGATGAACTCTCTGCCTTTCAGAACTGGGTTTCGGAGCTACACAAGGGGGTAATCAGAGGGTCTGCCAGTGTGTCTGGGATTGAAATCAGACCCCAGGACAGTGGGGAGTCTCTGACAAAGGAACTAGCAAATGCTGAAGAGAGGGAGAGGGAGGGAGGGAGAGAGAGAGATCACACTCTCGAGGGGTTCAAGAACACTTCTGAGAATGGACTTCTAGACAACTGTGACATTTGATGAATAGTCAGATATAATTGGGGTTTTTCAGCATACAATGTGTAATCAGCCAATTTTAGAAAAAATTCATTTTTACTTTTAATTATATTCATGTGCTTTGTGTGTGTGTGTGTGTGTGTGTGTGTGTGTGTACGCATGCACAGGTTGCTGGGAGAGGCCACAGGGGCCTGATTCCCATAAAGCCGGAGTTGGAGGTTATGATATATGTACTGGAAGTTGAGCTTGGGTCTTCTGCAAGATCAGCAAGTGCTCTTAACTGCTGAGACATCTCTCCAGTCCCCTCAGCCAGTTTTTAAAATGCTGATGGCTAAGAAATGGCATCAAACAACTTGTTCTTCTTGGCTGTTACACAAATGTACTTAAACATCCTGGGTCTCCTCAGGGGTGAAAGGGATGGGGCTGTGCTTCTCTCCCTTAGCAGTGTTTCTCTCCCTCTTGACTCTATTAAGTCTAAGTTGTTCAGTATCTCATTAGGGTTCTTTTCTATTCCCGTAGGGTTTTTTCTATTTGATTTCAAACCTCAACATCCTCCTTCAGCCTGCGGATATGTGTGCGTGGTCCAGAATCAAGTATAGTTTCCTGAAAATATTACTGATCAGAGTAACCAGAAAATTCTACCTGCTTTATGTCAACCAATAGTTTAAAATTCCCTTCTAACTTTGGTATTTGAGAATTCAAGGGGAGTGGTTATTGAGTCAAATGTGTTAGGTTTTACTAAGTCCCAAATATCTGGAAAACAGTTTGAGTTCTTTCAGCCAAACTTTAAGCTCTGGCTGGGTTTCAGTCCCCTGCTATCAACAGCTAATTTTTTAAGCAAATTTATTCACTGCTTTAAAAAAAAGTTGGCAGCTAGAAGTCACCTCCGATGTGCAGATGTAAACAGCTGGTTCAGAAATTCCTGAGTTCAACATTCGTAAGCATTTGTTTCCTTTTCAACTCTGAAATAAAAATTCTAGCAACAGGACATACTTGTTTACCACAGCTCCTCACTAACAGGCACATGGGTAGAGAAGCCATGTGTATAAAGCTAACTCTTTCCTCTCTAACACATCCATTTTTTTCCCTCATTTTTAAAGGATTATAAAAAAATGAAGCTTAAATTTTTAAAATTTGAAAGAAGAAGTTAGCTGCTTTGTCTCAAGATAAAATGCCTATCTACCTAAAACTTGGATTCCTAATCTGGAATCTGATTTCACTAATAAAACCCAATAATCTATTTAGATTGTTTACATTTGAATTGTTCTTAACATGCCTGTTAAGTAACTTGTTAGCTGTCTCACAAAGCAAGGCTTTGGACTAAAACTAGAAGGTGTGGGTTTCAGGGGGAAGCTGAGCTGGGGTTTTACAGTTAAGGAAGAAGGGTTAGACATAGGGGAGAGAGAAAAGTTATTAAGAGGGACACTCTCAGAGGATTTTCACACTTGGTAACCAGAGCATACTGATGTTGAAGACCGTCTGGGTTTCCACAGAAGCAAGTCACACTGCAGGATGGAGAGTTTCTGTCCCAGTTCCCCTCATTGTCCCATGTGCAGAGCAGATCTCTATGGGGCCAGAGGAAGTCCTTAAACTGATGGGAAACTGGTACCCCAGCATGGAAATCCACTGGCTTGCTGGAGATAGGCCAGGAGGACTCTGCTTGGCCAAAGGAGACTTGGAAAGATGTTGGGTACCATGTTTCCATCTCTGCAAATTCTGTCATGTCATGTCTTGAGCCCTAGCTATACATCTTTTACAGGAAGGAACTGGAAATTCCTAACTGGCTCTCTTGGATCACAGACACTCCTTGCCAGTCTGATTCATTGTTAAAGGATTTGAGGAGGTGTTGGGTTGAAGAGCTTTTTTTAAAAAATATTTATTATTTTATGTGTATGAGTGTTATGCCTGCATGTAGGTAAATATACCGGTGTCATGCAATGTCCTCCGCAGAGGACAGAAGAGGCTGTTGGATCCCCTGGAACTGGAGTTACAGACAGTTGTTAGCTGCCATGTGGGTGCTGGGATTCGAACCTGGGTCTCCTACAAGAACAGTCAGTGCTGAGCCATCTCTCCAGTCTCGGGTTGAAGAGCTTTAATTCCCACCAGCAAGCACCTCTTAAGGTTTAACTGTAAAACATCCCACATCAAGCTCATGTGTTTGAACACTTGGTCCTCAGCGGATGGTGATATTTTGGGAAGTTGTGGGTAGTAGGGGAAGTGGTGGACAGGCATCAAGAGTTCAGATTGGTCCCATTTTTACCCAAGTTCTTTACTTCTTGAATCATGGAGATGCAACAAGCTGTACTACAAGGTCCCGCCCTCCTGCACAGAGCCACTTTGCCTTCCCTCCATGACGGACTATCTTCCCTTAAACCATAGTCAAAATAAGCTTCTTGTCCTTTAAGTTGCTTTCGTCAGGCATTTTGTCACAGAAACAAGGAAAACTAATGTATCTCAGAGCCTTTAATGTCTGTGCTGGATCACTTTAGTGCCAACTTGACACACCTGGGTAGAGGGAGCCTCAGTTGGAGAATTGCCTCCATTAGACAGGCATCAAGAGTTCAGACTGGTCCCATTTTTACCCAAGTTCTCTACTTCTTGATTCATGGAGATGTAACAAGCTCTACTACAAGGTCCTGCCCTCCTGCACAGAGCCTCTGCCACTTTGCCTTCCCTCCATGACGGACTATCTTCCCTTAAGCCATAGTCAAAATAAGCTTCTTGTCCTTTAAGTTGCTTTTGCCAGGCATTTTGTCACAGAAACAAGGAAAACTAATGTATCTCAGAGCCTTAATGTCTGTGCTGGATCACTTTAGTGCCAACTTGACAAACCTGGGTAGAGGGATCCTCAGTTGGAGAATTTCCTCCATTGGACTGTCCTGTGGCCATGTCTATGAGGCATCTTCTTGATTGTTGAGTGATGTGGGAGGGCCCACTGTGGGTGATGCCACCCTTGGGCAGGTGGGCCTGTGTTGCATAAGAAAGCAGGCTGATCAGGGGCCAGGGGAGCGAGCCAGTGAGCAGCGTTCGTCCACGGCCTGTGCTCCAGCTCCTGCCTCCAGGTTCCTGCCCTGAGTTCTTACCCTGAGCTCCCTGATGAACTGTGACCTGGGAGATGTAAGCTGAATAAACCCTTTCTCCCCAAGTTGGTAGTGGTCAGAGTCCCAGCAATTGAAGGCAAACTAGAACAATGTCCAAGAATGGGAGAGAATGCTGTCTTCCTCAGATTTCTGACTATGGAACTACAACCTCATTGTAATTATGTTTTCAGCTGATACCCGCTAAGGACATAGTGGGTGGTGTGAGTGAGTTGGGAAAGACTCTGTTAGATGTCTGCTCAAGACCAGCTCAGCTCAGCTCAGCTCTGTGGTTATTGCAGTAAATACCATTTCTAATTCTGAAAACTTAGGTTAAGAAAAGATGGAAATGAGACTGGAGAGATGGCTCAGCGGTTAAGAGCACTGACTGCTCTTGCAGAGGACCCAGGTTCAATTCTCAGCA
Organism: Nannospalax galili; assembly: GCF_000622305.1. NCBI lineage: Eukaryota > Metazoa > Chordata > Mammalia > Rodentia > Spalacidae > Nannospalax > Nannospalax galili. The sequence goes on from NW_008328344.1 coordinate 1,837,070, forward strand.
CTCACATGGTGGTTAACAACTGTCTATAACTCCAGTTCCAGGGGATTCAATACCCTCTTCTGACTTCCAGGGACATTGCATGACATGAGTGCACTTACATGTAGGCAATACACTCATACATGTAAAATAAATAACAAAAAAATTGCAAGAAGAGAATAGATGGAAATGTAGACTCACAAGAGTTCTGGGCTCCTGAATCCCTTTCCTGTGTCTTACCTATTGGAATCCTGAGTCTGTTTTCTTTAGATAGGGAGATTTGTGCAACTAAAAGCAAGATGTGAAAAATAGCATTATTTAGAAGGAGCTAAGATGTCCTGCTCATAGCCTTGACGGGTATAAGTATAGCGTCAGAAAGACAGGTGGACTGGACTCTGGTCTGAGCTACCAAGGCATTCTGTTTCTCCTGGACACAGACACAGCTTTTAGATGGAAGCTCACAACCATCAATTCATTTTAGTATTAATTTTTATTATATTTTATTTACTTGTTTTGTGTGCATATGTATATACATGCATGTGTGTATGTGGGAGTGTGTGTACCATGGCACACGTGTGGAGGTCAGAAGACACCTTGCAGATGTCAGTTCTCTCCTTCTACCATGTGAGTCCCAGGGATCAAACTCAGGCTTTCATTCCATTTATGGGTCCCAGGGATTGAATTCAGGTCATCACGTGTGGTGGAGACACCTTTATCCAAAGAGCCATCCCACCAGCACCGAATTTCATTCTTTAAAAAGGTGTGTACTTGTGGGGGCTGGAGAGATGGCTCAGCAGTTAAGAACACTGACTGTTCTTACAGAAGACCTGGGTTCAAATCCAATTGTCTGTAACTCCAGTTCCAGGGGATCCAACAGTCTCTTCTGTTCTCCCCAAGCACTGCACAACACGGGTGCATTTACCTACATGCAGGCAATACACGCATACACATAAAAAATAAAAATAATAAATAAAATATTTTAAAAAAGATATGTACTTGATACTTCCCCTCAGAGACTGAATCACTGGGCCTAGACCCAGTGTCCTAAACTATGAGTCTCTATTTCTTTTAGAGTCATATAACTAAATATGGCACTTGCAAAAAAAATTTTAAAAAGAAAATAATTGCAACAGCAAATGGTTTCTGAACACACAATGACCAAAAATTAATTCAAGATCAAACATACAGTGAATCTGAAGTGTTTCTCGCAGTGCTCTCCATGTTGTAGCATTACTGTAGCCTTGGTTCTGAACACACAACACACCTGCATGCCATGCAATGTCAAATAATACAGCCTGAAATACCTCAGCTCAGATCCAACACTGCTGTGTGCTTATGAAGTTTGGTGTTTGTACCTCACATACAAAATTTTCTGCTTATAGAACATAATAGTTTAACTAGGGAAAACAGAGAGTTTAAAATACTTTAAAAATTATTTATTTGTTTATTTATTCAATTTATTTATTTATTTTAGACCCAGTCTCACTGTGTAGCCCCATCTGGTCTGGAACTCCCTATGTAGATCAGGCTGGACTTGAGCTCATAGAGATCCTCCTGTGTCTGCCTCTCAAGTGCTGGGATCAAAGTTGTGTGTCTGAAAAGAGAGACTTTTAATATTTTCTCAACATCATTCCTCAGCTACCAAATTAATATGTCTTTCCGTTGTACTATCTTAGAGTGCTTTATTTTTAAAGTTGCTCTTTGAGTTGCTGGCTTGTGTTTCATTAAAAAGAATCAACAATTGACTTTTGGTTTTGGATGAAGGCAGAGTGTCCAATAGTTTCTGAAGTGTCCTGAACACACCCCTGCCATTCTGTACTATTTTGTAAAGTGGTGTTCTCAACATTGTTGGTAATAAAGTCAAAATATCAATACACTTTGAAAAACACTAAAGATGTTCTGCATTCCCCAGTATCAAATATTCAGATTTAATTCTTCACATTTAAAACAATATCCTTCTCAGTATAAAAATTTGCTTTCTTTTAAAAATTGTGCAATTATATGACAAAGAATTTGTTTAAAATACATATTTTTAGGCATTATCAGTAAATGTTTGATCTGTATACCTAGTCTATATATTCTTATTTAGAATTGTTTAAAAACATTCTTGGGCAAAAAGGTTCATGAATAGAAAAGGTCTAAGAAGTCCTGGTCTGGGGCTGGAGAGATGGCTCAGTGGTTAAGAACACTGGGTGCTCTTGCCAAGGACCTAAGTTAGGTTCCCAGCACCCACATGGTGGCAAAAAACTGTCAGTAACTCTAGTTCCAGGGGATCCGATGCCCTCTTCTGACCTCTGTGAGCATTGTACACATGGTTACACATACATATAAGCAGACAAAACACACATGAAATAAAAATAAATAAATATTTTGTAAGTCCTACTCCTAGATATGGGATCTGGATATCTATGTATTTAAAATTTCACCCCACTTTTCCTTTGTAGTTAAGGTAGAGATCTACTTTCTGTGAAGGATTTTTTTTCTTTGCTTTTCAGTGTCTCTTAATGTACTCAGCATATAGATCAGGCCAGAAATTGCCTTTAGTGATAAAACAAAAATAAACATGAAATAAAACAGAAAACAACTACCAGATTGTGGTATTTCCCAGGAGAAGATAGCTAACTGCTGGGGGACCCTGCCATGAAGGTCACAGTCCACCATGTCCGGATAGCTCTGAGCTCGGCTCAAAATGGAGGACTCCCTTTCTCAGCGGGGTGGGGGGGCTTCCTACTCTCTGCCTGACCTTATTTGGAGAGTGTTTCCAAGCACAGATACCTGACCTTATTTGGAACATGACCTTTGACATAGTTCCCTGCAAAAGCTGCCCCTGGTCTTCCCGTATGATAATTAGGCATTGCACTATAGCCAGGTACTCCCACCTCCCCTCTCTACATAATAAAGCATACTATGAACACCTATCAGGTAAAGTTTTGGCTGCCATCTTCACCCTATATTTTCTCCCCGACCCCCCTGAATAAATGAGCTGTCTCACTGAAACTGACTCCTGGAAGGATTTTCTGTAGTGCTCATGGCCATCCTAACCCTGCTCATCACCTCTGCTCCCTTTGTTCTCATGGATCGGTGGCCAACAAATCACGAGGGAAGAGAGACCCACAGCTAACATAGGTGGTTATTTTGTTGTGTGAAAGAATAGTCTCTTTTTTACACACACACACAAATAGACATACACTCACACTTACATACACATAAAAGGTGTACAGTCACTTATTTAACAGATACCCCAGGTATAGAGTTTGTTTTTAAAAGTATTTTTATTGCTCAATGTATTTACTTGTTTTGTGTGTGTGTGTGCACGCATGTGTGCGTGTGCTTATTTTACCTTGTGTGTATGGAGGACAGAGGACAACATACAGGAGTCAGTTCTCTCCTTCCAGCATGTGGGTGCTGGGAACTGAACTCAGTCCTCAGCCTTAATAGCAAAAACTCTTACCTGGTAAGCCATTTCTGTGGCCCCAGATAGTTTTATTTAACACACACATACATACAAATAAATAGTTTCTTGTTTAATATAAATACCAGGTATATAACCACTTAACACGCACACAGTGAGAAAGGAGATGTTGAAACTGGCTTGCACACAAAAATCTTGTATGAGATTCCTATTGATTGCTTTTTGTAATAAATTGCCACAAACTTAGTGATTTAAAACAAAACACATTTGTTATTTCACAATAGTTCTGGAAATCAGAAAGGCTAAAGTGAAGGTGTTAGCAGAGCTGTGTTCCTCTTGGAGGCTCAGGGGAGAATCTGTCTCCTTGCCTTTCCAGCTTTTAGGGGTGCCTCTGTGCCTGCACAGAGGAGGGTGGTCCCCTCCTCTGTCTTCAAAGCTAGCATGTCTGGTTGGACTCTTCTTAGCATGTTGTCTCCCTGGTTCTCTGCTGCCTTCTCCCCTACTACATACAGAGTGCCTGTGATAACACTTGGTCTAGTTGGAAAATTCAGGATATAGTTCCTACCTTGAGGTCAGCTCCATACATGATCTTAAATATTCACAAGTTTAGGCGATCAGGGCATGGCATCTTTGGGGGTGATTATTTAGCCTGTGATGAGCATGAATACCCCTGTTCTGTGTTTGACGCCACAGTGATTCTCAGAGCTCATATTTCAGGTCACAACACTACGTGAAGGATTTCCCCATTTGTTTCATGGCTACTTTCAAAGAATATTGTCAGTTTATTTGTTCCTGAGACAGTGGGCAAGTTCTTGAACCTCTCTGATTGTCATGACCATGTCTATCTGCCAGGCATGATACCAGAATATGATGTGTACTGAAACTCATTTCAAAAACTATAAACACCAGAGTCCTCTAAAGGGTGATCATTGCACTGGCATGGATCATGTTAGTGGGGAGCAGGATGCAGTTTTTCTTCATTCAGTAGTCCACAAGCCAAGAGCACTGAAGATGTGGACTAGTTCTTATTTATGTCCCTCTTCCAGAGGCTAGCCAGCTCCTACTGAGTAGATGCAGTCACTTGAGGCTGCTCTACAAAACACCTCAGACTTAGACTAGGTAGTTTATCAACACTGTAAGTTTATTGTGCACAGTTCTAAAGTCCAAGATTAAGGGCCTGTTTCTCATAGATGGTGACTTCTGTCTGCATCTTTATGTGGTAGAAGAGGCAAAGCTTAACCAGTTTCCCAAGATGATTTTTTAAATACACATTAGGTTTCAGAATATGAATTTGGTGGGGATAGTACCACATTTTGACCATAGCAGTGGTCAGTACTTGTTGCTGAATTAGGGAATAAACAATATGATAGAAGATTGTATATAACAGGATGGAGAGGAATTCAATAATAAATAAAATGTTGTTTCTTGCCCTTGGGGGATTCATGGTTTAGAAGGGGAAAGCAGACACATGCAACTGATAAAGAATGGAAGATACTGTCATATGAGAAACAGAAGGAAACAACTTTGGAATTTCCAAGGTTGGAGAATTTAACACAGTTATGAAAATCAGATGAAGCTTCATTAGTACAGTGATTTCAGAAAACAAGAGTCTCAAAATTCACGGCACTCATTCTGCTATCTCCTACTTCTAATGCTATGGCAGACATAACTAATCAATTGTATATTCTTTTACACTAAGCCACTGATGAGGACTTTAACACTGTTTGAATTGATAAGCAGGTTAAATCTGAATTTTCCCGATGAGTTAGGATTTCTCTACTGGTAGTTTAGCAGATTATTTTGGCCTGAAATTCTCTTATAGCAATTCACGAACATCTCTGTAGACAGAGTAAAGTAGTTCACTATGGTTAGACCGTCCTGTATGAACAGAATGAACTTCGCACCAGTACAGAGCTTCCTTTATGCCTCAGCATCCTGAACCGAGAGACAGGGTTTGAAGGCTCTGTCCACACCCACAATTATAAAATTTAAGGGTCTGTTATTTCCCTGGATGATCTTGAATTCTCACTACCTAAGACAAGGGCCCAGTTGTGAATCTATTTGCACACAGTTGCTCAGTGTGCCATCCTCAAATCTTGGTGACAGTATGATGAGGCATATTCCTGCCTGAGGCCTGCTCAGAGGCTGCCTCAGTGTTTCTATCCTCTGCCCATTGAAGAAAAGAAACCCCAGATAAAGGCTTGAGCAGTGAAAATAGAAGGCAGACAGACTGTGGACGCCAGGGTCCCAGTCTCTATTTCAAACCAGACTTATTCCTTATCCCCTGAGAAAAGACGTAGATCTGATTCACTTGCTCTTGAGTATGTCACTAAGTGAGGTATTGGATTATGCAAATACACTTGGAAATAGTCTTTGCTGCTCTGAAAACATCCGGGGACACTAAACATTTTCATGGGGTTGGGGAGATAGCTCAGTTAGTAAAAGTGCTTGCTGTGAAGGCATAAGGACCTGATTTTGATCCCTCAGCATCCCTGTTAAAAAGTGGTTGGTGGTATACACTTGTAATCCCAGCACTGGGGAGGCAGAGACAGGAGGATCGATGGGGCTGTTGGCCAGACAGTCTAGCCTACCTGGTCAATGAGAGACTTTATCTTAAAAAAACAATTAGAGGCTGGAGAGATAGCTCAGTGGTTAACAGCACTGACTGCTCTTGCAGAGGACCCAGGTTCCATTCCCAGAAACCACATGGTGGCTAACAACCACCTGTAATTCTGTTCCAGGTGAACCTAACACTGTCTTCTGACCGCCGCAGCATTGCACGACACGGGTGCAATTACATACCAGCAGGCAATACACTCATACACATAAAATAAAAATAATAAAAAATTTTTAAAACAAGTAAAAAGACTCCAGATGTTGACTTCTGTCCTACACACATATGCACCCAAATGTATTATGTATGCACCCACATATACATACACAAACAATTTGAACATAAATGTTCACATGGCTGTTGCCATTGTTCTTGGTTGCCCATAGCTGGGTGGTAAGACTCTGTTTCTGAAGACAGCACATTTTGGTTGTGAGAAATGAAGCTGGATGTGACCTGGAAACTCTTCTGCGTCCTGGCTTTCATAGCGCTGAACAGTATTTTTGGTTGTACCCATAAGCTCTCAAATCAGAGATCAGTCTGCTTTTAAAAGTCTGTTTTCAGCTGCAGGGTCTGGGTCAGCAATAGCTTGGTGTCTGCCTCCCATTTACACTCGTCAACGAGTTGGTGGGAACTTTGAGCTGGTTCCTTAGACACAGAAAGTACAGTGAAAACCAGACCCTTAGCTGGAGGCTCAAGGCATTGACTTGGGTTGACTTAAACAGGAACATTTTACAAGAAGAAAAATGTTTACACAGGCAGAAACAAAGATCAAGATCCCATCCTAGAACTGGTCTGGTGGGAAAATCCCCAGTCCTGAATTCTTTGTGTTTTATTCCTGAACTTGGGCCCAGAGGGCATGAGTTTGCGGAACCCTCAGTGGCTGCCAGAGCCAGTCTCCAAGGCACGGCTGTGTATTGTTTCGAAGTCCATTGTGGGTACATCTGACTGACAGAGTCTGAGCTATGAGTTCATGCCAGGACTGCAAGGGAGGCTGGGAAAGCAAGCATCTTCCACTTGCAGCTTCTGTAGTAGGACATAGAATTTTCCAAACATAGAAGCAGGTAGAGATGTTGAGTATCCAATAGATTTGGAAAGTGTCCTCCATAAGTGAGGTCTGGTACAAGCAAAACCACAGCTGTGTGGAAAATGATTTAGGTAAGTCTTGGCATTCTTGGACAATAATAGTTCATGCAGAGGTAGTAGGGCATAGCACAGTTGGTAAAGTGCTTGTCACACAACCATGAGGGTCTGAGTTCAATCTCCAAAAGTCCTGTAAAAAAAAATCTGGACTTGATGGTATATGGTTTGTAATCCCAGTGGGGAGGCAGAGACAGGTGGATCCCTGGCGTACTGAGCAGCGGGCTAGCTGGCTTGGTGAGGCCCGGGCCAATGAGAGACCCTATCTCAAAATAAAAAACAAAAACAAAACAGATGATGGCTAACTACTGAGGAGCAACAGCCAAGGTTATCCTTTGACTTACACACACACACGCACACATCAGCATGTGAATATGTACACACAATAATTCATTAGAGAAGGTGGGACACACACTCCTAAATATTCTTATAGTTGTTTTTGTCCTAAGTCAATAAAAACAAAGCTAGAAAAGAGAGACCTGCAGCACTTCAAAAATTATTACCAAAATTATGAAACCAGTAGATATAATTGTGACGATTAAAACAACATGTCTGTTTTTAAAAATATAACATGGAAGAATGGTTAATGGGTATTAGAAATCCATCTTCTATGGCACAAATTCTGTCCATGTTTTGAGACAGCTTGAATTTTGAGAATGATATCTTTGTAAAAACTTGAGTCTCTCGGGAGGTCACAGGACTTTATGATGCAGCTGTAAATGTGGGGCACCCATTCTTCTGTAAATGAAGCCCTACCCTATGCTCTGTTAAAAAAAAGTTTTAGAGAATAAGAGACTACAGAGTCTACCTAGATAGGACTCCTATATTAACCCTCACTGACCCATGACTCAGAAACCGCTGCAGAAGAGGGGGTGGAAGGATTGATTGTAAGAGCCAGGGTTGGTCCATGAACATAAAGAAACAGAGGCTTTCATGGAAGCTTGTTCATGTGAACTTGCAGCAGTGGTGACTTCAACCACAAGACACATGCTTGAAGGGCCCAGAGTGGAGTGAGAGAAATGGGTAGCAGGTCAGTCCTAACGTAGGAGCTATTGGAGACTTTTTACTCCTGGGTAAGGGAGGGTAGACCTTCCTTAAGGTCTCTAGATGGGCTGACTAGGCTCCAAATGGATGAACTTGCACCAAAGGACATCTGGGTACAAATTCTTGATGGGATAGGACTTAACATGTATGGTGGAGTGCATGAGGTCTGGTGGGGATGGGGTACGTGGGGGCATGTATGTGGGAGGGTGTTGTATAAAATGTACAAAAGCTCAATGAAAACATTTTTTTTTTAAAGACCTGAGCCTCCTGTTATTTCAGGCATGGATCTTGTACTTCTAGGCTTATTTTGAGACTGTAAGCTTCTGGGACCATCTCCCTTCTGCTTCATAACATCAACCTATGGAGCAGTAAGAGGAGAAACTGACATGAGTTTTATCCTGGTGTTAGTTAACCAAGGATGAGACAGATTTCTATGTAAAGAAAGGAGATAAGAATCTCCCTGTTGGACTCAGACTTTCCATTAGAAAATATAAGATTTAGGATACATAGGGATGAACTCTCTAATTTTGAGAATTAAAGGGAGATGAAAAATTGGGAATTTCCTTCAGATACATGAAGCCAGAAGTTGGCACTGAGTAGCTCATTCTTGGTAAATCAGATTATCCACACTCTTGGTATTAGTTCTGGTTTGAATCTAAAATGCCCCCCAAAGACTCATTATGCTAAAGGCGTGGTCTCCAGCTAGAGGAACTATTTTTAGAAGTTATGAAAACCTTAGGTGTTGGGGACTTGGAGGAATTAGGTCACCAGGGGCATGACTTTGAGATTATACCTAGTCCCCAGTCCCTTCCTTGCTCTCTGCTTCCTGTCCACTATGAGGTGAGCAGCCCCATTCTTTCTATGCTTCTGTAACCATCATGCCTCACTATGGGCTCAGACTCTACAGCACCAAGGACTGTTGGATAACACTTCTGAAATCGTAAGACAAAATGCAGCCTCCCTGTCTTAAGTTGCTTTCCTCTGGTAGTTGGTATTGTGATACAAAGCCTGGCCGACACAGGGTTCTTTATTTTAATATTGTGATGGTTTGAATGAGAAATGTCCCACATAGCTTCAAATAGTTGAACACGTGTTTCCCAATTGGTGGTGCTCTTTGGGAGGGTCATGGGATATTTAGAAGGTGCAGCCTCATTGGGGAAAGCATCACCAGGGGCAGCTTTGAGGGTTCACAGGCTTGCCCACTTCCCGTTCACTCCTTCTGCTTCATGTTTGTGGTTCAAGATTTGCAGTCTCAGTTTCTGACTCCTGCTGCCGTGCCTCCCTGCCACGATGGACTCTTATCCCCCTGGAACTGTAAGCCAAAATGAACTCTTCCATAAGTCATTTTTAGTCACGGTATTTTATCACAGCAATAGAAAAGTAACTAATACAGATACTGAAAAATATTTACTAATAAATAAGCTTAATACTGGATGATGTTCTCTTTCACATAATTAGATATGACCATCCCAAGAACATGTTAGCTACACTGTTGTGTGTAAAGAGAAGAATCATTTGTCCACATTTAGACAAAAGTATGAAAAACTATCTTTCACCTCTCCTGCATACAAGGCTGATGAGGTAGCTGTACCAGGAATACCACACACACACACACACACACACACACACACACACACACACACACGATTCTTAGCGACATGGTCAGAGCTGTGTGTTCTAGCTGCCTCCTCAACCAAAGGTCTCCTTACAGTGGTGATCTTCAAGGATCTCAGTGTCCTCGCTGATAAATAAGAGAAAGAGGGATTTTTTCCACAGTATATTTGAGAAATATCTACACACCTATAACATTGACAAATCATGGAATAAGAAGAAACAGCTTCTTACCACATGGGCACTCGGTGCTCAGTTGTGCCAAATAACATTTAGGAAGGGTAACACCAGTCAAATGTGTGACCCTGTGTTCTCTCTATAAAAAGAAAGCTTCAATAGTGCTGCTTGGAAGGAATTCTTACTCTTTTAAAGAGATATCCCAAGTCATTGTGGCTTTTAATTGGTACTAGTGGCATCTGGCAAATCCTGTAGTGTGCCGCTTTTGCAAAGTTTACTTGATTTCACAGCTGTGGTTTCTTTGCAGGGCAACATCATTTGATCTAGCAATTTCCATACAAATAAAAGGCTGGGAGTGTGTGCTGCGTAGTGAGATACCAGAGTCCTACATTTCTTGTGGAAGTCAATTTAAAGGAAGAGTAAAACCCCAGTGGATGAGACTGTTGACGAGACGTTCCTTAAAATAAATACCGTTGAGAAAAACCAAAGGAAAAACTAATGTCTGGATGTTGACCACGACCCAGACATTCTACATAGCTGTTTCATAAAATCCCCGTGACAGCCTTATGGGAAAGAAATAATCCACAGAGCATGGATGGGTTAAACCCAGTAAAATCCTGTTTGTTGGAAATCTTTAGATGGGACTACGTTTTCTCTCCCTGCCTCCCTCTCCAGTATCATCTGGAGCCACCTTTGCCCTCTGACCTTGCATTCTGGCCATATTAACAGCCTTTCCCAGGCTTATCGGCCCTGCTCCTGTGTCTCCCCAGGACCATGGCTTGTCATCTTCTCCACGACTGGAATAAGCTCTTTCTATACAAAGCCACATCCCTCACCTAATTAATGCCAGCTCTTCTCCTGGTGTCCATGTGTTCAAGCAGGACTCAGAGATGCCATTCCAGTCCTGCAGTAGGCTTCTGTGTCATCAGCTCTTAGAAAACTATGTGCCCCTTTTTGTGCACTGAGAATTCATGACATGCCATCAATGAGATCATGACCTCAGGCTTTCCACCCAGGTGGAGCTGACTCACAAGACTTTGAGCTCCATGAGGGCTCAAACCCACTTCAGATTTTTGTCTCTCCACTGGCTGATATCCATCAGTTCCTCAGTGTTTATTAAGGGAATAAGCAAAGTGTGTTTAGAGTGATGTTCCCAAACATGACATTGGGATGAGTTTACTATCATACCAAGTCTCTTTGATTCTGATGTTTGTAAATACTGGTGTTAAAGATCTGTTTCAAAACGAATGAGTTCCCTTTTGTGCTGGTTAGTTTTTGTCAATGTGATACAAACTTGAGTCGCCTGGGAGGAGGAGCCTCGATTAAGGAATTTCCTTCATCAGATTAGCCTGTAACGTGTCTGTGGGGGCATTTCCTTATTTGCTAATTGATGTGGGAGAGTTCAACCCACTGTGGATGGTGTTATCCCTGGGCAGGTGGACCTATGCCCAGGGATAGCTGAGCAAACGAGAGGGAGCAGGGTGGGAAGTTCCTGCCTCCAGGTTCCAGCCTTGAGTTCCTGCCTGACTTCCCTCAAAGACAGACTGTGCCTTGGAAGTATAAGATGAAATAAACCCTTTCTTCCCCTAAGTTGCTGTTGGTTAGTTGTTAAAAAATATTTTATTATTTTTAGTTGATGTGTATGAGTGTATTGCCTGTATGTGTGTAAGTACACCCATGTTGCGCAGTGCCCACGGAAGTCAGAAGAGGGTGTTGGAGTCCCCTGAACTAGAGTTACGGGTGGCTGTTAGCCACCATGTGGGTGCTGAGAACCAAACCCAGGTCCACTGCAAGACCAGCCAGTGCTCTTCACCCCTGAGCGATCTCTCCAGCCATTGGTCAGTGTTTTCCCCCAGCAATGAAAAGCAAATGAGAATGTCCGTGAGCTTCCCAGCTCTGTGATCTTCAATGAGTTACTTAAGCTTCTGTGGCTTTGCTTCTTTCTTAATTTTTTAAAGATTTGTTTTAATTATGAGCATGGTGTGTGTGTGTGTGTGTGTATGTGTGGGTACATGCATGTGTGAGTACAGGTGCCCATGGTTTCCAGAACAGTGTGTTGGAGCCCCTGGAGCTGGAATCACAGGTAGTTGTGAGCCACCTGATGTAGGTATTGGGAACTGAACGTGGATCCTGTGGAAGAGCAGTCTATATGCTTAACTGCCAAGCCATCTCTCCAATCTTTTATTTTTATCTTGTACGTGTGTGTGCTCACATATATGAGGACAAGTGGACAGCCCTGATGACGTGTTGGTTTTGTACCCATCCTCACAGGAATGGAGCTGTTCTAAAGAGAGCCGCTTGTGCCCCTCCCTGTGAAACGATGAACTTCAAGAAACAGGAACTTCCCCAGGAATCTCATGCTTAAGAGTAGGAAAAGGATGGGAGCCTGGTGCCATCCAGAGGGCAAGCTTGCCTTCTGGAAAGAGATGTACAGCTTGTCAGCCCTAGTAGGATGCAAGCCTGGTGACCTGAGTTTAATCCTCAGAGCCCACATAAAGGTGGAAGGGGACAACCAGCTCTAGAGTTGCCTTCTGTCCTCCACGCAGGCACCATGGCACAGGTGCGTATACACCACACACACACACACACACACACACACACACACATACACACACATACACACATAATAATAATACAATTTTAAATCATGTTTCTTCGTTAAAGAGACTTATGCAAAGAGCATATTCTAAAGATCATTTAATAAATCAACTCAATTTAAAGAGCGAAAACAAAGCGTACACCTTTGGAAAGCATTTTTCTTCCTTTGGAACATCAGTAAAAATATGCACAGCCTTAAACAAGCAAACAGACTCCTTGCAGGAGAGACTGGAGCAGAGATAATGGTGATGGACCAGCCACACCTTAACCAGGTCTGTTAGGTGTGCCTTCCTTGATCTCTATTTACACTAAACCTCAGGTCAGGACTCTGAATATGGGCGTCCCTGGGCCTCACTGTTTCTCTTCCTAGTACTTTGCCTGTTTGATTGGCCTACTGAAGGTGGGTAGCTGATCCTGTGTTGTTAAGGTTGCCAGGCTCTAGGCTCTGACCTTAACAACTCTAGTAGAGCTCGGGTTTGCAAGCCTTCAGAATTGCAAGAAAATTAGCTAGCCAGGTAAGCCACAGAGTCTGTGGGACTTTGTAATGGCAGTATAAGCAAACCAAAATGGTGTTCCACGTTAAGGCAAACACAGAGGTTCTGGATAAAATATGAACCACAGCTTTCTGCTATGCTTTGTATATTTTCATACCCTAAAAAATTCCCATGTTGGTAACACAGTCCCTAATGTAACCACTGGGATGTGAGACTAAATGGGAAAGTTGTTTAGTTAGGTCACAAGGATTCTGCCTCATAAATGTATTAATACTGCTATGGAGAAAGAATTTTAAAAATTAAAGAGAGAAGAAAGAAGAAGAAAAAGAAGGTGGAAGAGAGGAGGGGGAGACGAGGGGGTAGGAGGAGAAGGAAGAGGAAGAGGAGGAGGAGGAGAGGAAGTTTGGTGGAGGATGTGGGGGTTGGACTTATAGAGGGATTAGCGTGAGGGAATGGGGGTGTATATTATCTAAATACATGATATGAAATTACCAAAAAGATGATAAAAATTAAGTATACCCTAACTTAGCTTATAGTCTGAGTTAAACCTGTTGCCTAGTTTTATAAATAAAGTTTTATTAGAAAACACTAATTTGTTTCCAGAGTGAGTTCCCTTTCTTCAGTTCTTCCATCATTTGGGGACACGGTATGTTGTTATTCTTTGGTGAATACCCTGGAATCAGAGAGACTGGGCCCTAACCTGCCAGTGCCTATACTTTGGACTTCCCATTAGATAAGGCCATGCCATGTAAACTTCTGTTCTTTATAAAATTATTAATCTCAGATATTCTGTTTTGGTAGCATAGGTAGACCACCATGTTCCCCAAATGAACTACTCAGCCAAAATGAAGGAAAAAGAAACTAGATCCCTGTGGGTTAGAAACTGTGATAGAATTTAAAGAACAAATTTGATAGAATGAGCTGATGTTCTGGATCCCAGCAGCCATTGACCGGAATGACAAGTGTCAATGGTATTGATTCTTCCATGAAGGCTTGAGATGTATACCAGAACCATTACAAATCAGGGGCTTGGGGCTGAGACTCTTGCCTAAAACTAGGAAATACTGCCTCAGTGTGAAAGAGGGATTAGAAAAACTGTGCTGGCCCATCGGACAGACAGCTCGGACTTTGTGTGTTGTGTTTCTGCTGAATGTTGGAGAACACCACAAGAGCACACGTTTGTAGTACACTTGAGTGTGTAGTCCAAATTCTCATCATCACACTGTTGCTGCAATTTGATTAATATCAAAACTTGTCCAAACATAAAGATGATAGAATTAAATCCAAATATATCAGTGATCATCATAATTCAAATGAATCAACTTAGGTCATATGTTAAAGGAGTGATTTTCAAGCTGAAAACTTTGTCGTCTTTGCATGAGACATTTTTCACTCATTGTAGCTTAAGAAAGTTACAAGTTAAAGGGTGGAAAATTTATCTTCGGCAAAGCTGAAGCTGTCATATTAGTGTCAGATAGAATAGACAGTAAGATAAAAAGATGTTATGATTGATAAAATCCTAATAGAGGAAAATGACCAGAAATATATTGGAAACTTGACCCTGGCTGCTCATAAATAATAAGATAATCATAAAAATATGTAAAACAAAAATAGAATCACAAGAAGAAATGGCAATATATAAAACTATAGTGAGAAATGGAATTCTGTCTCTTGTGGGTGCCTAGGAGTCACAGATAGAAAATATAATTGATGTATAGGTCACATACAGACCATGGTTCCAGAAACTGGTCAATTTCCCCCCCCCCTCTCTCTCTCTCTTTCTCTCCCCCCCACTTTCCCTCCCTCTCCCTTTTCCCCCCTCTCCTTTTTTTTTGAGACAGATTTTTGGTCTCCACCCTGCTATGTACCTGAAGATGAACCTGAACTTTTGATCCTTCTGCCTCCACATCTCTTGTATTAGGATTACAGGCATTCACAGTTACACCTGATTTCATATCATGCTAGGGGCTAGATCCAGGGCTTCATGTATGCTAGGCAAACACTCTACCAACTGAGCTGCATTCCCAGCTTGTTTCTTCAAGCACACATTGAGAACATTAAAAAAAAGTCAATCCTATACCAGGCTGCATAGTAACTCTCAATACACATCAAGGTATCAATATAACACAGGCTGCTACACCCTTTGTCCAAATTACATTAAACTTAGATGACAGTAACAGAAAGTCCAAAGACTACATATTTGGTAATTTTAATAATTCATGCAGTAAGTTAAAAAACCATACGGAGGGGCTAGGGAGATGGTTCAGTGACTATGAGCACTTTCTGCTTTTCCAGAGGACTCAGGTAGATTTCTAGCACCCACACAGTGACTAACAAATGTCTGCAACTCTAGTTTGAGAGGATCTGATGCCCTCTTCCGGTGTCTGTGGGCATTGCGCACATGTGGTACACTTACATACAAACAGGCAGAGCACACATGCATGTAAAATAAAAGTAAATAAATAAATTGTAAAACAATTCGGAGGCAGGCCTGGTGGTGCACAATTGTATTCCTAACATTTAGAGGTGTGGGTTGGACAAGCAGGTATTCAAGATCAGCATCCACTATACAGTGAGTTGAAGGCTAACCTAGGCAATATGAGATGTGGTCCCCCCCAAAATCCAACAACAATAAAATTGGCAAACATTTTGAACCAAACAAGACAGATATTATATAATAAACTTGCGGAATGAGCTTATAAAGAATTCTGAGTGAAACTCTGAGCTCTCAAGTAACAGGTAAGAAGGTTTATTAGACATTAATTTAAAAACGAAGGATCTGGTATGATTCAATGTGCCATCCAATGCGTTGGGACCTCCTAGTCTCCAGTGATGACTTTCTCCACTGTCTCCCTGATGTGTTCTCTTGTTACCTCTTAGATCTTGTCATTTTCAACATATACACATGAATTTCTGTTTATTTGTTGTCTCTATTGGACCATAAGACATATGAATTCAAGGTTGCTGTCTGCCTAAGCCACATAATTAACTTCAGTATCCAGATCTGAACTAAGCATTCTGGCAAGTGGTAAGTGCTTATAAACATTTAAAAATATTTAATTTATATTCATATATGAATATAATGTGTTTATATCAAATCAATCCTTTATTCGCTTTCCTCTAATCCTTCCCTATTCCCCCCTCTCTCCTCACCACTTCATATAGTTTCTTTTTCTCTTTATTTTAATACTGACTGAATTTATTTATTGTAGCCTGTATGTGACTGGGTGTAGGACCATCTACTGGAGCACAGGTAGCCTCTCGGGGCCCACATCCCTGAAGAAAAGTGACTCTCTCTTTCCCAGCAGCCATCAATTGCTGGTAGCTCCTCAGCTAGTGGATGGGACTGCATGAGCCCCTCCCCCATCCATGCTGGGGCTTTTAGCTGACTTGAGCTTATGCAGGTCTTAAGCATGTAGTCTCAGGTGCTGTGAGTGCATATGTGCAACTCTGTTATGTTCAGCAAACACTTTCGCTGCAGACATATATTCCCTGTGGTTCTTAAAATCTTTTCATCTCCCTCTTCTTCAATGGTCCCTAAACATTGTGGGGAGAGGATGTGATACAGATGTCCAATTTAGAGATGATCCCTCCACAATCTCTTATTCTGTACATAGATTGGTGGTGGGTGTCTGTATTAACTCCCACCTACTGCGAAAAGAGGCTTCTCTGATGAGGGTGAAGAGATGCACTAATTTTATGAATATTTTTTGTGAAGTAAATGGCTGGATTCGTCTGCACCATTCATAAAAATATTAAATATATGATTTGAAGAAGAAAAAATAGCTCATAATTTCTATCCTACAGTTGAATTTATCTTTTGGAATGTTCCATAAAAGTATATCTTGTAAGTGCCATATATAGTTATAAAATATATTCCCAAGACTTTATAATTTTATAGAACCATTCTGAACATGTAACTGTGATAAAAATTTTACTGTAAAAGGACACTATTTTTATGTGAGTTGACACGTCATTTTCAACCATTCTTCCAAAATACATCTTTGTGGAGAAGATAAAGAAGCAGTTGGAAAGTTCCTTCAGTTTATCTGATGGGGAACTAATCACCAACAGGGTTATTGAAAACACCAGCAGCCTAGTTTACCTAAGAAAACATATGCTTTCTATTACATTAAAATTTTTATTTGACACTGTGTGAACTTTTAGAAGTTGGAGTTGTAGTTTATAGTTCTTGGATGGCACCTCTTAAAATTTGTAATCCTAGTGTTGAAAAATGTTTCATAGCCTGAAAGTGCTATGTGTTGTGAAAGCTAGACAGGGAAAAAATATTGAGCCTTCTTTAAATCAGTTACTGGAATATTTTCTATTGTGGAAGAGACACATAAGTGATAAAGTTTTGCTTGCCTGGAATATGGTTGGTAATATGTAACTGTTGCTGTCTTGCCCGTGCTTTCCCAGGCCTGGCCTTGGAGCTGATGCAGTCTTTGTGGCTCAGAGCATCTTCTTCCAGCACGGACTAATTTGGCCAAATCAAAAGTCAAGGATCAGCACGAGTTTGCTCAAGAGGCCTGAAGAATTGTTCCCTCAGGCATTTCCCCTTCCTTTGCTTCCTCCTTCTCCTCCCTGTTACATTCCAACCTATCCCACCATATCAAGAGAGCTCATTTCTATCTGCTTATATGCTTAAGCTTGGTCAGAATTGATTCTTGATGAGACCAAATGCACTTTTTAAAGTTGAGCATTCCTAGGATGATTTTGCAAGGATGGCAGAAAGGTTTCCCTGTACATGATGTTTCACTTAGAACAGGAAATTATGCTACGGGGACAATTCAGCCTGCCTTCCCCGTGGGAAGAACTATGGTCTGTTTCTTGCTTTCTTGCCATGGTTGTCTTGGCTAGTAAGGGACTCTGGCCACCATGACTCAGCACAGAGCAGATGATGCACACTTGCCATTTAGAATGACACAGAGCACGTGGTAGAGGAAAAAGGAGCTAAGTAAGTTCTAGCATCTTCAGCTCTGATGCCAGGTACCTGATAGCACTTGTCTTAGGGCACAAGGCAAATATCAATCCAATGTTATTCCACCATGCCCAAACAAAGAGATAATTGAATATGCACCATCTGTATGGTAGGTACTGTCTAGAGTGTCATAATGGGAAGTTTTGGGTCTCTGTCCTCACTTGTCAAGAAGGGCTATGACTGTTCAGCATTATCAGTTATGGTAGAGATGGGGTAGTTGGATCCTATGAGCTGCTGGGTAGTTTCTTTCCTTTCATGGCCCATAGCAAATAAGTTTTGTGCTTTTCGAAATCTCTGTGGAAGTTTCTACAAGTACAGATGTCTGGTTTCATCTCCAGATTCTGCTCAAAATTTAACACTATTCTCTCTTGGTCAGATCTGCTTCCCCAAATGAAAGGAGAATTTTGCAATAGCTGTATTCCCGGTGAGAGAGTGATATTAAGCTTGTTATCAGTCCTGAAAAGTAGTAAAGGATTCTTGGTTTTATGACAGAAAAAGGAGATGCATGACTTGAACCTCATCATCCCTCTTGACCATATATGGCATATAAAATGTCATCTTATATAATAGTGCTGAGTGACTGGATGGAGCTGTGTGGGATAGATTCTGAGGTTGCATCATAACTCAGTACCAAAAATGTGCAATGATTGATTAATAATGTCTGCACTGGTGTGCAGTTCCTGAGGTAACATTGGAATGCATGCCAGGTATTTGTGTTTCCTTTCCCAGCTCATCACTTCTCAGTTCATTTCTCTTATTTTGAGAGATTGTGGTCTACATCAACAACCTACTCACGATATTTCCATAGACTCCTTGTCATTTATGCAGGAGTGATCTGAACGTTTGGAGTTCGGTTTTTACCCACTGTGAGGTATCTCCTTCAGAGTAAATTTAAAAAATTAAAAAGCTTGACACTAGGCTTCATGTCAGCAGAGTAGGAACTTGATTTAATTTTGTCAGTTTCAGAGATCATGATGATAATTCCTCAATGAGAAGTCTGTTCTTGAGGACTATCTTTCCATATGTTTAGAAACTGTTTATCTTTCCTCACTAAAGTTAATAGATTCCCTCTTTCTGACTTCGGTCATTATCAACTGGATCCATTTGCCAAGGCACCAGCATGAAATAACTTATTATGACCAGAAAAAAATGGAGAAAGAAGACAAGAAGTTTTTCAAGGGAAAAATGTACACTCATATTAAGTGATATACTGACCATTTATCAGTCGGGCTGAGTATGTCTACAGCTAGTTTTTTTAAAAAGAAGAGAGGCTAGAGTGCTCCAAAGAGCACTCTATATGATTTAGGGACTGAGAAAATACAGGGTTCCTTGGCTCAGGAACAGTTTAGTATTAGGCTTCTCTCCCTGCTTGTAAAGACAAGATGAGGTTGGGTTCTATTTAATGTGATCATTGATCATTGAGAAGAACTTGATAGATGCTGCAGGAAAGGTCACCTTCATAAGCTCATGAGAAATGGACTGCACATCAAGGAGGACTGGAGCATTTCAATCTGCCTGGTTTCATGACTTGAAGAAACATTCCATTTTTTGATATTCTTCACATTAGAAAAAGGTCTAATCTCATAAATTGCGGCTGGCCGTCTGGTCTGCCTTCATGGTTGTCGCTGCCACCACCCAATTCTGGACCCCAGGGCTGGTGAGGAGACTGTGTCAGCGGAGCCTCATTCAGACACAGGAGACCAGGTTCAGTGATGCAGATCTATTTTATTGAGGGATTTACAATCTTATATAGGGTTCTGGGACCAATCAGACAAGGATACAATGACTATGCCATATATGGGCAGCCCTGATTCTGGTAAATCATGTGACCATGGCTGTTGTTATGTCCACATGCTGCAAGCTGTAGATAAACCACAGATTGGAATTTCAAGGGGTGGTGAGCCTTAAGCATCAGCGCTAGGACTTGCCAAATGGAGCAACAATCACAAGGCATTCCTCGTGGCTCCAGCGGCCAGGCCATTGCCTCAGGCCTGTTGTATGGCTGTCATTAGGACTTTCACTCTAGGCTCAGGCCTATCTCCCACAATAAGTCTTCAAGTTGAGACTATATACTAGCAACTTGGACATAATTATGTTTCTAGAATGCAAGAATACTTATGTAATGGGACTGAGTTTCTGGCTAGCTGATGCGTATGCTAGTTAGAGAAATCTTTCTGAAATCTTTAGCCTTAAGCCACTGCCTTCTCAAATGCTACACAGAAGAATGTCATGATAGAGAATTCCACTGACAATTTTAATTCAGATTTTATGTAACAGTGAAATTGTGTTTTTAAGATCTCAATTATCTATGAAGATTTAAAATTGCAGAATATTAGAGATTAATTGTCTTATCACATACATTCTCATGGGGGAGTGTGAAATGGGTTTGGATAGGGGAGTATGAAAATAAACCTAAATATTGCAATGATTTTTGGCTCCATAAATAGATTTATAGTATATTCAGGGTATTAAAATTTCATGAGAAAGGGGATTGATTATGAAAAAAATGTAAACCATTAAAAAAAGAAGGTTCCATAGGGAGGCAATAATAAGCTGAATCTCACTAATTTTAGAAATGACCACAGTTTGAATAATTAATAACATTTATTGATGGATTGCATGTGTCAGGCACTGTTGTAAGCCCAACACTTACATTATTCAGTTCCTCTGAGGACTCTGCCGAGGAAGTACTTTTGTGTGTCACTCTATACAGAGGATGCTCGAGGCCCAGGGGACAGGGGCATGGAGGCTGTGAGGCATGTCACACGGCCATTCAGAATGTTAAGCAGCACTGTCTGTCTTCAGTTTTCAAGCTGTTTTGCTGCTTCATGCTCAGCCACCTGATACACAGGTAGGAGGATGACCCCCAGAAGCCTGTTATACAGGTCAGGGAACAGAAGGCTGGAGGGCTCTCCCTGCCTCTTCTTTGACCACACAGCCACATCCTGGTCCCAAGACACATTCTGCCTATGCCCTACCAACTTGTCTATCATATTGTCCAAGAGGATTTCTCTGCTACCAGGTTTCCTTGGCTATTTCAACATGGTGCTTGGACCATCTACAGACATATGAGCTGTCATGAAATGTACCCACTGTCTTAAGTCCTGACAAATTTCTAAACTTTTCATTGTTGTTACTGTTGATTTTTGGATATAGTCCTCTGGGAAATAGTTATACCTCCCCAGACCCCAATCAAGTTTTCTTTCTTAACGTAATATTTTTATGCTTTGAGAATTTCATAGAAGTACACAGTGCATTCTGATCGTATTTACCCTATTTTTCCATTTCACTCCTCCCGGGTCCACCTTACCCTCCCGCCTCCCAACTTCACGTCTTCTTTTTCTTTCATAACCCACTGACCAATCAAGTTTTCTTAAATGCTACTCTTTTTTGATCATTTTGAAACAGGGTTTCCCTGTAGCCCCAGTTGGCATAGACTTGTTGTGGAGATCAGGCTGGCCTCAATCTCACAGAGATTTATGTGCCTCTGCCTCCTGAATGCTGGGATTGAAGTAAAGGAGTGTGCCAACCACACCCAGATTAAATGCCACTCTTAAAACCAGCAACAAAATTGACTTTAAGTTCTTTTCTTGGCACAGTCTATGAACTTTAATATCTATATACATCATATAATCATCACCACAATCAGAATGCAAAGCCAGATCCTGCTCTATCTTGAATTCACCTCCCTGCCCCAACCCCTAGAAGTCTCACACTGGGACTTCAGACACTGGGTGCACTGGTCAGCTCCACAGCACTTGAGTTTGGCTTTTTCTGGAGTGTCGTAAGAATCCTACAGCCTGTGGACTCTAATGCTGGCTTTTTTCACTCTGCATAAAGCTTTTGAAATTCACTCAAGTGGCTATGTCAGTAATCATTGCTTTCTTGTTATTGAATAGTAGTATTCCACCGTATGGGGTTAAGAACCTATTTAAGACATTTGAGTTAGATGACATTTTATTA
>NW_008328344.1:1859312-1861689 GCF_000622305.1 Nannospalax galili
GTTTGAAGTTTTTGTTTACCACAAATAAGGCTGTTATGAACATTTATATACAGGTTTTATGGGATAGATACTCTGAAGTAGAATTTCTGGGTCATGTGGCAATTTATTTCAAGCTTTAAAAAATGACCATATTTAAGAACTTTTTGTCCCATGTAATAATGATTTTCTGATTTTTCCTAGAAGTTTTAACCTTATGTTTTACAAAAGAGATGTTTAATCTACTTTGAATTAATTTTTATTTAAAGTATGAAGTTGAAGTCTAGGATACTTTTCATCTTCTCCAACCCTACTTCTGGTAAAAAGCTATACTTTTAGGAAAAAGTGCTTTAAACTTTTGTCATAAAAATGATTTGGCTGTATGTGTGTGTGTGAGTTGCTGACTTTGAAACCTTCCTCTGTTTCTCTAGCCCTCTCTCAGCTACTCCTGTGATTATTGCAACTTTGTAGTGTCTTACAATCACAAAGCATGAATCAATCTATCAACTTCAGTCTTCTCCAAAATAATCTTTGAGTTTTCTATACATTTTAAAATGTCTGTTTTCTTTGTTTATGAAATAATCCTGTTGGAATTTTGATAGGAATTGCATTCATTAGGTCTATACATCAGTTTGGGGGGCATATAGAATGGGCATAACAATCCTGAAATTCCAGTGTATAATCTTGCAATGTTTATATTTCTACAGGTGGCATTTGACTTATCTCATCAATATCTCATACTTTTCAGTACACATATTCTGAATGTTTATCATTTTTATCATTATATAATGTCTTAGAAAATTGCAAATAAATTAACTTCCTTTGAAGTCACTTGGTTGGATTTTAATAGAGTTAGTCTGGGATTTTTTGATGAATATTTGAATGATACATTTTTTCCCATTAGGCATCTATATGATTATAATTTAAATGAGTATCTAAGAGAGAACACATCTTTGGATGTTTTGTTGTTGTTTGTGTTTTTGAGAAAAGGATTCCCTGTGGATCACAGGCTGGCCTCAAACTCATGGTCCCTCTGTCTCAGGCTCCTGAGTGCTAGACTTAGAGATGTTTACCAAGACCATGCTCAACATCCTGGATCTTATTTTAAAAAATTTGTTCTCATAAAGTTTGTGTATAGGCAGATTTAAACAGCATGATTGGACACTGGGTCTCTCCCTCCCCTTGTGGGCCGTTGGCCACCGACCCACGAGAACAAAGGGAGCAGAAGCGACGAATGGGGTCAGGATGGCCCGTGAGTATGACAGAAAAAGCTTTCCAGGAGACAGCTTCAGTGAGACAGCTCATTTATTCAGTTGAGGTCAGGGAAAAATATAGGGTGGAGGCGGGCAGCCAAAGCTTCAGCTGATAGGGTGTTCATAGTCCTATCATCTGACTATAGGGCAATGCCTAATTATCATATAGAAAAGACCTGGGGGCGGTTTATTGCAGGTAACTATGCCCAAGGTCATGTTCCAAATAAGGCCAGGCATCTGTGCTTGGAGGCACTTTCCAGATAAGGTCAGGCTGAGAGCAGGAAGCCCCCACTGAGAAAGGAGTCCTGGATTTGGTGCTGAGCTCCATTGTGACCTTAACAGCAGGGTTCCCCAACAGGACACATTTAGTGCTTACATGGAATATGTCCAGATTTAGATGTATTCTTTACCATTTTTCCTATTTGTTTCTTCTGTTTTGCATTTTTTGGTTTCTCTTCAATCTTTCAGATTATCTGACTTGTATTTTACATTAATTATTATTAATTGTTAACATTATTATTTGTGTGTGTGTGTGCATGTGCATGGCATGGCATGCATGTGGAGATCAGAGTACAACTTTTGGGAATCAATTCTCTCCTTCCACCATACAGGTTCTGGGGATTGAACTCAGGTTGTGGGGTTTAGTGGCAAGTACCTTTACCTACTGAGCCCTCTCACTGTTCCTATTTTATCTGATTTTAAAAAGTATTTTGTTGGGCTGGAGAGATGGCTCAGAGGTTAAGAGCACTGGCTGCTCTTGCAAAGGACCCGGGTTCAATTCCCAGCACCCACATGGTGGCTACAAACCATCCTTAACTCCAGTTCCAGGGGAATCCGAAGCCCTCTTCTGACCTCTGCGGCATTGCATGACACAGGTGCACTCACATACATGCAGAAAATACACTCATACACATAAAATAAAAATAATAAATAAAAGAAAAATAAGTATTTTATCTACTGAGGTCTTTTTTACTATAGCAGCTTATATACATCTTCCGCCTGGTTGTTGTTGTAGGGTTATAGTGTAAATTCTTCACTTTTCACTGGTTGTTGCTGTAGGGTTATAGGAAAAATAAGTATTTTATCTACTGAGGTCTTTTTTACTATAGCAGCTTATATACATCTTCCGCCTGGTTGTTGTTGTAGGG
>NW_008328344.1:1861867-1867225 GCF_000622305.1 Nannospalax galili
TTTCACTGGTTGTTGCTGTGGGGTTATAGTGTAAATTCTTCACTTTTCACTGGTTGTTGCTGTAGGGTTATAGTGTAAATTCGTCACTTTTCACTTGCTACTTAGAATGTTTTAAACTTAAAGTTGATTATAAAACCCTTATAGAAATGTATGTCTTTTAACCTTTACTCTTTTATATTTCCATTGTGGGCATTATATCTCTATAGATTATTTTCTTGGTCTGGGAGTACTCAGGAACCAACGTCTTCTCATCCTCTTTTGAAAGATGTGGTGATTTTACTAATACTTACCTGACCCACTAGTAGAATATAGGCCTGAGAAGTTCAGATTTTTGGTTTATGAAGAAACAAGCCAGCAGCTTTTACCAGAGAGTGTTTAGCTTGGATGGAATATTAGACTCATAAATACTCATTTGTGAGCAGTCACCCAGGGCTGTAGAAGTAAGTGGGTTGACCTTCAGCAAGTACTAGCTGAGGGGCCAGCTGGGCTGTCTTGTTGTCAGGGAATCCCTAGAGTAAAAGATCTGACACAGTGGGAGAAACAGATCCACCATCCTCGCTGCCTGATGAGATTGTCCTGGTGGCAGTTACATGTGTTCTTTGGCATGAGGCCATTTCCGCAGCCCCAAACCAACACTTCAGTGGTTGAAACCTTGTCTTAAGATGGAGTGGTTCTGTAGTTCTTTGGCAGTCTCCCCAGAACTAGTGATATGGAGGAGCTCTGTGAAGATTGAGAGGAAGATAAAAAGTGAGGTCAGCGGGTCACACTCCAATTGTTAGCTTTGAAAAAGTCAAAGAGGCACTGGGGAGATGGCTCACTTGGTAAAGAGCCTGCCATGCAAGCTTGAGGACCTGAGCTCGGATTAAAGTGCCAGGTATGCCCAATCATATCTGTGACCCTAGTGCATGGAGGTTGAGAAGGAGACAGGTAGATCCCCAGAGTTTGTTTGCCATGTAAACCTCCCTCTCCACATGCATGCACACATGTGCATGCACATGTGCACACACATCAATACTACACACACAGGTGCATATATGTGCACACATAAAAGAGACAAGATTAAGCCCAATAAGAGGTACCCTGTGGGGCTCCAAACCACCTGAAATGTATGGGATAGTTTTGGTCACTGTGTTTTCTAGGGAGAGAGACATTTCTTTAAATTGGTCACAGACCCAACAAAATCACAGAATCCTTGCTCTGTCATGTAAACACATAGATCTGCAAAGCCAATATGTGTGGGTAATGCACAGAGTAGAGCATTAATAATAACAGCTGAGAGTGAGAAGACCAACTGAAAGCCTTCACCAAGGGGACAGTGCTGTCATCCTTGTGACATCCTTGTGCTACCAGGATCCTCAGTGGTCTTTGTGGCCACATTCCAGTCATGCGGCGCTTGAGCTGATATTTTGACAGTGACAAGCTGAAGACTGAAGATGATGTGGCGAAGTGCACAAGGGCTTTAGGAAAGTTGGGTGAGGGACATGTGGAGATGCTCTCTCCATTATTTTGCAAGCCTATGGTTAATATATACGCATACATAGAAGTATGTATATAGTTCTGAAATAAGACCATGGAAGAAAAAAATTTCTGTGGATTGATTGAATGGATGAGGTTGACCTTGGGAACTGATATCAGGAAAACTAGGGCGAGAATTAAGGAGTCTGGACTCCAAGGTGAAGAATCTTGCATGTGATTGCCAGACCCATGTCACCTGCTGCGTGACTTGCCATTTTATTTCATTTTACAGGTAAGAACACTGAGATTCAGAAAGCTTAGTAGTTCATACCTACCTCATGTAGTGGTTATAGAATTAAAGGAGATGACTCAGATAAAGATGTCTGGTGCATAGAAAGCATTCAGTGAATCTTAGCTACAAATAGGATTAGGATAATTATTATCAAAATAGAGACATGAGATTTTAGTGACCTGGTAGTAATAGGCAAATGTTAATGACCATGCAGGGAACTAGTCAGTTTCCCACAGGTCAGGATGATAAAGATTGAAGCTGCAGAAAGAAACAGTGGCCAGAGAGAGAATCCATGGATGCAAAATATAGAAAAACAAGTTGGGGGATGGCGACATGGCCCAGCAGTGAAGAGCACTGGGTGTTCTTGCAGAGAACCTGCGTTGAGGCCCCAGCACCCATGTTGTGAGGTTCAGCTTCTGTACCTCCAGTTCCAGGGGATCTGATGTCATCTTCTGGCCTCCATGGGTACCTGCACATATGTGCTATACACATACATGCACACACACATAAATAAAAAATTAAAATTAAAAGAAAAAAGACAAAGTTGAATTGATAGGGACTTACTAAGATTTTTCTAAACCTTGGAAACCAGAGCTGAATGTGAGATCAGTCATTCCCAAGGCTCATAAGGGTGCTGTATTACTAACCCTCCATGCTTCATAAGAATGATTTATTGGTATTATCCATTTGGAAATCAGGTAAGACTCAGTATTTCTCCTAATTTTTGTTTGTTTGTTTTCTGCCCATCACCTCCCCCCAACTCCTCCCATGTCCTCTCCCATACCCTCAAATCTATGGCCTCTTCTATAATTATTGTTACATATATATATACATATATGTATATTATGTGTATGCACATATATGTGCAAAACTTACTGAGTCCAATTAGTATTGTCCATATGCACATGTGTTTAGGGCTGACTACTTAGGATTGGGTAACCTATCAGGAGGCTCATCCCTGGAGAAAATTGATTCTCCCTCCCTTATAGTCCTTGACTGCCTTTGCTGTTCATCTAGGCTTTATCACATTTTAAGTTCCTAGCCACTATTTTTATTTTGAGTCAAACTCTCACCAAAGAGCCCAAGTGAACTTGAACTCTCCAGGCTAGCCTAGCCTCAAACTCAGGATTCTCAGAAATCAGCCTCCCGATTTCTGGGATTAATAGGTGTGTGCCGCCATGTTTGGCTTCCTAGTACTGTTTATTTGTTTATAGACAAAGTCTCACTATATGACCTGGTCTAGATTTAACTCATCTTCTTCCTGCCTCAGCTGCCTGAGTGCTGGGATGACAGGGTTGAGCCACCTGGTCATTTTGTTTCGACTCATATTTATCCAGAGGCTTCGAGGTCATGTAATTGGTAGCTGACTTGTGAGCTTCATGAACCATGATGGGCATGGCCCTGAGACCTCTAGCTCCCTGGGGTGCAAGTACAAGGACCTTGGAATTCTCTAGGTTGACTTTCAGGGCTGAACTCCATTAAGCCGTCCATGGCAGTCAGAAACAAGCTCCAGTAATGGGGGTGACAAAGCCATGGTCTGCAATCCCTTTCCTCCATTTTAACTGGAGACAGAACATGTTATTTTCTCCTTGAACTTAGCTATGATTTAAACATGATATGTTATCATTTTAATGTCTGAGGTCTAACTCAAGAATTCAGTGATGAAAAACCAAGACACAAGAAAAATGGTTGATGGTCAAAGCCTATATTAAGAACACATTCAGAATAAGATTAAGCTAATTGCATCTAGGGGAATGTGGCTTTGAGGAAACCTGACTTGTGTTCTCACTTAGCGTTACAGTCTCTGAACACATTTCTTTATTTGATGTGAAATTGGGTTACAAAGGAGTTTGCCTGAATAATGGATGTAGTGAGAACTGAAAGGGAAAACATGGGGCTAGAGAGCTCTGGGTAAGTGATGCTGACTGAAGTGCCAGGGGACGTGTAAACGGTCCCACATACTGATGAACTGTCTTCAGGGATGGCAGTGTTTCAGCTCTATGTGGTTCATAAATTTGCTAGGATTTGCTAGCATTGGGCTCTCTCTTTCTCTCTCTCCTCCTTCTCCTCTCTCTTTCTCCCTCTGTCCTCACACATTTACCATTTTCACCTTTATGAAATCTGAAACTATTTAATATCTCTCTCCTCTCTCTCTCTCCCCACCCCCAAGATGAGGTAGGGTCCTAGAAATCAGATAGGAGTAATAGAGAAAAATACATGTATATTTATCTTGAAATAGGACTTTACTCTGAAGCCCAGGCTGGCCTCTAACTCATTAGGAAGCTCACTCTTGTAGCCCAGGCTGGCAATCCTCCTGCCTCAGCCTCCCCAGTGCTGGGATTATAGCCACCATGCCAAATTTGAAAGGGTTTTCTTTTTGTTGTTGTTGTTTGTTTCATTTCTGAGACAGGTTCTCATGTATCCCAGGTTGTCCTTGAACTCCTTATTAGCCAAGGATGACCTTGAGCTTCTGATCTTCCTACCTCTACTTCCTGAATACTGTGAACACAGGTGTGCACCACCACACCCAGTTGAACTATCTACATTTATTTATTTATTTATTTTGTGTGTATGTGTTGGGGGGGCGTTAAGCACATTCCATGATGCATGTATAGAGGTTAGAGGACAATTTGTGGAAGTCATTATCTCCTTCTACCATTCAGGACCTACGGTGAAACTCAGGTTGTCAGGCTTGACTGCAAGCCTCCTTACCCACTGAGCCATCCTATCAGGCTGAGAGAAATATTTTTGAGAGTATAAAGAAAATAATGGCTTTGAACATCCAGATGTAGCAATCTAGGTCATGAGGAGGCCAAAATAATCGACTAAAATGTGATGTTTCTCATTAGTGTTATTTTTCAAAATAAGCACTTTTTTGCTTTTCTTATTACAAAAGTCATGGTCACTTAAAATATCTAGAAAACACTACAGAGAAAAAATAACCATCTACCATACATGACATCAAGAGAAACTGTTAACCAATTTTTTGTATTTATTTCAAGTCAAACAAAAATGTTTATTTCTGTGTTATTGCTGCTATTATGAACACACAATTATGTGTCCTGTTTTGTATCTGTGGTGGACATTTCCCCCACTACCCTGAAACTTTGCTGAAATACTATTTTTATAAAATAGCTAGGAGTCAGCTTAAGTAGAGAGGCTCCCATGGGGTAGAAAGACCAGGTTCCTGTGCAGACAGGGCTGGAAGGGGGAGTCCTCTGAGGTATGGGGTACATATCTAGTGTCTTCTAGAGACTACCAGAGCTGCTTAGCCTCCCTGGTCTGACAGATACTTGAGGTGTGATCTTGAGGTGCCAGTCTTCTGGCTCTAACCCAGGCCTGATTCCTACTTAAAATTATTTATTTATTCTTTGAGAATTTCCTCCATGTATGCAATGTATCTTGGTCATATTGATTCCCAGATTCTCCCCTCCAACTGCCTCTGGGCTTCCCTCTACACATCTCCCTCCCACCTTCATACCCTCTTTTATTTTTATTTTTAGTTATTTGATAACCCACTGAGTTCAGTCAATGCTGTCTATGTCCACATTGGTGTGGGGCATTGGTGTGGGGCATTGGTGTGGGGCATTGGTGTGGGGCATTGGTGTGGG
>NW_008328344.1:1867251-1875293 GCF_000622305.1 Nannospalax galili
CATGTCCACATTGGTGTGGGGCATTGGTGTGGGGCATTGTTGTGGGGCATTGGTGTGGGGCATTGGTGTGGGGCATTGGTGTGGGGCATTGGTGTGGGGGCATCACTGGGGAATGGGCAGCCTAACAGCAGTCACCTCACCAAAGAAAAGTCCCTCTCCCTCCCCAGCAACCACCACCCCAGGGGCTCCGCTGCCAGGGGTGGGTGTTTACAGGCCCTCACCTGTCCATGCTGGAATTTTTAACTGCTTGGATCTCATGCAGGCCTTGTGCAGTTAACCACAGCTGCTCTGAGTTCATGTGTGTCACAGTCGTGTCCAGAAGTCAGCATTTCACAATGCTGCTCCCCAACCTCTGCCATATAAGAAAGAGCATCATCTCTCCTCTCTGAACCTCAGATATTTTTTCTTTCATTTGACCATCATCACCAGTTTCAGCTCTAGGGCGTGCTCTCTCTCTAGACTGAGTAAAGGAACATCCTGGAACACAGTCCCATGTGCCATTTTATTATTTTATATTTTCATTCTTTCAGCATCCTCTTGTTATAATCTGGATGAGTTGTATTTTCTTGTATAACATTGACAGTCACCTTGTGAGGTATGTATTATTATAATCTCCATACACCAGATAAAACATACTACAGGCTGAAGGCATAAATGGTACAGCCCAACTTAAACTGTACATCATGAATTTTCCTAGAAACAGGTTGTATCGCCTCAGGGGAGGTTTTATCACCCAAAGCCAGATGCCCATTGGTCAGTCCATGAGTCTGTCAGCCCTTTGTTCACCCACACATTTGGTTGACTGGTTATGATAGAATCTGCCCTACTCCCAAAGATATCCACATCCTAACGCTTGGAACCCAATAGATATTTTACATAACAAAGGGAAATTAAAGAGGCAGATGGTATTGAGGTGGATAATCAGCAACCTTCATATATGGATATATGGATGACACACATGGGCCTCAGGAAATTACAGGGATCAGTAGAGGCAGAAGTAATGGGAAGAGTCAGTACCAGAGAGGTATGACTTGAATAAAGCCTTTGCTAGTTATGGCTGGCATTGCAGAGGCTAAGGAACATGAACGGCCTCTAGAAACTTCTAGAAAAGGTAAGGAAACAGCTTTGCCCTTAGAGACCCTAGTAAGGCACATGGATTAACATTACTTTGATGTTTACCCATTGACTTTTTTTTACATTAAAAATTTATGTTGGGGAACTATGGGAGGAGTTGGAGGGGAGGAAGTGGGCATGAATTTTGATCAAAACACCTTATATGCATGTATAAAATTCTCAATAAATTATTTGTTTAAAAAAAAGAAAAAATATTTATGTGTATGAGTATTTTGCCTGCATGTATGTAAATGTACCCATATCATGTAATGCTCATGGAGGCCAGAAGAGGGCATCAGATCCTCTGGAACTGGAATTATGGACTTAGTGCCATGTGGGTATTGGGACTTGAACCTGGGTCATCTGCAAGAGCAGCCAGTGCCCTTAACCATTAAGCCATCTCTCTAGTCTCTTACCCACTGACTCATCACACTTCTGACCTTCAGAATGGAGAGGGAAGACTTCTATGCTCTTTTAAACCTCTAAGATACTGTGATACCGTACACCAACCCTAGGAAACTCACTAACAATATGTGCTCCAAAGAGGGGTAGAAATCTCACATTGTCTGTTTTTTTTCCTGGTGCTACCAAGGACTGGGAAGTAAGGCGTGGCAGTGCTTAGAGGCAAGTGCCTGGCAGTTTTGAGGGCCAGTGGTTGCCTGACTTAGAAAAGGACCTTCCCAGCCCATTATCAAAAGCCTGGGTAAGACCAGCACCCAGGGAATGACTGGGTAAGTCTCGTCTCTTAAGAATAACCCGAGCAGCTTTCAAGGATTCTGCAGCAGTGGAATCTAGTGGAGATTGATGTAGTCTGTGTTCCTCAACCTTTACTTTTGTTCTGGTCTCTGAAGTTCAGACTTTTAAACAAAAAGCAAGTGATACTGTTCATGAGCTATCTATCGATGTCAGTCTAGCTGTTCATTTAATTTTTAGCTGAGAACTTAAATTTAACTACATTGTTTTAAGTGACTTGTTAGAATGTACCCCAGGAAAACCTCAAAGTATAACAGATTTGTGAGAATTGTGGAGCTCACCTGCAGTCCTGGTGTTTGTTGGTTGTGTGTAAAATTTTAGAATCTTGTCAAATGGGAATAGTATTGGTCCGTTGGCTCACAGAAAATAAGAGACAATTGAGAGTCACGTTGTTTATTTCAAGATGATGGAAGGAGAAAATAATTCTCAACAAGAAAACATCACAGGAAGGCAGGCAGCCAAAAGAATGATGGTGGATAATTTGCAAATATGATAAATTTAAAGCCTAAATCTTTTCCCTTACATTTAACCAAAAAGATAATAACAATTGTATTTTGTAAGACTGTCCCTGAGAATTACGCATGAAAATGTTTTTCCTAGGCAGTGTGTGGCTTTTCCAGTTCTGTAATCTATTTTTGTTTTTTTTTTTTTTTTTGGATTTTTTTTTTTTTTTTTTTTTTTTTTTTTTTTTTTTTTTTTTTTTTTTTTTTTTTTTTTTTTTAAAAAAAAAAAAAAAAAAAAATTTTTTGAGACGATTTACTGTCTGGTAACATCTGCAGGGTCTGCATAATCTGGATTTGATATTCAGAACGGGACATGTGGCCGTAAGGGAGACACACAGCACTGCTGTTGGGGAGTCTCCTATTTACTGTCTGTATTTACAGCTTTTCTTTCTCCCCAAAGGAACAAAATCCCATAAAATAAAAACAAGAAATGGGGTCACAGAAAGGAGGAGAGAGTCCATATGCTAACTTTGTGAGTTTATTCACTTACTGTGACTGAGCTTCCAACTTGGCTCTACATTTCCTAGCAGCAAGAGCAAAACTAAATATCACCACTATTTCTACTAATATTAAATAATAACAATAAACAAATGAACAGTGTTCCCAATAGCAGAACGTAAAGATGAAAATAATTTTATAAGGGATTTCCTCTATCACTATATTGTTTTTCTAAGTCTTTACAAAATACCTTCTCTGTCGGGATGTATCTCAGTGACACACTAGCATAGCAAGCATAAGGCCCTCACTCCAATCTCCATGCTCAAGAGTAAAACAAAACAAGTACCTTCACACTGTAACCAATTCAAAAAAAGTAGAGCCTCAGTTCCTGTGTTCTTAGATTATAGGTCTAATACCCAGGTTTGATGTTTACTGTTGATGGTCAACTTGGTAAACGAGTCTAAGTGATGGACCATGTAAATCAGGTTGGCCTGTGGGCACACCTGTGGGGGGATTATCTTGATTATATTAATTGAGGTGGGAAGGTCTGCCCATTGTGGATGGCACCATTCCCTAGGCAGAGGATCCTGGACTGTTTTAGAGTTGAACGGAGGGGCTGGAGAGATGGCTTAGCAGTTAAGAGTACTGGCTGCTCTTGCAGAGGACCTGGGTTCGAATCCCAGCACCCACATGGCAGCTAACAACTGTCTGTATCTCCAGTTACAGGGGATCCGATGCCCTTTTCTGACTCCCGCGGGCATTGCACAACATGGGTGCACTTACATACGTGCAGGCAATACACTCGTATACATAAAATAAAAATAATAAAATATTTAAAAAGGAGTTGAGCTGAGCACAGCATGCACTCATTGCTCTCTGTTTCTGATTATGGGTGTCATGTGACCAACTCTCTGAAACTCCTGCCACTGTGACTTCTCTGCCATGATGGACCGTTGTTTTTGGCAGGATTTATCGCAGCAAGAGAACAGAAACAGACATTCAGCATATCTTGGAAGGGGCTGTTAGAACTGATTTCTGGATTCCATCCCCAGAGCCTCTGATTGGCTTTCTAACTAATTCCCAAGTGACATTAATACTGTTGATCTGGGCTGTGGCCCTACTGTGAGAACCACTGCTTTAGAGGATGTCTATAGAGTGAGATCATAGAGGAAGTACTGACTGATCTATTGGAAAATATCTTTAAAAGAACTATTGAGCTGGCAAGATGGCTCAGTCGATATGGGTGGTTGCTACCAAACCTGATAACCTGCATTCAATTCCCAAAATACACATGCAGGTTGTCCTCTGACCGCTGCACATGTGCTGGGACATGCAGACATACAAAAAATATATATAAATAAATGTAAAAAAGGAGCTATTTTCCAATGGCAATGTCACATGTTACAATTTACAGAACTTTCTTGGATTTTATCAGTTTTACACTCACAAACGTATGTGTATTTGTATAGCTGCTTATGGTTTATCACATATGTGTTTGTGTAGCCATCACTACAATAAAGACACAGTCATTCTATCACCACAAAGATCTCCCAGTGCTGCCTGTTTATATTCATACCCTGTGCCACTGTCTAGCCCCAAACCCTTTCTCCAATGCTGTCCATCCCAAGCATGTCTTATACACGGGCTTATGTGGCATGTGAGCTTTTGAGATCAGCCGTCTTCACATAACTCTCCCTGAGTCATATAGTTCCTACTGTGGTTGTGAACTGTCTTGTTTTATCAGTCATTTACTGGAGGACATTTTGGGGGAAGGAGCCCAAAGAG
The DNA here is from genome assembly GCF_000622305.1 of Nannospalax galili. NCBI lineage: Eukaryota > Metazoa > Chordata > Mammalia > Rodentia > Spalacidae > Nannospalax > Nannospalax galili. Next base: position 1,871,844 of record NW_008328344.1, read on the forward strand.
CACGCCTAGGGCAAAACAGGAGAACAGGTGAGGCTCTTGGGCAATTAGTCTTTCCTGACCTCAAACCACATCTGGCTTGAATTTGTTAAGTCACAAAGGACAAGACTTGGAGGACATACAGTTTTCAGAGTGAGGAGTGGACGATCTGTCTAGGAATACTTCTATGGGCATTATAGGGGTGTATGGTATACTACGATTCCCATGTCAGAGAGAGAGAAGTTGATCTTGTCTGTCTCCTTTGGACTGGTCCATCTTAAATTCATGAGGTACATTGCTGGTCTGTCATCTTATTTAAGGAAGAGGTCTGTTAAGGGTAGGGTGGACTTGAAGTAGAAGAAGCCCATTTTAGTGGCCTATATTAATGGATAAAGACATACATTTTTAAATATGTATAAGCAAGACAGCCAGATGGATGGGAAGAGTCAGCCAATGAGGAGGACCAAGCTAAATGGACAGAACAATTGACTCTGGATGACAGCAGCCCAGTGCTCTTAACCTCTGAGCCATCTCTCCAGCCCCAGAGATAACTCTTGATAATAGATAGTAGAGTTATGGGTCAGATAGGTTTTATTAATCTAGTCCCATTTTATTTTGTGTGGCTCAAACTTAGAGGGAATTAATTCACAGTCCTCTCCTATATGGTCACAGAAAAGGGATTCTGTGATCATCTAGGCAGAGAGATGAAGCTGTGTTCCACAAGATGCAAGTTACTCATCCAGGGTTATGATGTGAAGAATTCTGATCCTCAGAGGATGGGCGTATCACTTTCCACCATGTGTGGAGTTTTGTCTGAATCTCACCTCTTCACTTGAGTAGATAATGTTCAAATTAAGTGAAGTTGTTTATGGGATTTTTTTCCCTGTGTTCTCTTGGTACAAATGCTCTTGGAGTTTTCCTGAACATTATAGTAATTGATGTACATTGCAATCTGTTGAGGGAAGTTTCTCATCTTTGCACAATATAGCTTCATAAAACAAATACCATGGGCCAGAGAGATGGTTCTGCAGGTTAAGGTGCTTGCTGCTAACCCTGCTGTCCTGAGCTCGATCCCAGGACTCACATGGTAGAAAGAGAGAATCGACTTCTGTGGGTTGTCTTCTGATCTCCACACATATGCTATGATACCTGTGTGCCCACACACATGCACCCCCACAAAAAGAAATAAATGTAAAGAAAAAACAATACAATGTCTTCCACTTAACTGGGAGTAAGTTAAAATTAACTCATTGTTCAGAGTTATTAGTGTGTATTTTATACCAGGTATCATTTAAGAGAGTACCATGGTAAACATGAAATGTAAAGTTCTTTACTTTATAAAGCATGCTTTTTTACTTTTCTGTTTAAAATGATTTTTATTTATGTGTGTGTGTGTGTGTGTGCATTGTATGTGTACATGTGTATGGATGCCCATGGAAGCCAAAAGAGGGCATTGGGTCCCCTAAGAGCTGGCATTATAGTTGGATGTGAGTCTTCAGAGGTGGGTGGTGGGAACTGAACTAGGGTCATTTGGAAGAACGGGTCCTCTGCTGAGCCAACAAAAAGATACTAGGAAGTTATAAATGCACGGCAAAGCCTTTTATTTTAAAGCAGGTAAAAATGTCATGTAGAAATGCCATTTTTCCGAGAGAAAATCTACGGTCATTGAATTACCTGTGTGCCCACTTGTCACTGAGGTTCAGAAATACATAATCACTTTTCATATCTGATTTCCTCTGTGCTCCCTTTGGGAAAGGAAATTAGAGTCCAAGAATTCTAAGACTCTTTTCAGGGTTAGAAAGTGATGGTGAGAGACATTCTGCAGAGTGGGGCTACTTCTCAGGCACGTTAGGGATCTCAGAAAATGCACAGATTCTCAGAAAATTGCAAGGTTCATAAATGGGTCTTCATGAACTTGCTTCCTTGGTCCCCCATTGTGATATGCCATGTTTAGATGTACATGTGTGTATGCTTATCTGCTCAGTGTGCGTGTGGGGGGTGCGGGGGTTGGGTTTGAGCACTGGTACAGTCTCATAATTTCCATCTCATTTTCATCCCACAGTGATGGCTGATGAGCTCATGGAAAAAGACGTGTCGGGAAGGAAGGGAGCACAGTCACTTAGCAGGTATCTGCCTCTCTTGAGGACTTTTGTTGTTTTGTTTCCATTGTTTTACGAAATGAGAAGCCGGAATTGATGCCGTGCCTCTTCCTTCCCTTCTCCGTGGTGTCTCCCTTCTCCTAGTGCAGACCTGGTTACTCAAGCTTAGAGCAAATGACAGCAGGCAATCAGGAGATCCGCCTGTTCAGCGTGAGTGTGCTGGGGTTCACTGCCTGGATATTGTTTCTCCATCCTTCTTCCCAATGAGAGCCCAAACTTGTGAATCATCCCCATCTACGGTATGGAATCACAGTCACCTTTGCTGTCCCTATTCTCTCTCCACCATGTAATAAACACAGACATCTCTTGTCCCTTCCAGGCCTGCTGCTGAAGGTTCCTAGTCCCTTCTATCTAGAACTCTAGGCATCTGCTCCTCAGTCATAGGGTGGTGGCCCAGTGAGAGCCAGACTAATTTAAATTGAGATACTCAGATCAGAACCAAAATGTATTGCCACAGGGCTGCATGCCACTCTCCCTCCCCTAGCTTAAGTTCTCTTAACCCATTCCCAGAAATTTAGATTTATTTGCAAATTCTGGGGAGAGTGTTCTATCTTCTTTTCCAGCTTCTGAAGTTGGCAGTCTAGTCTCTGTATTCCTTGACTTATAGATTCAGTACTCCATCTCTGCTATCGTCTGGGAGACTAGACGAGATTCCTTACAGAAGGAATCTACCCTGCCTTTTTTTGTAGTTTCTTTCGAGGTAGGGTTTCCTTACGTAGCTCAGGTTAGTCTCCAAGCTGTGATCCTCTTACTTCAGACTCCCACGCAGGAATTGCAGATGTGCACTTTGCATCTATTGCCTCTCTCATATAAAGGACACTTGCCATTGAATTTAGTCCTGCTCTAAACCCAGGTTGATCTTATGCACCGATCCGTGTGTGTGTGTGTGTGTGTGTGTGTGTGTGTGTGTGTGTGTAAAGACATTTCTTCCAAATTGGGTCGCATTCACAAGATACAGAGGTTAGAAAAATGGGTATACTTTGGGTGGCCTTATCATCCAATCCACATCATACCAATGTGTGCTTTCCCTATGCCACCCAAGCGTTTGCTTTGGCTCTAAGAAAAAATCAGGCTCTTGCTTTGACAAAAGTGGGGGAGCCTAGCAAAAGGGCCAGGGTTTCTCAAGTAACTCCAATGAAGAGTGGGTAACCATCACTCACACTAGGGATCCTGAAGAGAAATAACACTTAGCTAACAAAAAATGTACTCCTTCCTACAGAAAAAAAAGCATCAAATTACCTTTTGAAAGCTCTCACATTTTACCAGAATTGAGTTCTATGTAAGACGTCTCTGGAGATGACACCAACTATTATGC
>NW_008328344.1:1875873-1895220 GCF_000622305.1 Nannospalax galili
GAAATAATTTTTTTTGGTCTTTTTGAGACAGGGTTTCCCTGTAGCCCCAGCTGGCCTGGAATTTACTAGGTAGACCAGGCTGACCTTGAACTCACAGAGATCCACCTGCCTCTGTCGCCCAAGTGCTGGGATTAAACACGTGTACCACCACACCCAGAAATATTTGTTAAAGATTTATTTATTTTATGTATGTGAGTGTTTTGCTTGTATATATGTGTACCTTGTGCATTCCTGGTATCAACAAAGGATAGAAGAGGGCATGGGATCCTCTGGAAATGAAGTATAAGTGGTTGTTAGCCCCCATGTAGGTGCTGGGGACGGAACCTCAGTCCTCTGTAAGTGCAGCCAGTGCTCTTAACTACTGAGCCATCTCTCCAGCCCCGAAATATGATAAACAGTAAAATGAATTGATTTAAGTCACACGTTTGAATGGCTTGTAACATGGTAGTGTGTAACCAGACTATAAATTTCATTTCCTTACCACTTGAGCTGCCAGGACTGAACTACGTTTGTAGTGTTGTTCTAAAAGCAAAGACAAAAATGACACCAAGTTTTGGATGCTAATGAACTGGAAAACCATGAAGCATCCCGGTGAGTGGGGGATTCGGACTTCCCCTCCTCCAGAAGGTAAGACTTAGCCATTGAAATCAGGGCTGGGCTCAGGATGGCCTACTAGAAGTCTGAGAGACTCTGTCTGCTTGAGTTCTGCCTAGAAAGACTTTACTATTTCTGGTAGAATACAGGTGAAAGGGCAGGGGATGATTCTACACACCACAATCAGGGACTCTTTGCTGGAAACCAGTGTCTTTAAATAGAAGCTGAAAATCGCTGAGCATTCTTTCCTGAGCTCAACTCTTGTCAGGGCATTGGTTCATGGCTTGGGAGGTGTTTTCCCTTCCACTGTTATGTTCTCTCTTCTCCTGTGTCAAATTCTCTCCATGCAAATCTGATGCATACAATGAGTCCAAATTGACTCATTCCTTTCTTGGTGGAGTCTTGAGTTTTCAAGGGTGGTATAGAGTACATGTAAGTGGAAGTGGGGGGAAACAAATCCCTGCAAGCAGGGTGTATGACCATCCAAATCCATATAGCCATAGTTTGCAAAGCGCTTTCTCCTGTGTAAAGAAAGTAGAGGTTGATGACTTTCCTCACGTTCACAAAAAGGCAAATGAAGCCAGACAGGTTTATACTTTGCCAAGGGTCATGTTTGTTAATTGGAATCCAAACCCAGTATCATGGGCTCCTGAAGTGGGCACTGCACACAGGTGTTGTTCGTGGGTCCTTGTTGCTGCTCTCACATTATGACTAAGTGAAATGGATGGGGTATAAGAGAGGTAGATCTGGGGCCATCTACAGAGGAAGCACCTTGACTCACAGATGAATGTGGGACGAGTGCAGCTGGTCCTGGCAAAATGGAGTTAGGAAAGCTTATGACTGATTTGGAAACACATAAGGCAGGTGTCTTTAGTATTCCCTAAGAATTATCATAATAACCTTGTAAGCCAATGGAGGAAATGAGCATCAGTTTCTCTCCTCTCTCCTCCTCCTCTTCTGGGTATTTATATGACGGTACATGTCATCATATCACATCATAGATTTTTTTTTTTATCAGATCTCCTTTGTAGGGCCAACGATGGTATCCAATGAAATACCCATCCCCAACTTCTTTAAATGCCGGCTGCTAGGGTCATGGCTGACCTTCTCTGAAAATTTTCAACACCTGAGAGTAGCCTTTTTACTCAGTGAAGTTATTTCCTCTTCCCTAGAGATGTCTAAATGTCTGTTGATAATTTCTAAAAAGGCTGACTCTTTTATCACAGGGTATGGACCGTTCTCTCATGAGTTAGGCTAGAACTAGACTTAACCTGAGACCAAGCCCTTGTTCAACACTGCCCCCTTCCATGGCTTGGTTCACCTCCCTACAGGTTTGTTTCAGAGAATGCAACCTCAGTTGACTACATACTTTTGAGTTCCTGCCTGAAATTCTGCTTCTAGAGAACCTAGCCTCTGTACTCATATATGCGTGGGTGTGCACCCATGCACAGCACACATATACACATGCACATAGTTAGCACATAGATACAATGACTATTTTCTAGAAATGGTGAAATTGGAACCTCAAGATGAGCTGGTTAAGTTCATGTGGTGAGTTGATGTTAGAACTCCGGCCTTTTATTCTGAACTTGAATCTTGCCTTCAGTACAAACTAGACTGACTATAGTGCAAGCCAATGGAGGAAATGAGCATCAGTTTCTCTCCTCTCTCCTCCTCTTCTGGATATTTATATGACGGTACATGTCATCATATCACATCATAGATTTTTTTTTATCAGATCTCCTTTGTAGGGCCAACGATGGTATCCAATGAGATACCCATCCCCAACTGCTTTAAATGCCGGCTGCTGGGGTCATGGCTGACCTTCTCTGAAAATTTTCAACACCTGAAAGTAGGCTTTTTACTCAGTGAAGTTATTTCCTCTTCCCTAGAGATGTCTAAATGTCTGTTGATAATTTCTAAAAAGGCTGACTCTTTTATCACAGGGTATGGACCGTTCTCTCATGAGTTAGGCTAGAACTAGACTTAACCTGAGACCAAGCCCTTGTTCAACACTGCCCCCTTCCATGGCTTGGTTCACCTCCCTACAGGTTTGTTTCAGAGAATGCAACCTCAGTTGACTACATACTTTTGAGTTCCTGCCTGAAATTCTGCTTCTAGAGAACCTAGCCTCTGTACTCATATACGTATACAAGCACACACATGCACATATATGCGTGGGTGTGCACCCATGCACAGCACACATATACACATGCACATAGTTAGTACATAGATACAATGACTATTTTCTAGAAATGGTGAAATTGGAACCTCAAGATGAGCTGGTTAAGTTCATGTGGTGAGTTGATGTTAGAACTCCGGCCTTTTATTCTGAACTTGAATCTTGCCTTCAGTACAAACTAGACTGACTATAGTGCACAATATTTGTGGCTTATTTATTCATGGGAGTTTTTGAGTTGGTTCTGTTTGGGAGAGCCTGTAGCTTTAACTATACAAGCTCTGCTGGGCATACAGAAAGTCTTCTCTCATGAATGTCCAAATAAACTCATTAAAATTTAAAAAGAAAAAGTGAAATGTCACTGGTGGATTTCAGCGAGAAAGGTGAGCATAGGTAACTGCACTAGAGATGAGTCAGATTTAAATAAACTCGGTATAGTGAGAAATGTGCCATTGAAGAGATGTTATCTCCAGGGTCAAACATCTCCCAACCTGCAATGCATGGAAATTGTGGAACGGGGCTGTCGGAAACTTTACACATTCATAAATATTGATAGGCCGACAAAGAATTTTAATTTTGAGATGTCTGACTCTGATTATTTCTGCAACATAAACACCTTTTAATTCTCCCCTCAGGCCAAAGATCAAGCTTCGGCTGTCGCCTTTCAGATAAGCCATCTCACTGCCAGATGCAATCCAGATTTGTACACAGGGAAAGTTACCGTTCAGCTGTCAGAGGAATGAGAAATCTGGCGCTTGCCGGAGAACTCCGTGTGGGTAGGCAGGCTTCTCCCTAGTAACCCTTTGCTTTTCCGTACAAGGCTGCTGCAGCCCCTCTCCACAGTTAGAAAATGCAAAGCTTGCATCTGTGCCCTACACGGCCTTAATCAGCGCTAGGCTTCCTTCACCCTCTACCCAGCATGCTCCTTGCTCGCTGCTCCAGATGTGTCCTTGCCAAGGCTGTTCCTCAGTTCACTGGTCACTTATGTCAGTCTGTCACTAAACTGGTCTTTTGATGTTTTTTAGATTTACCATGAAATGCCCACACTTTTCTGCTACTTCAGCTGTTGCTGTGAAAGGACTCGCGTCTGTCTTGTTTGTCCTGTTCTGCTTACTTGTGGGTTGCGGAAATATTAAAAATTGTATCTACTCTTTGTCAGAAAGATAACTCAGCAGGTGAAGGTGTCAGCCACTAAGGCTGGCAACCTGAATTCCATCCCAGGATCCCATATGGTCGAAGGAGAGAGCAGGTGATCAGGATGGACTCCTGCTAGTTCTTCTCAGATCTCCACACATGCACTATGGCACACGCATGTGTGCACACACATACATGAAAGACATTAATTGTGATACACTTTTTAAATTAAAAAATGCATCTACTCTTTTTAATCTATAAATTTTTGTGCTGGGTTCAGGTACTTGCTTTAAGAGTGATAAACATGTATATATTTCACTTGTTACTAGATCTGAAAAATGGTGTTTACCATTTCCATCACAACCATGCCTTTAATTTCCTCTTGCAGCATCATTGCCTCATATCTACATAGTTCGGGGACCTCATTAGGCAACAGTCAGGTTTTTCATATATACTTTCAAATGTACCCTAAGGAACTCAGGAGAAGATGGTCTATAGTACTCTTTCTTTGGGCCTCGCATTATTGTCAATGTTTCATATTTATTACAATTTAAATTATATCTGTTTATTTGTGTGTGCACATGCACATGTGTGCATGCATGCACCACAGTACATGTGGAATACAGAGGGCAACCTGCAGGAGTTGGTTTTCTCCTTCCACCATGTGGGACCCAGGAATTGAACTCACGTCATCAGGCTTGGCAGCGGGCCGTCCTTACCCTCTGAGCCATCTTGCTGGCCCAGTTTTCCTCATTTCTACCTAATATCGTTTTCCATCTTGTTGAAGAAATTCTTCCAGGGATTTGTTTGGGGCCTGCAAGTGATTTTAGTTTACCTTTTCTGACCCTTTTATGCCACCTGCATTCCTGTAGCCTATTTTGTTGTTGTTGTTGTTGGGTTGTGGAATTTCTACTGATAGCTCTTTTATTTCAAGAGCTTTGAAATGTTGGACCACTTCCCTGTGGACCCATGACTTCTATTAAGAAATCTGTAATCATTTCAATAGCTTCTCCTTCATAGATAATGAATTTATTCTGTCTGCGATGGTCAGTTTTAGCTGTTAACTCCATACATTCTAAAATTATCTAGAAAGACAAGTGCAATTGAGGAACTTCCTAGATTAGGTTGACCTGTGGGCATGACTGTGGGAGATTGTCTTGATTGTTAAGTGCTGCAGGAGTGCCCAGCCCACAATGGATGACATCATTCTCTAGGCAGAAGCAAGTTGAGCAAGAGTCCATCCAATTCTTTCTGCTCTTGACTGTGGATATGAAGATGGTCAGTTTTAGCTGTTAACTCCATACATTCTAAAATTATCTGGAAAGACAAGTGCAATTGAGAAACTTCCTAGATTAGGTTGACCTGTGGGCATGACTGTGGGAGATTGTGTTGATTGTTAAGTGCTGCAAGAGTGCCCAGCCCACAATGGATGACATCATTCTCTAGGCAGAAGCTAGTTGAGCAAGAGTCCATCCAATTCTTTCTGCTCTTGACTGTGGATATGAAGTGATGAACTGCCTGAGTTCCTGTCTTGACTTTACCCTAATGATCAGCTGTAACCTGGAATTGTAAGTCAAAGGCAGCTCTTCCTCCCCTGAGTGAGTTGCCTTTGCTCAGAGTGGGTTATCACAGCAGCAGAGGGGACACTAGGACAGTGCCTCCAGTTTTTAACTGTTGAGTATGTTGTGTCTTGGTGTGGATTTATTTTGATTTGTCTTCTTTGGGATCTACTAAAGTTCTGGAGTCTGAAGAGTTATGTCTTTTACCAAATGTGAATTTTTTCCCCAACTTTTATTCTTTGCTGTTTTAGTACTTTGTTCTTTCTGGTACCCTAAACAGACAAATGTTAAACCTTAGCCAGTATCACATAGGTCATTGAAGTTATGTTTTGTGTGTGTGTGTGTGTGTGTATGTATGTGGGTATGTGTTTATGTATATGTGTATGTATGTGTATGTATGTATATGCATGTGTATACACACACACACACACACACACACACACACACAATGGATAATTCTGTTGACCCACCTTTGAATTCCCTGATTTTTCCATCACTTTCTTGTCTTTTTGCTGTCTGGCCCATCCAGTGAGTTTTTTCTATGACTTTAAGTTCTAAAATACTTTTTAAATTTTTATTTATTGTTTTATATGTATGAGTGTATTGCTTGCATATTGGTAGGTGCACCCATGTTGTACAGTGCCCGCATAGGTCAGAAGAGGGCAAAGGATCTCCTGGAACTGGAACTACAGATGGTTGTTGGTCTCCATGTGGGTGCTGGGAATCGAACCCGGGTCCTCTGCAAGAGCAGCTGGTGCCCTTAACCGCTGAGCCGTCTCTCCAGCCCCTGAAGTTCTAAATTTGTTTAATTGGATTCTTTGTTGTATCTTTTGTTTCTTTGCTGAGACCAGTCTGTTCTTTCACTTGATTTGGGAAGTATTTATAGTTGCTTGCTCAAACATTTTATTAGTTTTCTGGGAGTCTTTATGAGGTAATTTGTGTTTATATAAGTGTATACATGTCTGTTGATTAGCCCTACTCATAGGAGTTTAGATTGTCCTGATTTTCAGTATGCTGAGTAATTTCAGATTATATCTTAGTTTTAATGTTACATTGAGAGACTGTGAATCATTCGAAGGTTCTCCGCAGGATCTTGATGTTTTTCTTTCAATAGTCTGTTGCTCTGTTTGGGGTCAGGCTCCAAGTTCTACCCATATTCTCTGGGCTGTAATTCTGATGATTACTTGGGCTCCAGTGCTTTTTCAGTGCTCTTTGGGCTTCTCATTAGTGACCCATCTGGATCCTGGAAAGTGGTTTGTTCATTGCTCAAAGTGATACTAATCTGAATAGGATTAGAGTGGTTCATGCCCTGTCAGGAGAGTGAACCCTGGTGTTCAGAAACTCATTTATGGATTTGGTTTCTTGAGGTCCTATTTTCCTGGCACATTTTCAGGGTATGTTTTGTGGTGCTGGGGATTGAACCCGAGGCCCCATGTATATCAGGCAGTAGCTCTAGCACTGATCCATACCCCAGCTTGTATCTTCAGTGTTTTATTGCTCTGGTGTTCTGACTAGAAAATTAGAAATTAATTAGCCTGTTCTTTTGTGGCATGGGCCAGCACTGAGAAGATAAAGAAATAAAGCTGAAGATTTGCTCTGCTATCTTCGAGTTCCAATGTGGTAAACATGGAAAAAATTCTTCCTTCTCAGAAGTTTGATTCATATGAACTCTTGGTACTGGGTACATCTACTACAGTCACAGAATTGACTGACTAAACAACAGGGTTCTTGGGTATGACTCAGTAGAGTACTTCCCTAGTCTTCAGAAAGCCCTGGGTTTGGTCAATAGCACTGTGTGAACTGGGTGTGGTTTGCTGGTAGATGCCTGTAATCTCAGCATTAGGGAGGTGGAGGCAAAGAGATCAGGAGTTCATGATCATCCTTTGCTGATAATAAGTTCAAGGTCATCCTGGGCTACATGAGACCTTGCCTTCTTACCATTACAAAATATTTTTATTTATGTGTACATGTATGTATATACTACATGTGTGTGAATGCCTGCAGAGGACAGAAGAGGGCATTAGATCCTGTGGAGCTGGCAGTTGTGAGCTGTCAGATGTGAGTGCTGGGAACTAAACTTCAGTCCTCTGGGAGAAAAGCCAGTGCTCTTAACCACTGGGACATCTCTCCAGCCCTAAGATCCAGTTTTTAAAATAAATAAGAGGGAGAGGCAAATAGTGGGTAGTTTATGAATTTGAAGCAGATGGTATTTTCATAGATGTATATTCATCTTCAAATTCATTAAGATGTGTGCATTAAATGGATTTTTATATACCTGTAAAAACACCAAAAATAGAAAGGGAAAGAAAGATAAAATGAGAATTTCTTAAGCACTTTCTGGAGTTAGGAATGTCCTCTTCTATCTTGATTCTTTCTCCTGTATTGTTTTCCTGCCTCACTTCCCTGGCGTCCACCACCAGGTCTGATGTGTGAAATTCAACCAAGATGCACTGGAGGACAGAGAAGGAGGAAGGCCCCACTGGTCCAGCAGTGCTTAAAACTCTGGTTTTCTCTCTGACTTTGCCACTATGCAATGCTTCTCAAGTCTACTCCCAGCTACTGCAAGTGTTATGTTCATGTTATGTTGCTGTATTCAGAGAGAGAGAGAGAGAGAGAGACAGAGAGAGAGAGAGAGAAACAGTTTTCTCCAAGCTACCTAGAGCAGAAACCCCTAGTTACTAATAGACATACACCTAACCTTCTGGTGTTAGTGCTTATTCATTAGCCCAGAGAGCTGCCTATTTTGCTCATGGGGAACGGGAAAAATTGAAATGTACTTGAAAGAACTCTGGGCTTGGATGCTGTGAGACCTAAGTTCTCATCTTAGTGTGAAAGACTCAAGTCATCTTATTTATGCAAGCTTAATAGTTTAAAGTCACAGAAACATGAGTTATGGTAGTGTTGCCTACTTGTCCCACGGCCGCTGCACTCGAATAATGGCCATAACAGTATTTGAGACATAACAAGTGCTATGCTGATAAATTGCCTACTTGTCCCAGGGCCGCTGCACTGATCGAATAATGGCCATAACAGTATTTGAGACATAACAAGTGCTATGCTGATAAAGTGCATTTTTCTTCTGTGACCTGCAGGGATTAATGAAGAAGTATTTTCTTGGGATAGTAACTAGCCCCTTGGAAGGATTAAGCAGCCTCTCTGTGCCGTGAGGATGCCTCCCTGGGACCCTTATCCTCCTGTGTACTCTCTCTGCATAACTCACCATCCTTCCTTCCTCCATAAACTTCTTGTTTTTCCTGGATTTCTGCATGTATAAGAAGCATTTGTTGTTGTTAAAACATGTTCACCTCAGTGTACCTCAACCTAGATTCATATGCCAGCTGTTGTTATTCCTAAACTAACCTCTCATCAACCTCCTGTTCCTTGGAGCTTACATCTGAAGTTCTCTCAATGGTAGAGTGCAGTGTTTTAGGGTTCTTTTTTATTCTAGTTTCATTTCTGTGGCTCTGACAAAACATGTTGTCCAAAGGCAACTTATGGGAGGAAAGGGTTTGTTTGGCTTACAATTCCAGGTCACACTTCATCATTGAAGGAAGTCAAGGCAGGAATTCAATGCAGGACCTTGAAGGTGGGCCTGTTTGCTATTCCACACAGTGTAACTTCCAACCAAGGAACTCACTTCACAGTCAAGAAAGTACAGCAGAAACCATGGCGAATGTTGCTTGCTGGCTCACACCAGTTCACGCTGAGCTACCTTCCTTATACAGCCCAGGACCACCTGCCCAGGGATGGCACTGCCCACAGGGGATTGGGCCCTCCTACATCAATTAACAATCAAGACAATCCCTCATAGACATCCCACAAGCCAATCTGATGCAGACATATCCTCAGTGGAGGCTCTCCACTTAGATCCTATCTAAGCCGTGTCAGGTTGACAGTTAAAGCTAAGAGCAACATTCTTTAAATAGTTTGCCTCTAACAATATCATGTAGCCTCAAAGGTCTATTCACTTTCCCTTTTCACTGTCTCTCCCGTGGAACTTTTCAGTTCCATCAGTGCTACTTGGTCTGTATCTTATACTTAATCCCTCTGTCTATAAACAAACTTTGTCATTGTCACCTCGTAATCAGATCAGCAGCTAAGAGAAGGTATCTCCTTAGGACATTACTATACCATTAAGGGGCATGTCCTTTGACTGAAGATTTATACCCCAGGGAATGTGGTTTTTCTTTATTATGTATTATTTTTATTTTATGTGTATGAGTGTATTGCCTGCGTGTATGTAAGTGCACCTATTCATGCAATGCCCACGGAGGTCAGAAGAGGGCATCGGATCCCCTGCAACTAGAGTTATGGATGGTTGTTAGCTTTCATATGGGTGCTGGGAATCAAACCTGGGTCCTCTGCAAGAGCAGTCAGTGTTCTTAACTGCTGAGCCATCTCTCCAATCCCAGGCAATGTGTTTTTAAGATTTATTATTTTTAGTTACATGTATGTGTTTGGGTCTGTGTGTGGGTATGTCCATGGAGGCCAGAGGCATTGAATTTCCATGGAGTTGGAGCCACAGGCAGCTGTGAGCCCCTCAGCATGGATGCTGGTAGTCAAACCTGGGTCCTCTGCAACAGCAGTACATTCTCTTAACTGCTGAGCCATCTCTTCAGCCCTCAGACAATGCTTGAAACCTTCAATTGATCTTTAGTCATATATCTTTACTTCTAATAAATGTGTCTCCTGCATACAGACTAGTCCTTTCATTATCATCCAGGAAGACCTACAGTCTTTATTTTCCATTCCTTTTACCAATTTAGTAAAACTTTCCCACTGCTCAAACAGCTAATTACTCCCTATGGTTTGAATGAGAAATGTCCCCCAAAGGCTCACATATTTGAACATTTGGTCCCTTATGGTTGGTGCTGTTTGGGGAGGTTATGGAATCTTTAGGTGGCAGAGCCTTGCTGGAGGAAGTACATCATTGGCGGTGGGCTCTGAGGTTTCTTAACAGGGGCCCACTTCCGGCTCTCAGTCTCTACTTCCTGTATCGATGGAAATGTGAGTTCCCAGCTACCAGCTCTGGCTGCCGTGCCTCTTCACGCTGATGGACTTTATCCCTCTGAGACTGTAAACCAAAATAGATTCTTTTATCTATAAGTTGCTTTTGGGCATGGTATTTTATCACAGCAACAGAAAAAAAATGCGGATACATACCCACTCCCTTTTCATTTGAAAGAGGGTCTCATGTATCCTAGGCTTGCCTCAAATTCCCTGTGTATCAGAGAATGACCCTGAACATCTGATCCTCCTGCCTCCGTCTCCTGAGTGCTGGGATGTCAGGTATGAACCATAATACACAGTTTATGTGATGCTGGGGATCAAACGTAGGACTTCATGCATTTTAGGCCTTCTATCAGCTGAATTACATCCCCAGCTCCAAATAATTATTTTCTTTCAGTTTTTTTAAAAATAATGTTCTAGATCACCACTATTAAATACAACATCGTGTGAGGGTGGAAACGCAGTATAACGTCACACAAAGCTCAAGATATTTCTGTGTTATTAAAGGCTTAATGTGATTTAACAAGTAAAATATAGTCACACCATATTCTCTGTTGAAGACATGGAATATTTTACTTGCCTACCAGGTTTTCTTCTGATAATTCATTTTCTTTTATCCTATTCTAAATACTGTAATAATGACCATTTAAAGGCCACCTTTAAAAACATTTATTTTATGTGTATTCCCTGCATGTATGTAAGTTCACCCATGTCCTCAATGCCCTCAGAGGTCAGAAGAGGGTGTCAGATTCTTTTAGAACTGGAGTTATGGATGGTTGTTAGCTGCCATATGGGTGCTGGGAACTGAACCTGGGTCCTCTCTAAGAGCAGCCAGTGCTCTTAACCATCTCTCTTGCTCCTCAAAAGGGTTTTGAGATCCCTTCCAATGATATACTCTGAAACTTCGGAAAGTGAGTTATTAATAATTATAATCTATTAATAATTATAATCTCCTGGAATTCTATTTATCATTTAAAACTAACCTTTCTATAAGAAAGATTTAAAATTGTGCTAATCTATTAGTACATATAAGTATTTCAATGCCAAGGAGAGAAATTATTTAATACACAAGACCTATATTTAATACATACTGGTTATTCCTCCCCATTCATAAGGGACTTTGGTGAGAACAACAGAAAACTGCCGTTAGCGCCTGTCTAGTGCCTTGAGGCTTTCATTATGCAGTGACGCACGCTTCTTTTGTTTACCTTTGAATCCTGTACCAGTTCACACCAGTGGAGGCTGTTATTTACCTCGGAAGTTACTCCCTGTCTTTGACATACATTATTTTCCCCTCAAGGATATCAGTTATAGAAAAAAACATAACAACCAAATAAAATTAATAATGAATATTTGCTGCTTTTGTTTGTTTTATTTTTGGCTTTTGAGGAAGAGTCCCATGTAGCTCATGTTAGCTTTCGATTTGCTGTGTATCTGAAAATGATCTTGAATTTCTGATCTTTCTGCCTGTACTTCCCCAGTATTGACACTGCTCTCTCTCTCTGTGTGTGTGTGTGTGTGTGTGTGTGTGTGTGTAAGTGTTCATGTGTGTATGGTCTACATATTCAAGTGCATTCATGCTCATGTGTATGTATCTTGGGTGCAGGCTCACATGATCAGAGGTCAACATCTGGTGTCGTCCTCAGTTGCTTTTCCTCCTTATTTTAAAGGTATTTTATTTATTAATTTTGTTTTATGTGTATGAGTGTATTGCCTGCATGTAAGTACACCCATGTCCTGCAGTGCCTGTGGGGCTTAGAAGAGGATCTCAGATCCCCTTGAGCTGGATTTACAG
This sequence comes from Nannospalax galili, assembly GCF_000622305.1. Classification (NCBI taxonomy): domain Eukaryota; kingdom Metazoa; phylum Chordata; class Mammalia; order Rodentia; family Spalacidae; genus Nannospalax; species Nannospalax galili. The sequence continues at coordinate 1,888,145 of NW_008328344.1, forward strand.
ATGGCTGTTAGCCACCATATGGGTGCTGGGATCCAGACCCAGATCCCCTGCAGGAGCAGCCAGTGCTCTTAACTGCTGAGCCATCTCTCCAGCCCGCTTCCTGCTTACTTTTTGAGATAGTGCCTCTCACTGAACCTGGAGTTCACTCACTCAGTGAGACTGGTTGACCATAGAGCCCCAGGGAGCCTTCTGTTTCCTCCTCCCAAGTGCTGGGATTGCAGGTACAGGTGCTGTGCCTGGCTTTTACATGGGTGCTGGGAATCAAATGCGATTCTCTTGCTTGCCCTGCAGGAACTTCAGGGAGGGACTGAGCCATATCCCTAGCACCCACTGATTTTTGCTAAGTGCTTGCAGTGTACTAACCACACCAAATAAATTTCAGTTTTTGCATAGAATGGTTAATGGCTATTCTCCTAGGAGCATTCAAGATACCCAACTCCTTTTAGAGGTATTAAGTCCATTCAAACTTCTGAGGTGTATACCAGAAGGCAGTATTTCAAGTTCAGTGCTGGCTGAAGTTTCCAGTGAAAATTAAAGATTAATGATTTAAGTATCTAAAAGTCAACAAAAAAGAAAGGGCCAGGGCTCTCCAACATTTGTAAATAGCGTAATGCTTTGTACTGATCAGATGGCCGCAGACAGGGAAAGCAAATACCACCACAATAAAAACCCGGGCTAACCTTTCACTGTGTGTCTGGGGCTGGGCTTGCAGCACTTGATGAATGACTACCTTGTACCAGGAGGTCACTGGGGAGTGTCTGGGCCTTTCATGTGGTCGGAACAGCTGTGGGCAATCTGAGGCTATGGATTACCCTGTTGAGAGAAGCAGAGCCCTTCGAAGGCAACTCAGAGCACTTAGGAGGAGTCAGAAGTGACTCATATCAAGAACCAATTTACAACCGGAGGACATCTTCCTGGGATTTGCAGCTCAACACAATTCAGTTCCTTGGCCTTTGATGTCTCCTTGAAATGGGATCTTGTTGTGTCTGATTTTGTATTTACATGGGGGCAATTAGGTTTCTCTGTACATCACTCCTGTCATACACTGTGTGCCATAGACTCTGCTTTCCATGCTCTGTCTTCCTACAGTGGCTCAGAGCTCAGGGATTTGTCCAGGGTGGAAAAACCATTCATGCCAGAGCCGGGACTCAAACTCAAGTCCATTTGACTTTAAAAGCACATGGAGTCATGCAATTGAAAATGAGTGCTCTTTCCTTCATTCCTTCCTTCCTTCCTTCCTTCCTTCCTTCCTTCCTTCCTTTTTAAAAGCACATGGAGTCATGCAATTGAAAATGAGTGCTCTTTCCTTCCTTCCTTCCTTCCTTCCTTCCTTCCTTCCTTCCTTCCTTCCATCCATCCATCCATCCATCTGTTGTATGTTTGCTTGGTTGGTTGATTGGTTTTGATTTTCTGAGACAGAGTCTCATGTATAGTCCTTGCTGGCCTGGAAATTGCTATGTAGACCATACTGGCCTCAAATTTATCTTTCTTTCTTTCTTTCTTTCTTTCTTTCTTTCTTTCTTTCCTTCTTTCGTCTATCTTGAATAAGGTCTTGTTGCACAGATCCAGCTACTCCCAAACTCATAATCCTCCTGCCTCAGCCTCTTGAGTACTAGAATTCTAGAAATTGGTAGCTTTGACTCAAGAACATCTTCTCACTTTCTTATATTGAACTATGGCTTTTCCTTTTTTTTTTTTAATTAAGGAAGACAGTTAGAGAGGGATATGGCATGTGTCTTGATTATCACATTCAAAGGAGGCCACGTGACCAGTTCCTGTGTCAGTGGATGGGTTCTTTTACTGTGTCTGTGAAGGAAATTTTTGCCTGCTAACCTTTGACTATAGTTTTCACAATTGTTGAGAACGCAAGTGACTGGACCCTAGGAGTCATGCATCTGCTTGTCAAGAGAACTGTCTCCTCATTGGTATTAATAATTCATTGATGTTGTATACACTGAGTTGTCCAAAATACCTTCCTGTATGTGGGCCTCAGATTTGGTTGGAAGCCATGTTAAATGTAGGGGATATTAAAAGGCACATGACACAGGGCTGGAGAAATGGCTCAACAGTTAAGACCATTGACTGCTCTTGCAAAGGACCCAGATTCGATTCCCAGCACCCACATGATGGCTAACAACCATCTCTAACTCTAGTTCTAGGGGATCTGTCCGACCACCTTCTTCTGACCTCTGCAGGCATTGCAGAACACAGATACACTTACACACATGCAGGCAATACACTAGTATACATAAAATAAAAATAATTAAATATTTTTAAAAGGCACATGATGTAAGTCCTCTCAGAAGATGGACCTCATGGTTCCTTGATGTTTTGAAGCTGCTCTGGTCCTGTCTGTGTCATGCAGGGTTCTTTGCCTTAGTGTAACATTCTGTCCTTATATCCCAAGGCTTCATGTCCTTTTTTCTCTACTCTCTCAGTGTTCCAGTACTTGCTCTCCTTTCAGCCAGTGCCTGCTGGCTTTCATCTCCAAGCACAGCTGTTGTATACTATAACCATTTCCTTCTGATTGAAACAGTCCTTCTAGGACAGAGCGGGAGGCGTGTGGCACTCAAGAAGTAAATAAATGTCGTACATGTCTGGAGAAGCTGAAACTTAACAAGATTCATGAGGGCCCTTCCCCAAAGTAATAGGAGGCAACTCTGACCAGCTCAATTGCCAGGAGGAAACCAGGCTGCCCAGAGGAGACCTGGGACCTGTTGGGCGGCTTGCAAGTGTGCAGAGAGGGCCAGAGAGTACCTGATTTCTTTCTCAGTGTGTTCATCATTGGTGGTTAGAAGACTCTTAATTTTTCTTTGTTGATCTTTTTGCAGGTGAAGTAAATTCAATTTTTATCTTATAATACATGGATATGTGGGTAAATTTTCCTTAAAGAGCTTGCAACCCCGAGGCAATGTCTGCTGGTACATAACGTATAACGTAACAGTGAGTGGGATCTGAGTGCAGGGATGACAATGGACTTCACAAACATAATTTAGTATTACAGTACTGCACATCATCTATGCTTCATTTAGTCTCTTAATCCAACTATCTCCGAGCTGTCATGCAGTCTGAACCTGGACAGCCTGGCTACCATACTTTGTCATATACAATGCCTTCCTTCTGACTGAAACACAGTAAATTAACATGGACTTATACCTAGGGGGGTCCTTGTCTGGTGAGCGTACTGCCAGTAGGTATGTCCAATTTTGGATCATAGCATCTGCCCACATAAAAACTTTGGCTCCCAAAGAAACTGGCTGCCATATGACTGTGATAATCTTGGGGTTCCTGAGCATCCCCTGGGATCTACCACAGGCAAGGTTTTCATCGAATCTGAATCTGGGGGCTACATCAGGGTATGGCACACTAGAAGAGACAGTTCACCATGCCCGTTGGCTTTAGACTGGTGAATCTGCTGTCCCAGCTTTCAGGATGCATGGCCCATCTGGGGAAGGCAGGACTGAAGGATGACTGTGGTACCCAGGGTCAAGGGCCCAGATAAAAGAACTACCACTCTGCTTTGTATTCATGGACAGCCACAGACAGCCCCTGCCCAAGATAGTGGAAAGCTATTTTTGAATATTCTATTTCACAGTTTTCTAAAGTAAGACTATGGCAAATGTTTATGAGAAACTAAAGGTGAGTTCATTATATTACTTATATATTGTCATCTTGCCTCTGAGGAGAACACAGACATGTAAATAAAACAGACAGCCATCTATAAGATGACTCAAGCTATAATCTCTTTCAACTAGAGGGTGACTTTTGCCTTCAAACAGTCATCAGGCCTGAAAAGCAGATCTTGAAAGAAAAATCTCACTTTGCCTGGCCCAGATACCCAGTGGTCCCTCTATTCCCAAAGTCAGCCTTTCTGATAAGTATCCTCCACTGATACTAATCCGCATTCTGCCTCACTCATCAGACAGGTTTTCCTTCAGGGGGTGTAGATCCTCCTGCAGAACTCCTCGAACTCCCCCAGCACCTGCTCATCACATTCCACCTCCATGTCTCTGTCCACCCGGATGACCCTGAAGCTCACCTGTGGCTTTTGGGTGATTTCTCCACCAGCTCCACAGCACAGCAGAGCTTGACTCCGGGGGTCGGGTGGAACTTGCCTGGCATCCAGGCACTGGTGGGACTAGTCTGCTTGCTTGGCAGTGCTGTGCCATTCACCGAGGCTGGGCGCCCAGGCAGGGCTTCTCCCTGGGACTGGCTAGTGTCTGAACATCCATGGTCTCCATTTCACTGTCACCCAAATTTCCTGTCTTTTTATTTTCTTTGGAGAAGTCCAGGGAGGTGTCTAGGGAGGAGGACAGAGAGGTGGCCTTCCTCTCAAGGTCTCCCATTTAGGGCACTTTGGTCCCAAGCTGTGTTAAGGAAGACTTGCAGCTAGGAGGACAGGTTTTGTACTGGAGTCTCATTCTCTGAGCTGGCCCGTTTTTGATGTCCTCTGGTAAAGAGATCCTCAAAGAGAAGTCTACATCTGCACCCCCAAACATTGAGCTTTGTCTCTTTGGAAGGGGGATGGCACTGGAGGTGTGATATCTGTCACAAATGACCATTAGCCAATGCTCCAGGAAGTGTTTCAAATTAGGAAGGGTTTGCCTCAAGTCTGGAGTCCCCCATCCATGCTGGTATCTGTGATCAGCTGATAGCTGTGCTGTATTTTTGTTTAGAAGGTAGACACCATAATCAAACTTAACTTCATTCCTCCTTTTGGATACAGTAGAAACTCTCAGCTTGTCCTTGATAATATCTTTGATTGTTGCTCTAGATCCCTTATGAATTATGGGATATCTGAGGGGTACTTGTAGGGAAAAAGGAAACCATGGTGACCAAATGTGCAGTGGAACCAAGGGCAACAGCAATGTGTCCAGCATCTTTTGGTAGGAAGTTCTCAGAATCAGGCAATGTGACACCACATACAAATGGATCCTTAGGATGCTCATTCAAGGCAGTAGGGTAAATTTTGGAATGATCAGAGAGCAGCTCCCTGCCAAAAATTGTCAACTGGGTATTAGAGAGTCCTCTTTTCCCAGTATACTCCGTCCTCAACTCAGGGATTCCTTCTGGAGTTGAAGCTTGATGTGTTTGATTGAAAAGGTGCTTCCTGGGGCTGAAGAGATGGCTCAGCGGTTAAGAGCACTGGTTTCTCTTGCAGAGGACCCGGGTTCGATTCCCATCACCCACATGGTAGCTAACAACTACCCGTAACTCCAGTCCCAGGGGATTGGATGCCCTCTTCTGATCTCTGGGGGCATTGCAGGGCATGGGTGCACTTATATACATGCAGGCTATACATACACATAAAATTAAAATAATTTTTAAAAACAAAACAAAATAAAAGGCCTTTCCTTTGTCTTGCAAAGTCATTTGTTGCTTGTGCAGTAACAGTGCCTCACAGCCCAAAGCTTTCTCCTTCTGTCTTCTAATTCATTTTGAAGCACTCAAATTTTTAACCCCAGTCATTCACTTTCTTTTTTCAGCTTGTTGCTTTTACTGATGTGAATCTTAGCTTTTCTTCGATGTCCTTTCCAATATTCTGAACCGTTACCTGAGACTGTTTCATTGTACACTGGGCTCTAAGAAGCAGTAGAGAAGACACAGTAAGAATTGCAAAGACAGTGCTGACCCACCTGAAGAATGTTCTGTGCATCTGAATGACACTTACATTCAAATGGAGCACCATAGCAACCATCATTTAGCCCGAAAACTATTTCATTTTGGTTGCAGAGATGAATCTGCTGACCCAATTGTTTGGCCCATCCAAGCAGACTTTCCAGTCTACCAAGAGCTGATAGGTGTCCTCCTTTCCACCCCATATCCTCACCACAAAGCAAGACACAGGTGTATCCAGATGGTCTGGCTTTATTCCAAAATCAACACCCTGCCATGTTGGACTGAAGGAATTCTTAAGCACTTCACTTCTATAAAATTCTTTATATATCTTTTAAGTACTGCACAAATGAAGAGTGAAATGGGTATCAAGGAGCTGATGACCGTTTCTTTTGACAGTGTTCCAGGCATCAATGTTCTGAAGAAGTCAAGGATACTGTTGCCAGGACACCCTCCCGCATCCACCGCCACCTGCTGCTGCTGTACCACAAGTTCCCATGCTGGCTGCCTCCACTAGGTAGGGAAGTGGCGTGTTATTGCATGACTTTCTGAAACTGTTTATGAGCTCTAGGAGTTTGGTGGAGTCTGTCCTCACTCAAGTAAATAACTCCCTACCCATGCTAATATAGGCAATCCTAATTGAATGCACTGGGACACACAGACACACACACCACACACACACACACAGACACACACACACAGACACACACAGACACAACACAGACACACAAAGACACACACAACACAGACACACACAGACACACACACAGACACACAGATATACACACAGACACACAGGCACACAGACACACACAGACACACACAGGCACACAGACACACAGACACACAGACACACACAGGACATGAAGGTAGGAAGGGAACATGGGAAAAAGAGGTTTTGTGGAACGAGGAAGAAGACAGGATAATGGGGAGAACTTTGAAGAAAGAATATTATATGTATTAGAAAATTTTAAGAGAAAAATTTTCTGAGGAGTCAAAAAATAGAAAGGAAACAGTATTGTAACTTGGGGTCTGAGGCAGAAAATAAGTGTGTATGTTTAATATTCAATATGTGTCTCTAAATAAAACCAAACAATATGACATACAAGTGGCTGTTGTGGGGTAACTGGGTCCACTGCATGCTTTACCAGCCTGGCTCTTGCTAGAATCCCAGTTATAAGTGACCCTTATTTCAGGGAAAATAACAAGAGACTGAAGGCCAGCTAGACCCAAATGTGTGACTTTTAGTGGTTTACAGTCAAACTCAGGGAAACAGAACTAATAACATTGGCTGAGTGGAACTAGGTTGGGCTTGAACCATGAGCCTTGTCTGTTTTATATTACCCTAATGTCTGCAGTAGTGCTCCCTAAGGTCTTGGGGCCTCATAGATGCTGACTGAGAAGAAACGATGTTCATTAAACCCTCTGCACTTGATATCAGGAAGTTTTCACATGCTTCT
>NW_008328344.1:1895858-1944756 GCF_000622305.1 Nannospalax galili
GATCTAAGAGTTTTATTTCTTTTTGTCGATAGGAGCGTGGCTAATGGAAGGTACTATCCTCAGGAGCGTTCATTTCACTTTCCGAAGGTGTTCATTTTCCCACTTCCAGTTCTCAGAACCCCACTGGAACAACTGGCCACCTGTAGAGGGGAGGCAGACAACAGTAGACCAGTTCAGCGTCTCTGGCAATTCAGGGTCAGAGGGAGCAGGGTAGAAACCACACCCGGGGATGGTGTTAGCACAGGGGAGCTCTAGTCCTGGTTTAGCAGAAAGCCAGTCCAGCACTGTGCTTAAGACAGACATTGCTTTTCAATCTTGGCTATTCCCTGACCCCCTTTCTCACTGACTCAAGTTGGGGATTAGTCTCTCAAATAAAGGTCTCACTAACATATTTACGAGTCAAAGTTTACCTCGGAATCTCTAGCTTCATAGTAAGCTTGCATTGACTAACTTACGTAAGGCTCGGCCATTCTGTCCTCACCTTTGCCATTCTTTCAAGTTCATTCTGTGCTTTGACTTTAAGCTGCAGAGTGTGAGTCTCAATGGAGGCCTGTGGAGTGAGGCAGCTTGATGGACGCCAAGCTCAGGGTGGAAACATTTGTGAACGCTGCCTTGTTGGTTCACAGGAGGTTCTGGCCTCCTGATGGGTCATGATGTCCTATCCCAAACAGCAATGGGTTCTCTTCTGCTGTGTGGTTGCAATTCAGTTTTATTACCTCCTGGGAAAACACATTGCAGACTCTTGGGGACTGTGGTGATAGGCTCATTGGAACAGTTAATCTGTTAAAGATGAGTAGTCATTCTCTTGTTTTTCCATATCGCTCTCAACGTAGGTGGCCACCGGCAGGGGTGGTGACTTGTGCAATTTTTGTGGTCAGGGATATTCGTGGGATATTAATTAAATATTCGCTGGGAATATTTGCAAAGCATCCTCGAGGCCAAGGAGAAAGGAAAACATGGTGCATAGTAGGTAGTTAATAAATGTTTAGTCTTAAATTTTTATTGTTTATTATGTGTGTGTGTGTGTATGTGTGGGGCGCATGTATGCTAAGCTATACATATGGAGGTCAGAGGACAACTTGCAGGAGTCAGTTCTGTCCATGTACCTCCTGAGGCTTGAACTCAGGTTCCCAGGCTTGGTGACCTGCTGAGTCATCTCCCCAGCCCAATAAACATTTATTTATGAGACATTAATTTCTGGTTTTTGACTCAGTTGAACCACACATTTATTTATTTACTTATTTATATGTGTGTGTTTGTGTGGGGAGTGTACATGTGTATTCAAGTGTATGTGGAGGCCAGAGGTCAATCTTGGGTGTTGTTTTCTCAGATACCATCCACTTTGATTTTTAAAAAATTTTATTATTTTTAATTTTTGTGTACAAGTACATTTCCTACATGTATGAAGGTGAACCCGTGTTCTGCAAGAGCTGCAGAAGCCAGAAGGCGGTGTCAGATTCCCCTGGAACTGGAGTTAAAGATGATTGTTAGCTGCTATGTGGGTGCTGGGAATTAAACCCGAGTCCTCTGCAAGAGCAGCCAGTGCTGTTAACCACTGAGCCATCTCTCCAGAACCCCACTTTTTTTTTTTTAAAGACAGGGTCTCTCGCTGGCCTGGAGCTCTCCAAGTAGGCTGCACTGGCTAGCCAATGGGTGCCAGGGATCCATCTGTCCCTGCTTCCCAGTGCTGTGATAATAAGTTTGCTCTACTACACCTCTCTTTTTCACATAGGTTTTGGGAATTGAACTCTGGTTAGTTCTCTTACTTGAAAGGCAAGTGTTTTACTGACTGAACCATCTCCCCAGTTCTGAATCTTACTTTGAACTTGTGACATTATAATGTACTATAAATTATCATAACCATGTATGTTCCTTGAGGATCACATGGCATATGTGAAAATATTAAGTAGTTATCCAACAAATAATTAATTGAATCCTTACTATGTTCCAGCCTGTGGCACCAAAGATACAACAGTGAACAGCAGGCACATTCTCTTGAGGAATTTGCATTCTTTATTTAGTTTTAAATATTTATTTACTTTTATTTTTATGTGTGTGAGTGTTTTGCTTGCATATATGTAAATGCACCATGTGCATACAGTGTCCACAGAGACCAGAAGAGGGTGTTAGCATCCCCTAGAACTGGATGATTATGAACAACCATCCTGTACACTGAATCTGGGTCCTCTGCAGCTACACCCAGTACTCTTAACCAGCCATGTCCACAGCCCAAGGAGTTTACATTCTTGTGAAGATAAAACAGAAGATAATTTTTAAAGATTTATTTTTTATTTATGCTTATGTGTACATCTTTATGTATGTATGCATGTGGGTTCCTGCAGAGGACAGAAGAGGGTATCAGATCCCCTGGGGGTGGAGTTATAGGTGGTTGTGAGCTGTCAGACATGGGTGCTGGGAACTGAACTTGGGTCCTCTGCAAGAGCAGCAAGTGCTCCTAACTGCTGAGCCAGCTCTTCAGCCCCCAGAAAATAATTTAAAGTTATCATCTATCTATGCTGTTTTGTTTTACTTTGCTTAAGTGCTACAAAAGATAAACAAAAACAATACTTTGAAATACAGATAGGTAAATCTATACCCCTCAAATAGCTACAGGGAATACTCTGGAATATTTCTATCTGATGATTTGTCTACAAATTGTGTGCAGAAGAATATACACTAACATCTGGTTTTCATTTAGTTTTATTTTATTTCAATTAATGACCCATGTTAGGTTGTTGAACAAGGTGGTCGTGTGAACGCCAGCTTGTGTTTTCCAGCTTTCCAGATGACAGGAGGCACCGGTTCCAACCAGGCACCTTTCCCCACCTCTCAACTTACCCTCATTCCTCAGGACCACTATCCCAGAAAACAGCCTGGCCTGTGCCCAGTGCACCTGGGCCAAGCAACCTGGGGCACGCAGGCTGAGCCCCAAATACACCCCCCACCCCTAGCTCATGGTGCCTCAATGCCTGTTTTCAGCTGAAATAGCATGAAAAATGAGTTCTTGTGGTGTTTTCAATATAAATAGTGGAGATGCCACAGGAATTCAGGCTCTCAAGGGACTTATTCTCTTCTAGGGCTTACGTCCTGGGAAGACCCTTGAATTCTGCCACACTTCTCATCAGAGGAGGGAGGGCTGGCAGGGCCCAAAAGCTGGGGACATCCCCTGGGTCCATGGCTTCATCTGATGTGGTGGTGCCAGCCCAGAGTTCACTGAACCACATGTGCCAAGAAAGCCAAGGCTAGCGCAAACAGTCAGAAGAGGCTTTTCTGTGAAGAGCTGGATTCAGAATCCTTAAGGCTGTGTAGACATCACAGTCTCCATTGAAAATAGCTCTGCTGTTGCAGTGTGGAAGTAGCTGTAGACCATAGTCAAATGATGGACATGGCTATGTTCCAGTAAAAGTTTATAAAACCAAGTAACACATCAGATCCAGTGCTTGAGTTTACCAACTAATGCTCCCGAGGCCCCTGGGATCCCGCCTGGGCTGCAGTGTTTCCCTGCTAGGATGGTAGTGGGTCAATCCTACCTTTCTTGTCTGTTATATGAGGCCAGGGTGCACCCTGCTTCAGGGTGCTCATCAGTCTCAGGAGATGATACAGGGAACTTCAGATACAGTCTCTCCCAGGATTTGTTTCTGAACAGTTCTAGCTTTTGCTTCTCATCTCTGGCTTCCCACGTGGCAGCTAATAACTGTCCGTAACCCCAGTCCCAGGGGATCTGACAGCCTCTTCTGACCTATGCGGGTATTGCACAACATGGGTGCACTTACCTACATGCAGGTAATACACACATACACATAAAATAAAAATAATTAAAAATTATAAAATCAGTCTGTAGATTATATATATATATATGCAGAAACTGAATTAACACATGGTAAATACACTAACATGTAGTAGATAATTGATAAGTACTCAGTAAACATATTCCCTTTTACTTTCTTCAGTCTTTTGAGGGAATAGTTTGGGAGACATTGGCTTTGTAGGGGGAGAATTAAAAGTTGTATGAACCTCTTACCTGGGTTTCTGAGGCTTGTCACTGTCAGCATTTGGTACCAGGTAACTCTTGTGGTTTGGGGTGCAGGGAATTGAACATAGGACCTCACACATGCTAGGCAAGCACTCTATCACAGAACTTTATCCATAGCCTGCCAGGTAACTATGGTGTGAGACTGTCCTGGGTACTATCGGATGGTTGGCAGCATCCTTGGCTTCAGCTCGGTAGGTGTCTGTGGCAGCTACCTGTGTCTGTGACCACCAAAGATGTGTACAGATAATGCCCGGGGTCCCCTGGGGGATCAGTGGTCCTCTGCTGGGAACTAGGACTTGAGTAATTCCTCCAGAGTGCTTGCTGAGAGAGAGGGGCAGAGGAGCTTCGTGGAGGGGTCACTTCTTTCTCCAGGGAGATGTGTCCCCTGGGATTGAAGAGGACATTCTGTGGTCACCTGACTCAAGGACTGTCCCAATCAGCTCATCCTTACGAGGACAGTTACCGCCTGTGTAACCAGGGGCGCTTGCGTTGTAGCCCGCAGAGCTTAGCACTGCTGCCCCTGGGTTGTCTCCATGCACGTGAACCTTGCTAGTCCCCTGACTCTGCCCTGGCCTCTCTGATTTACTCTTCTTGCAGCCAGTGTGACTCTTCTTGGAAGATCTGATTATGTTCTCCTTCCATTCACTCTTCCACTCTACTCAGGATAGCATTGCAAACCCAAAGCAGGACCAGTGTCTTCTAGGACTTGTGTCCCATTTCCTGACACCAGTACCCACCTGGGTTTCCCAGCCAGCTCACTGGCCATCTTTCACACTGGTAAAGACACTAAGCTAATTCTTCCCTCCAGAACTCTACACTCCATGTCTCCTGTGTCTTTTCAAAGACACAAGCCCCTTTCACCTTCATTTCTTAGCTTAACTATCTGCTCTTCACAGGACGATTATCCCAAGTTCTCTGTGCCTCCAACCTCTGTTGTAATACCTTGTTTTTTCATAGTATTTATTCTAAGCTAGAATTACGTGATTTATTTAACTTTTTCTGTTTTCCCAAGAAGAGAGACAAGCTCTTGTTTTTTTCTTTAAATAAATCTTTTAGTCATTCTGAGTTTTGAATCCTTCATTTCTATCCCAGAGTCCTGACAGAGTAGATTAAGCAACACATTTACTGAGTGAATCAATGAACTTCCCCATTTTCCATGTTATCAAAAATCTTTCTAAAACCAAGAATTCTTTTGAGATTTAACAGTGCTTATATTATAGATGCACTAGCACTAAGCAAGTTTTAACTTACCAAACCTAGTAAAATACACATTTACTTGGCTCATGGAATTTTAATAAGTTTATGGCCTGTCACCATTTGAATAGAGTAGGTTCAGATGTGCTCTTTTAAAAAACATGTGTGTAAGAGAGATTGTGCTTCATCTCTAAGCAAGCTGTTCTGAAAAGTATTGTATATGCTTTAAAATGTTGCAACTGGGCCTGATGGCACACATCTGTAATCTCAGCTACTTGGGAGGCTCAAGTAGAAGGATCACAAGTTTAGGATGGGCTTCATAGTGAATTGAAGACCAGCCTGGGTAACTTAACAAAGCCCTGTCTCAAAATTTAAAAGAAGGGCTGGAGAAATGGCTCAGTGGTTAGGAGCATTTGCTGTACAATCCTGAGGATCAGAGTTTGGATCCCAGCACCCACATAACGATCCAGGCAGACTTGTGAACATCTGTAACTCCAGCTCCAAAGGATCTGATGCCCTCTTTTGTCTTCTGGGCACCCACAGATGTGTACACTTGAATACACACACACACACACACACACACACACACACACACAGAAATAAATAAATATTTTTAGAAAAACTTAAATGCAAAAAGAGCTAGAGATACAATCCAGTGATAGAGCATTTGCTTGGCATATATGAGGTTCACAGTTTGATCCCTAATACTGAAAAAAAGAAAATCAGGTTGTACATGATAAATGCATATAATTTTTCTTCTTAAATTCTACTTTGTGTGTCTGTATGGTATGTGTATATGGGGTGTGTGTGTGTGCGGTGTGTGCGGTGTGTGTGGGTGTGTGTGTGGTGTGTGTGTGTGTGTGTGGTATGTGCGTGTGTGGTGTGTCCGGTGTGTAAGTGTGGTGTGTCTGTGAGTGTCTGGTGTGTGTGTATGTGGTGTGTGTGTGTGTGGTGTGTGTGGTGTGTGTGTGAGGGGGTGTGTGTGGTGTATGTGTGTGTGGTGTGGGGGGGAGTCAGCTCCTGTGTGTGTGTGTGTGTGTGTGTGGTGTGGTGTGATGTCCTGTTTCAGGGATGAGTACTCAAGCTCTTATTCTCAGCATGCTGATCAATTATGTGTTTCTGTATTGATTGCTGTCCACTGCAAAAAGAATCTTCTCGGACCAAGGCTGACCCACCTGGGTAGAGGGAGCCTCAACTGGGGAATTTTCTCCATTGAACTGGCCTGTGGCCATGTCTGTGGGGTATTTTCTTGATTGTTGAGTGATGTGGGAGGGCCCAGCCCACTGTGGGTGGTGTTGCCCCTGGGTGGGTTGTCTTGTATTGTATAAGCAAGCAGGCTGAGCAGGGGCAGAAGGAACAAGCCAGTAAGCAGTGTTCCTCCATGGCCTGTGCTTCAGCTCCTGCCTTCAGGTTCCTGCCCCAAGTTCCTACCTTGGGCTCCCTCAGTGATGAACTGTGACCCAGGAGATGTAAGCCAAATAAACCTTTTTCCCCAAGTTGGTATTGATCAGAGTGTTTTGTCACAGCAATAAAGAAGCTAACTAGAACAAAGGCTGAGAGCAGCCCGGGTCTATATGTTTAAACATAACCATTTAGAAGGCAGACAACATGCTATGCTCATTTTAAGCAAGAGACTCTGATGCCCACTAAAGCTTTAGGATATCTGCTCCTTGGATAGGCCATAAGCTTTAGGCTCAGAACTGAGTATCAGGCCCCATGAGACCCAAACAGATGATACTGGGTATGTGCCCTTGAAAATGTACCCCAAGTTGCCTATGTAAACCGTGTTCAGTAATAGTTGCTTTCTGGATAATCATCAGGGTAAACATGGTTTTCTGATTTTCTGTTAAGTGTCAAGCACTGTGGTTGGCTTTTTCCATAGGTAATTTTTTTTTTTTGTAAACTTTGAAAGAAAGATAATTTCTTCACTTGTTACGTTGGGGCTCTGCCAGAAGGAGTACCACATCTGTTTTAGCTGTTAGTTAGCAAAGCGGGTTTAGGAAGAAGCCATGTCACCCATCAGTGGAAGGCATCGGGCTGCAGCTGTCATTCTGCCTCTGACTGGAAGATTCTCACCATGGGTCTCTCTTCCGCAGTAACTGCTGTTTGATGGCCACACTCTACCTGGTTCTTACTTGGTAGCAGTATCCTGGGTTCTGTGGATGGCAACACAGACACGAGCCCCTTTGGATTTCACTAGCCAATCTCAGTCACAAAACCCATGGCAGCTTTCCAATGAGGCAGGCAGGAACTGAGTTGGGTGGAGTCCTCTGCCCTCTCTAGAAACCAGGAAAGATGGGCTGTTCGCCAAGTTGGAGGGACTCTGGTGTGGTGTCCATTCTGGTGATGAGGGTCTGGGATTATTTTACTGTTTTGATAGTCTTCGCCCCAAGAGTTTACTTTTGCCTGGCACTTATTTGATGGTGTTTGCCACCAACAGGAACCTCCTTTCCACTTCCCTGTGAGATGCAGGAAGTAACTGCCAGGAAGGGCGCAGGCAGAGGTCAGCTTGTGTCAAGTCACACTAACTCCCTCAAGCACGTCTTTTTTTTTCCTGGGCCGATTAGCTGAAAGGGTTTGGAGGTTTCTCCAAGTGCTGCTGATGGCAGCTGCTAACTGAGATCTCTTGGGAGGCAGAGGTAGAAATGAATTGATGGAAATGGGCAGTACTTCCGGCACATGATGGGGTGTACTTGAAAACTCTGTTCAGGATATTGTGGGCATTATTTAATAAGTGCTTCTTTGACCCTGGACTTCCATGGAGTCCTTGTGAAAACAGCCCAATGGTGAAAGGGGTACAGATCTGACTAAGGCAGTGAACCATGGCAAAAAATTCCCAAACGAGGCTCAGACTCCTGCACGGACTTGTGATCATGTGATGCACATGTGATGCGCATGTGATGCTCATGTACTCTTCCCACCTTACACTTGGGAACTGTCTTGGTTTCTTTTCCTGTTGATGACGTAATCATCTGACAAAACAACTCAGGGGAGAAAGGGTCCAGCTCACAGCTTAAGGTGCAGTCCATCATGGTGTGGAAATCAAGACAGCAAGTGCCCGAAGCCTCAACAGTCAAGAAGAGACAGATGAATGCATGCTCAACTCACTTCTCCATTCTATAGAGTCCAGGATCCCCTGCCCAGGCAACAGCTCAACCCATATTCAAGATGGCCTTCCTGTGCCCATTAATATACTAAGGATACCCCCCTCCAAAGGCCAGAGGCCCCTCTCCCAGGTGCTTCTAGATTCTGTCAAGTTGACAATCAGTATTACCCATCACAGGAACCATATCTGGAACATGGCTGTGTGGTGGTAATGTAGAGAAAAGCTTACCAACCTATTCTCCAGATGGGGAAAATGAAGCTTTAGTAGGGCTGAATGCCTTGTAGTCATCTGACACTTTGCTGAATCTTCTTTTCATCTTATCATAGATGCTTTGAATTGGAGCCTAGGATTTTCCACCTGGGTGGAATTTTCCTCCTGTTCATCACATCAACATATTCATGGATGGAGAATCATGTATGTGACAAGTGTGTTTCAGAAGCTCAGGAGGTGTGCAGTGCTCTTAAGAAGCAGAGACCCTTTCTCTAGAGTTCACTATTGATCAATTCAGCTACTAACAGAGCGGGAACACCTGGAAATTGTGCATGGCTTTTCTTTGTTACTAGTTTAAACTACTTTGCTAGATGGTCACTGCACTTTGAAATCATGTTAATTTTGACTTTCATATCTTAGGGTCAGTAAATGCCGAGGTTGGCCCCTCCTAGCTAAGGATTAGGACCAAGAAAATGCATTGACCTTTTTTAAAAACCAAAGAAATTGCTTTATTTCCCTCTGCATTTTTCTTTCTGCTTCTTGGAAAGCACTTGTTGCAGTAAGTGCAGACTGCTAGGTGCATGGGCAAGTCCCCACCTTTTACCAAAACCCTTTTGAAACAACCAGGTCCAGGGGTGTGTTATTCTCATCCTTGTCCACAAGGTGGCAACCTCTCCAAGGCGACTATGACCACAATCAAATTCTTTATTACTATGGAAATTGTTGGAAAGCTCCAGCAGGCTTGGCACTATACTGAAGATGTAAAAGATTTAGCCTCTACCCTCAAGGAACTTAAAAACAGTTGGCTTCAAAAAATCTCTGCAATTAGACCATTCCATTTGGAGATGCCTTAGATCTGAGTTCTTTTTTAAAAAAATTAAACATAGGAAAATGCATTTCATGGAGTCCTGTTTTGTACTGGCTACTAAGTTAGGCACTTTACATGTAAATTCTTCTCTACCCACCTGAGGGGAATCATGCAAGATCTCGTTTTACATAACAGGAAACTAGACACACTTCTTAATACTTGGAACTGTAGTCCCACGGGGCTGATGAGTAGTAGATGCAGATCCATACCCATGCCTATCTGCAGCTCCAATCTTTACACTTTTTAAAACTTAAAAAGAAAAATTTGTGTGTATGAGTGTATTTCCTGCATGTGTGTAAGTGCACCTGTGTCATGCAATGCCCGAGGAGGTCAGAAGAAGGCATTGGATTGCCCCAGAACTGGAGTTACAGTCAGTTGTTAGCCATCCTGTGGGTGCTGGGAATTGAACCTGGGTCCTCTGAAAGAACAGCCAGTGCTCTTAACCGCTGAGCCATCCCTCTAGCCCCTGATCTTTACACTCTTTAACATGTCTCTGTATAAGAAACTTTGGGAGCATATTCATCTCACGAAGGCTGCTGGGTATTTTCATAGATGCGATGTCCTCAGGGGGTGGTTATAATCAAAGACTCTGGTTAGGGAAAGGGCGTTCCTTGGCTGTGTGAGGGGATTGCCAAGGCACCATCCAGTGTTTCTACAAACCTTCCTTTGAGACAAGGAATCCTAAACTACTTCCTCTATTTTTGTTTTACAACAGATTGACTGCATTAATGCCTCTTGCTTAGTTCACCGAGCCGTCTTTGTACATGCATCTATTAATGTATGTGTAGCATACATATTCATATGTATAATGCAGTATGTAAATATGTTATCTGATATATCATTTACCACATGTTAGATTTAGATCCTGTCCCCATCCTGTCTGTGAGCTCACCCAAGGGCAGTCTTGAATGTGTCTAGTATATTACAGAGTTTATTTTATGCCTTTATGTTCCAATGGTAAGTCTTTGAATTGTTTATTATGCAAAGAGGCCTACTGTATTAGTCAGAATTTTCCCCCAGAAACAGAACTGATACTTACAAATAACATAATCTAGGGGATGAGCTCATAGGATACAGAAGTTGATGAGTTTTAAGATAGCTGCCTGCATACTGGAGGCCCAGGAAAGGAGGTGGTATTAGAAAGGACTAAATCCCTAATAAACAGGGTCACTGAGAAGTAATAAAGAAGGCAAGCTTCCTGCTGCTTCTAGGTCTGACAGGAAGGCCTTATTTTGAACTTTAATTGACCTACTTAGACTCACATAACCCTGGGCATCTCAGCTTGGAGATGTGGCCTGTCAGCCTTCTTGTCTTCAAGTTGACTTATCCAAAATTAAGGGATGGGAAACCACTAAAGCCTGAAAACCCCGATTCCCTCCAGGGGATACTGGATTTCCATCTGGGTCCCTCAACACTTATGGAAAGCTTCATCTTTTAATATGGAAGTGTGTCTATAATGTGTGAGAGTTTCCCTGCTCTTTAATTCTTTAATTGACTGTGAACACAAACCCAACAATGCCCTTAGCTGAGAGCAATGCCTACCCCAACTCTATATTCTAGTCCAAGCCAGAAGGCCAAAGACCAGGGAAGCCAATGATGTAAGTCCTTGTCAAGTTCAAAGGCTTGAGAAGCAGGGTCCCAGTGTCAAGGGCAGAGGAAAAATGAATGTCTTTTCCCAGGCGGAATGAACTCTTCTTTTTTTCCCCAGCTTAGCCCTCTTCAGGCCAACACAGGATTGGACGTTGCTTACTCCATTGATGAGGAATCTCTCTATCTAGCTAGGGACCCAAAACTCTTCAGGAAACCCCCTCACCGACACTCACATAGTGCTTCACGGACTACATGGACATCACTCTGTCCCATTCTGTTGACACAGAAAATCAGCCCTCACAGCATCCTTCTCTGCCTTTACATGTCATAATGCTGCTGTAGGACAGTGGAGCATCAGGTTGATGAAATTGAGCCCACCTCGGGTGAGGGTGCAGATTCAAGAGGAGATTCTGTGGAAAGCAGGGAGGGGATAGAGTGGGCAGGGCAGGGCAGGGCAGGGCAGGGCAGGGAATGACGCCAAAGAGGAAAGCAAGCTCAGGCAAAGTCTCACACAGGGGAGCTTCCACCGGATCCCATCAGGGGAACTTTGGAAGGTAAGCCACATCCTAAAATATGGGGCAAAGGAAGTGGGGACTTCACACTATTGCACCTGTCAGTCACTGTTGAAGAGCCAGACGTAGGGGAGGGAGACAGTGTTTGTACCGGAATCTGTGTCTTCCTATGCCCATGAGCAAAGCAAGCTTCATTAAGCCAAGCTCAGACTCTGTAAGAACAAGTAAAAACAGACTTCCAAGAGCATGTGGGTGGGGCACTGACACTGCTCCTGAACTTCGTAGGCCCTTGACAGTGACATTTTTAAGTCGATGGTTCCAAATCCTTACAAAGGCCTGTAATTTGTAGTACTTTACTAACTCCAGCTAGAGAGTAAGTTAGTGCCTCACTAGTTCACACCTGAATAAAATGAACCCTTGCCCACTTCTTTTCTGGCTGACTGGCAGTGATTGGTTAGTTTCCATCTGCTGAGGATTTTTCTCTTTTGCTGTCTGGATCTGTTGCTCTACCACAGTTGGACTTATCTCAATTTGCCATCAGACATTGCCTACCACAGTACAAGAGCCATCACACCCGAAGGACAGGGCCAGAAAGTGGGATGCCAACAGTGACAAGCATGCACTGAAGTTAAAACATGGAGCAGTTGAGAACCTTTGGTCCACTTTAAGCCAAGGCTCATTCTGACCTCTTTTCCGCGCGCGTGTGTGCGTGCATGTGTGTGTGTGTGCAGGTGTGTGCGTGCGTGCACACATATGTATAATACACTTGTGGAGGTCAGAAGACAACCTCAGGTCCTCAGGCACCTTCCACCTTTGATTGGAGACAAGGCCTGTCATCGGCCTGGAGTTTTGGTTCTTAGGTCAGGATAGCTGGTCCTAGAGTTTCCAAAGATCTTCCAGCCCCTCCTCCCACCTCCAAGCACTGGGTTTGTATTCATATGCCACCACATCTGGCTTTTTATGTAAGTTCTGGGAGTCTGAATACAGATCCTTATGCTTGCAAGACAGCTATTTCTCTAGCCCTGGATGCTTACTTTCTAAGTTACTAGCGGCCTCTGGGATTTGAGCCTTCAATCTCTTCCTCTTAGAAACCCTTTTGGGCATGCTCAGTTTGGGCCAAGGTTGAAGTATGTTGGCACATTGCGGGGGTGGGGGGTTTCTGGATTTCAACCATATATCTCCAAAAATAATAGGTAATACCATGGGAGAAGAGGGCTGTTAGGATAATTCGAGTGAAACCTTCCTAAGGCAGCTGCATCCCAGAACATTCAGGCACACTAACGCATTCTGCAGGTCATCCCTGTGGGAATCGCTCAGCGCCCTGCAATGCCAAGGGGCACTGAGGTACCTGTCAGCATTGTTCTCCTTTCTGCATTTCCCTTCATTGGTCTGTGCTCAGCTTAAATTGCTTAAAGCTGCATGGAACCTCCCACTTGGTGATGACAGCCCAGCACAGGTGTGGACAGGCTGGGACAACTGGGTACAGTGACATCCCCAGCCTCGCGTGTGAGTTAGTCTTATTTATCTGGCCCTGCAAGGGCTCTCCCACAGCTGCCTCAGCACGTGCTGATTGCCCCCAATTTACAATCTGATGCCACCATAGCACTGGAGGAAGTCATAAACCACTGAATAATTGGAGTTCAGTTCAGAATGTAAACCTGAGGCCTCAGACAACCCCCTCCCCATTTTGGAAAGAGAACTAGGATTCTATCAAATTTTGAGATTAAAAAATTATTTATTTTGGGGCTCTGGAGAGACGGCTTAGTCATTAAGAACACTTGCTGTTCTTCTAGAGGGCTCAGGTTGGGTTTCCAGCACCCACATGGTAGCTAATAACCATCCATAACTCCAGTTCCAGGGACCTGACACCCTCTTCTGGCCTCTGCTGGGCATTGCACCCACATGGTGCACTTATACACACGCATGCAAAATACTCATACATGTAAAATAAAATAATAATTTTTATTTTTTATTTTATGTGTACGAGTGTATTGCCTGCATGTGTGTGAGTGCGCCCGTGTCATGCAATGCTGAAGAGGTCAGAAGAGGGCTTCGGACTCCCTTGGAACTGGAGTTAAGGATGGTTCGTGGCCACAATGTGGGTGCTGGGAATCGAACCTGGGTCATCTGCAAGAGCAGTCAGTGCTCTTAACCGCTAAGCCATCTCTCCAGCCCCCGATAATAATATTTTTAAAAATTATTCTATTTGATTATATTTATTTGATCTGATTTGCACAATCACTAAGTTCACTGCTCCCCTTTTTTAGTTGCTATGAAACATGCTGAAGAGGTTTGAATAAATCACTCAAGGACATGAGGTTCTGCAGGGCAGAGCAGGGTCAAGCTCAGCCCACATTCTTAGCCCTAGACCACCTGCTGCAAAATCTTACCTGCAGCGGGATGCCAAGGTTCAAACTTCTCACTGTGCATATATAGCACCCTGTTTTCACTCCTTGGTCCACAATGAGCCTTCCAGACCCCCAGGTTCACAGTATCCTGGCTGGAGCTACTTATATCCTTCAAGAACAACGGGAATCCTCTGGCTGAGGACCATTTACTCACTTTCAGGATGATAATCTGTCAAGAGGAAAATAGAAAAATCAGAGGGATTAGTAAATGGATGTTTTAGGTTCAACTGGAGGGGAGCCATCTCTCAGAGTTATTGCATTTACATCATTGAAATCACTTTACAGGCAAACAGCTCAGTATTAGAAATTGCCAGTGTTTATTTGCACGGATGCAGTAGAGAAAACCTTTTTTTTGTAGGTCATTTTAGCCCAGCTGATGGACTGATAATTGAAGTCATATTGTCTGCCAGCAGCCAGGCCTCTGAGCACTTGGGGGAATCACCGTTAACCACAGTTGGGATAATAAGAGGAAGTGTATCATTTGGGGTTCTCCCATGCAAGCCTTATATTTATATTTTAAACCAAACACAGGCCCCCCTTCTTTTTTCTGGCCTGGACTCTCCCTGGTGTTCTTGTGCCCTCCGGTCTATCTTTACTTCCTAGAATCCTTGCTGATTAGAGTTTATGTGTCTAAGACCCTGAGCTCACATCACACACATCCTATCTGATGAAGCAGGCTCATGAGATTCCCTTTTCCCTAGAGCAAAGAGGAAGTTCTAGGAAATGTGTAGCAGAGATGCTGAGAAGCAGATGCCAATTTCTTCGGAAATACATGTCAGCCGCATCGTTCAGCCCACAGTCTTAGGAAATGCGGATGAGAAGCCATGTGCTTGGACTTCGGAGTGTGTGAGGGGGTGGCTAAGACAAGGAGGGGCTAGGTCCTGGGGAATAGTATGGGATGCTTACCTCTGAGCTGGCAAAGAAGGCTTCCACTGCTTAGGGATCTGAGTTCTCAGTCTTACTCCTTGGAATTGTAACATTGGTCAGTCTCCTATCATCTGTGTGTCTCCTTATAATAAAAGGAGACAGCAATCTCTTGAGCCACCACTAATGTGGCAGGTACTGACTCTGCAGTGCTTAGACATAAGGATATGTGGTCCATTTATTGGAACGATGTACTGCCAGTTGGTGGGACTTGAGTCTTACCAGCCAGTGAACAAGATCATGACTGAAAACACAGTCTCCATATACATTTATGAGGAGGATGCTATGGAGGGAAGGGAAAGCCAACTCCTAAATGTGAGGGATAAAGGAGAAATCAAGCAGTATACATGGAAATCATAGATAAGAAAGTGCTTTATAAAAATCGTACGCAGTTAGACCTGGGGAGATGGCTCCGTTTAAGTGCTGTGTTTAAGCTTGAGGACTTGTGTTCCATTTGTAGCATGCATGTGAAAAAGCAACATGTGGGTAGTGTGTGCTTGTAATCCCAGTGCTGGGGAAGCAGAGAATGGGTGGATCCCTGAAGGCCATTGGCCAGCCAGGCTAGCTTAACTGGCAAGTCTCACGTTACAGTCAGTGTCCCTGTATCAAAAAACAAGTGTGCAGTGCTACAGTGTGGGAGGTTGACTTCCAGCCTTCCCACACATACACACATACAATCAAACACACACACACACATGCTCACACCCACCCACATGCTCACACGCACATATACAACCACACACCCAGATGAACACATATGTACATACACACAAATTCTCTACATCTAAATATTGAGTTTAAATTTAGATTACTCTTGGTTTTAAAGGTATGTTGGTCAGAAAAGGCTATGCATGTTGTGTTATAAAAAATAACATACAATTCAGTGACTTTACATAATAAGAGCTTGATTTTTTGTGACATTGTCCAGTTGGTTGGCAAAAAAGGTGTGGCCTCTGTACATTGGAGTCATTTAAGACCCTGCCTTGGATGAAGGTCCCATGTTAACATTTGACTCTGTGGTGTTCAGGGCAGAAGGTAACACTGGGTACTGCCTCTTAACACCCTTGTCCAGAGGATGTATGCTTATTTTCAATTACATTTCATTGGTCAGAACAAGTCATATGACCACGCTCAACTTCAGAGTAGTCCAAAGAGGGTGATCCCACCATGTACTCAGAAAGTGAAGACAGACAGGACATTTGAAAACAGCCACCAGGTCATCTGGAGATGTTTGCTGCAGAAATGCTGCTGGCCTGCATGAGAGTCAGGAACTGAGTGTTGATGTTCCTGAAATCACGCACTCTTCCTAAAGTTTTACTGATGACTTAGCAATCTCATCTGCAGGTATTTGTATCCCAGGGGCATTCTAACAGAATGTCTTCCTCTCAGGAGGAAGTGTGTGAAGGCACTGTTTGTTTTAGAAGGTAGTGGTGTTTTTCATTTTCCTGGGTAGAAAGCTAGGAATATTGCGGAAGAAGAAAAAAAAAAAATCCTGCTTCTCCCACCCTAAAAATATCTGCCATCCATTCCCTGGTATCTATGAATGTGTTGGTTTATACAGAAAAGGGGAATTTAGCCTGCAAATAAAAGTTGCTAACAGTATGGTCTTTAAAATAGATGATTTTGGATAATTCTGATAGGTCCAGAAGAAGACAGATAAGTCAGTGTCAATGATGTGATGTGAAAATTGCCTGACCTCCTGTACTGGATAGCTTTAGTCAACTTGACACTGACTCAATTGGGGAATTGCCTCTATTAGACTGGCCTGTGGCCATGTCTGTGGGGCATCTTCTCGACTGTTGAATGATATGGGAGGGCCCAGCCCACTGTGGGTGGTGCCACCCCTGGGCAGGTGGGCCTGTGTTGCATAAGAAAGCAGGCTGAGCATGGGCCAGGGGAGCCAGCCAGTAAGCAGCGTTCCTCCATGGCCTGTGCTCCAGCTCCTGCCTCCAGGTTCCTGCCCTGAGTTCCTACCTTGGACTCCCTGATGAACTGTGACCCTGGAGATGTAAGCTGAATAAACCCTTTCTTCCCCAAGTTGGTGGGAGGATAGCTGTAAATTGGAGGCCAGCTTGACTTACATAGTGAGTTCCAGGCCAGCCTGGGATACACAGTGGGACCTTGTCCCAAAAACAAAGACAGAGGAAGAAGAGGAGGAGAAGGTGGAGAAATAGGAGGAAGAGGAGCAGCGGGGTGGGGGGTGGGGGCAGGGACTCCCTGAATGGACAAGGAAAGGAAACAGTCCAAACAGAAGACTGGTTTAATGTAGACCATTTACTTTTCTATCTCAAGTGCACATAACAGAGTTTTAAGAGCTTTTTAAGATACTAAGAATCTAGTTTGCATTAGTTGGAAAGGCATATTGAATTAGCAAAATGTCTTTGGAATATCAAAAGTAGAAATAAAACAAAGCTTTCTTTATAAATGTCAGCACCTCTGCTAGACTTAAATCCCTGTGAGTTTGGAGCCAACACTCTTTTTTTCTTCTTTTGAGGTTTTGTTTCTTACTATTGTATGTATGATGTATGTGTGTGGGTACATGTGACCAGCGGACAGCTTGACAGAGTTGATTCTCTTCATCCACCTTTACATACATTTCAGAAATTGAACTCAGGTCTCCAGGCTTGTGTGGCAAGTGCCTTTACCCCCTGAGCCATCTCACCAGCTCCAATCTCTGTTTCTTAAACAGATACAGCACACAGTGCAGTGCCTGACACATAGTAGGCATTCTGGAAATAATTGCACAGTGATTAAATGAGAGACCAAATAACTGACTAAGTGCTGTGGTCAGACACCTTTAACTGACTCCCACTTCATACCAAGCCTTCATTTAACATCTGGCTGGGTATCTCACATAGAAAATATTGTTGGGACTAAAAAGAAAATAGTAATCATAGACTGTATTCTGTATCTTCAATGGCTTGTAAGATGTAGATAAGTGACATTTTTCACTAAGGAAAGAACGCAGACAAAGTGTCAAGAACAAGGGAGCCAGTGATGAAGTAGGAGTGACATGGAACCTTCTAGAAGCTAAGTGCAGCACTCACCTGGAGTGTTTGGATTAATGTTCAGCTCTAGGAAACCCTCTTAGAGTTGCCTCTCTGACTTTGAAGGTTGGAGAAAAGAGGGATTGGGAAAACTCAGGGCCCTTCAGGAGAGGAGAGGAAGGAGAGGGGGCAGGCTGCCTGGGTGGAGCTCAGTGCTCTCTCCCTGTCTCCCCCAGCTCTGGCTGGGCTAGGCGGTGGTGGTGAGTTGCTGGGCCAGCCAGCCTGCTGCCCTGTGGCCTTTTCACCAAGCAGCTCTAATGAGCCCTCCCACCTGCACAGTTTTCCTCTTGAAAAGAATCAGGGGAAGCCAAGGAGCTCACAGATAAGGAGGCAATTCTGTTGGCAGGTTCGCCCCAGGATTTCCCTGGGCTGTATGAGCATCATAAGGAGATGAGAGGTCAGGAGTCAGTGGCATAAATCTCTGGCATCTTCAAGGTAACTGTGGTGCCTGAAGAAAGAAAAGAACCATTTGGGAACCAGTCAAGGGCTCCACTGGGAGCGACTGGGACAGACACACTCTTTCCACTGGGGGTAGGAGAGGATGGGTATATTACTGTAATGAAGTCTCCCCAACTCATTTGCTCACCTTGTGTCCCCAGAGCACCATAAAAATTCAAGAAGACGGGGCTGGGGAGATGGCTCAGAGGTTAAGAGCCCTGCCGCTCTTGCAGAGGACTGGGGTTCAGATCCCAGGACCCACATGGTGACTAATAACTGTCTGTAACTCTAGTTCCAGGGAATCCAATGCCCTCTTCTGACCTTAGCAGGCATTGTACTACACAGGTACTCTTACATA
Source organism: Nannospalax galili (assembly GCF_000622305.1). Lineage (NCBI taxonomy): Eukaryota > Metazoa > Chordata > Mammalia > Rodentia > Spalacidae > Nannospalax > Nannospalax galili. Next base: position 1,914,547 of record NW_008328344.1, read on the forward strand.
CATGCAGGCAATACACTCATACACATAGAATTTTTAAAATTAAAATATAGAAAAAAGGAAATTCAAGAAGACGTGATGACTGGGAGAATGAGACAGGCAAACAAACAAACAAAAAAAACCAAAACTACAAAACTTCCCTTGTTTCTTAGCTTTGATGAACTTAACTCACATATTTGCCTCTAGTTTTCCTTTTCTGCCTCCTCTTCCTCATAGCCCACCTCAGTTTTCACTTCTCGCAAGCTGGGGTGATCTTGCCCCTTCCAGGGAAGAGATGGTAATTCTGGATTCAGTTTTACTCTTCACAACTGGGGAATTCTCTTGACATCTGATGGGAGGAGGTTGGAGATGCTTCTCAGCTTCCAGTGTGCTGGTCGGATGGTTGCCACCTGAGAATTCTCCATCCTCTAGCACTGACAGCGTGGAGACTGAGGAGCAGGCTCCATGGGGCTATCTTTGGCATAACCCTTCCCCAACGCCTCCATTTCTGTTTCTGTCCATCCTAACTTATTTGTATGAACTGGCTTCCATGTTTTCCTGCTTGATCATAGCAGCTTGTTGAGTTTAAAGGGTGGTGAGTCATCCAAGGAGATGTATAGAAAATGATAGAAATGATGGGCTATGAATATAGCTCAGGTGGTAGAGTGCTTGCCCAGCAAGCATGAAGCCCTGTGTTTAATCCCCAGTACTGCATAAAAATTGGATGTGATGTTGCATAGCAAGTTCCTCTGTGAGACAACCTTCCATCTTGGAGGGAAGCTGGGTAAACAACAGGATGTTTGAAAGGAAGTGAAGCAGTCCATCCTACAGGGAAGCTCCTTAAGCTCAGGAAATAAACAACTGAACAGCTGTAGGAAGTCCCTGAAATTGACCAGGTTGACTTGACAGTTCTTCCTGTTGCCGAGAGAGATTCTCAGACCAGCTGAGAGGTTTAGACCAGGAACTACCAGGAAAGGGCATCTTCCAACCTGTTGCATTGCCTGTCGGTTGTTCCATGCGCTCCAGCTTTCCTCCTTTTGTGAGCTGTCACCCATGCTGGGCTGGACTTTGGGTGGTGCATCTGACTTTGAGTCATTTCTGTTCCTGTAAGTAACAACCACAGTAAAACGCACTGGTTAATCATGTTGGATTTTGGTGCTATTCTGACTTTTGTCATTGGTTCCCAGTCTGGGGTGAATAGATGCTTATTCACACCTTCCAGGAATAGTGTCACACAACAGGAAATGCATGCCTATAATCTCAATTTGGAAGACAGAGGCAGGAGGATCAGAAGTTCAAGGCCATCCTCTGTAAATTGAGTTTGAGGTCAGCCTGGGCTATATGAACTTTATCTCAAAACCAAAAACTAACAGGAACAACAAAACACCACTTTTAAAATTTTACCTGTATTATTTTTTATTTAGCTTTTTAGATTTTCATACAATATAGTTTGATGGTACTTAGATTTCCTTCACTCACCACATCTACCTGCATTGTCCCTGCTTTATTTGATGTACTCTCTTATATATTGTAATATTGCCTATAGAATCCAGTTTGTGTCCCTATATGCCCCTCATTGTGGGTCCATCCACTGGGCCCACCAAGAGTCGTATCTCTGTAGGACATTGTCTTTATGCCTCGTAGCAGCAGCCATCAATTGCTACAAGTTCCTTAGGTTGGGTTGGGATTTCTTGCCCACTTCCCCTTGTCTATGCTGGGATTTTCTCTGATTTGAGCTTGCATGGAACTTGTGCATGCTGTCACCACTGCTGTGTGTTCATATGAGTAAATGACCAACTGTCCGGAAGTCTGTGTTTCCTTGTCTTCCACCCCCTCTGGCTCTTACAATCTTCCCACATCCTCTTCAGCAATGACCCCTAATCCTTGGGAGGCAGGGTTTGAAACAAGGGTCCTGTTCAGGGATACGCACGCTTCAGTTTCTTGTTCTCTGCACATTGACCACTTGTGGGTTTCTGTTTTAAATCACTATCTACTGCATAAGGAAACTTATCTGGAGAGAGCTGACAGATGCGTTTTTCCTAAGTGTAGAGGTTGCATTGCAGATGTGTCAGTTAGGGTTAAGTGTCTCACAGACACTTACTTTCTGTATTTTACCAGTTCTGGAACTCTGTAATAGTCTCTGTTGCAAAAAGAAGCTTCTTTGGTGAGGGATGAAAAGTATGCTTTTCTGTAAACATGAGGATACATATTTAGAGTATGTAAGAAGTTACATTGGTCAGGGGATATGGCAAAAGTAGGCTTTTCTCAAGGCTCTATGATCTCTCCAGCTATGTGTATTTGGCTACATTTATAGTACCACACATGAGCTCCCTCCCATTAAGTGGAGTCTTAATTCTAATTAGACAGCTGTTAATTAAAAGCGTCAAGATAAAAGTGTCACTACTGCACCAAGAGCAATAGTCTGCTGGGCCAGTTGTTTATTGGACTTTAATAAACAGCTAGGGGAGACCAGTAATTGGTTTTCTCCCTTGGGAGCTTGTATAGTATCCACTAATACCGTGAGAGCTAGTCTTCACAGAGGAGGCTCCCAGGTCAATTCTAGCTCTATTGCTAAGTCCTGTGTCCGGAGTGTGGCCTGTCTTCAGTTTCTGGGAGGCAAGCAAGGGCTGTGGCAATAACCTGTGTTATTTTAGGAGCCTCTTGGACTACCCTGACCAGCAACTCAAAGGGAGATTTATCCTGCCTGGCACTGTAAAACACCACTTATCAAAACATCCAAAACTATAACTCAAATTTTCTTACCTCCTACTCTCTTGTCTGAGATTTCTCTATTCCCATCCCAGACTTGACCACCTTTCAGAGTTAAGAGTCTTCTGCTGCCTTCATTAGCCATTCATTCCTTGCTTAGCTCACACCCCCATGTTTGAGAAAGACTTAAAGCCACAGGAAACCTTAAAAGTCATAGAGTAAGAGATGACACTGGAGTCCCTGATAGAATCCCAAGCTCTGGGGGATTAATTGTTCTGGGGTCTTTATCAGGAAAGGAGATTATAACAATAGGGCCTGGGTGAGTGTGTGCATTGGAAGTTGCCTGAGTGATCTTAGTCTAGTTGTTAATGGGGAAACTGAGACTCAGAGAGGGGAGATGATCTGGCCCCAGTGCCTGGGTTTCCTGACCGGCAATTCAGGTCTCCATTCTCAGTGTGAGTCCACGGAATTCCTGTGTCTCTCCCTTCACTCCAGATCGAAGGAAAAGCTAAATAAATAATTCCTGGCTGAGTGCTAAAAATTTTTTCTTAAACAAAAACATTTTTCTCATATTTGTCTCCTTTGCATCCCTAATCTGTCAAGTCCAGGCATTCTCTCAGGTAATGATATTTAGTTCGTAGCTCATTATTTTAAATGTAATTCTCGTTGTTTTCTCCTGAAATTAAAGCAGTGTGTTTCTCTCACTGTTACTGAGAAATGTTTGTTTTCTGTCTTTTTGAAATCTCAGGCTTCTGAAGCTAATTACAATTCAGCAAAAAAAAAAATGACTAACACCCATCAGTTGCCATCCGTGTGTCAAAAACTGTGTTTCTGTTTTGTTTGTGTGTATACCTTCTGATTTCTGAAATGATGTTACAACATTGATAAGAAAGGGAATGGAAAGATTTTGAAATAAGTTGACTGGCAATGGTCTTTACCTCTTGTGACAAAATGATTACATGTTGGTCTTCAGTAGAATCCATGGAATCCATGGAATTTAAGTCCTGTGAACGACCCCTGCTGAAATTTGGACCTGGAATGGCCTCCAGAGGCACATGTCTTAAAAGCTTAGCCCCCAGCGTGGCACAATCTGGGGACTGTGAATTTGAAGGGGACTGTAGGATACTAATGTCTTCCTGTCTCTTTCTTTCACTTCCTGGCCATGAGTTTTGCAGCCCTACGGTGATGTGAGCCTCACCATAGGCTCAACAGCAGTGGGTGAGACCACCATAGACAGAAACTTCAAAAGTCATGAGGCAAGAGGAACGTTTCCTCTTTTTTTTATTTTTTTCTGTCTGAACTATATAGTAAAAATGTATTGAAAGTGATCATGATCATATAATAATAAAGCAAATCTCAAAGAATCTCAAGGTAATGAAAACATATGCACAGAGCTTTTTCTCATCAATATATAGCTGTCTTAGAATCGATATGAATGGAAAACTAATCTCCCTATAATTTTTGAAGTAATATCAAATCTAAATTATCCATAGACCAAAAATGTTACTTTTGAAAATGATATTGTTGTAGTTCACTTTGGTTTTCAACCTGCTACACCTGGGAAGAGAGAACCTCGGGTGGGGAAGTTCCTCTATCAGACTGGCCTGTGGACATGTGTATGAGGCATGTTCTTGATTGTTGTATAATATGGGGAGGGTGGGCCCTGTCTATTGTGGGTGGTGCCACCCAGGCAGGCACTGCTGGCAAAATGAGAGAGAAAAGCACAGTTTGTAACATCAAAAGGGCACTGAAAAAAATGGAAATGTTTATCAATTTTTAAAATGTATTTTTATCTTATGTGTGTGAGTGTTTTGCCTGCATGCCTGCAAGTACATCATGTATGTGCAATGTCTGTGGAGATCAGAAGAGGGTGTTGGATCCCCTGTAACTGGTGTTATAGATGATTATTAGCTGCCATGTGGGTGCTGGGAACCTAACTTGGGTCTTCTGTAAGAGTGGCCAAAACTCTTAACCACTGATGTATCTCTCTAGCTCCAGTTTCTTAAATTTTCAAACAAAAATTCTATAAACTAGAATCCAACCCAAGGGTTGTCAGGACTAGATGCAGTGGTATCGGACAGCAGGTAGTGGTAATTTCTATTCTTTATAGATCAAACAAGAACATTTTAAATGAGAGATTTAAGTCTTATTCAAGGTGTGAATGCCTGACATTTCCTGCTAACTTCCTTCCCAACACTCACATTCTTTCCCTTTCTGTCTGCCATCTCTCACATGCATACCCTCTCACACACACACCTTCATTCATTCATGCATGCATATTCTCTTCTCACTCATAGACATACACATATTGTCTTTTTGTTAATCTCTCTCTCTCTCTCTCTCTCTCTCTCTCTCTCTCTCTCTCTCTTGCACATCTTCATGTTTTTTCTCTCCCCTTCCACCTCTCGCCGTGTACACACACCCAGACTCATACATACATAATTGTCTATTTTAATTCCAGTAGGTGTTGGATCCTGTAGCATTTTCTGTACCTGAATTCTTTCACTGACACCTTGAGCTGCCCTCCTTCCCTCTAGGGACTCAGGGAAAGTCTAAATCGAAGCCCACAGAGGAAGGAACTTCCAACCCCAGCTGTAATTCAAGCTCTCATTTCTGTCTGCCCCAGACAGAAACAGACAGTCTGACCTGCTGGTGAGGTTACTTGAAGTGCGAGTTTCCCGAGGATGCTTGTGTTCTTGTCCAAGAACAATACTCCCCCTCCTGACCCTGGCTCATGATAAAGATGGAAATAATTCATTAGCACTTGAGCAGACGTGCTGAGGACAGCAAAGGCAACCAGGGCATTTCACATTCAAAATGGTTCCCACACCAGGAATTCACAAGGTGGTTTTTCAGGCTTCTTGATTGGAAGTCACCTTTCAGACCAAGATGTTCTGCCTCTCCTGGGAAGACAGGAGCTGCTACTTAAGAGAAGTAGCAAGAAAGGAAAAGAGGAGAGTGGCCTCTTAGCATCTGGGCCATCGAAGGCTGGTAACGATCAAGTGGCATCCCAACTCACATAGTATAAAGAGGTGCAAACTACCAGCCTGAATCTCAGTGCAAATTTAAATCACTGTATTTAAGGAGGATGTTCCATAGACTGACCTATCTTAAGTGTTAGGGATATAACAGTGAATTTAAAGGGGGGAAGGGGAGAAGGAGGGAGGGAGAGAGAAGAGAGGAGAGAGAGAGAGAGAGAGAGAGAGAGAGAGAGAAATTCCATGTGTGCTGGTTAGCTTTAAAAATATTTATTATTTTTATTTTATGTGTATGAGTGTGTCTGCATATATGTAAGTGCACCATTTCATGCAATTCCCACAGAGGTCAAACGAGGGCATTGAATCCCCTGGTCCTGAAGTTATGGACTGTTGTTACACCATGTGGGTGCTAGGATTTGAACCTGGGTCCTCTGTAAGAGCAGCCAGTGCTCTTAACCACTGAGCAATCTCTCCAGACCCATGATTAGTTTTAACTGTCAACTTCATACAACCTAGAATCACCTAGGAAGAGTCTTAATGACAATTTGTCTAGGTCAGGTTGTCCTGTAGGGGACCGACTTGTTAATTGATGTAGGAAGACCCAGCAGTTGTGCACAGATCATTTCCTAGCTGGGCCCTGAACTGTATACAAGTGAAGAGAGCTACCAGACAACCAAGCAAGCAGGTAACAACTGTGGATTCGTTTCTTTCTGCTTTTGACTGTGGGTGTGATGTGACTTGAGTTCCTGCCTTGACTTCCCTGAAATGACAGACTGTGACCTGGAATTGGAAGCCAAATAAACCCTTTATCCCTGTGTTGCCTTTGGTCAGGGTATTGTATCATGGCAACAGAGGTGAAATTAGAACACCATGTTTGTAGAAGTTAAAAGAAAGATAATACAGACAATAAAATGTCCCATGTACTTGATGTTTTATGAAGAGGGAAAGAATGATACAGTGGTGGGGAGCATGGCAGTTAATGTTAGACATGATAGCCCCATTACAAGGGTGACGTGAAGCTCTGAGCAGACTGTGACTCTGGGAGAATGACTTCTGCAACACAGAGAGCCCCAAGAGCTCCATACCTGTGGTCTGTGCCTTGAGTGAAGAGGTCATTGTGGTGTCATGTCACCTTCCTAAGATTCTGTATCCAGAAGAAAGCTGTCAGCATATCATCTGCTCATTCAGCACAGGTTTTTAAACAGCTGTGCCTGATGTTGTGAATGGGAATGTTAAGAATTGCATTACATGTCATCATATAATTGGGAGGAAATACCAGATTGAAATGATTCTGAATAGTTAACCAGTGGTTATCAGGAACCTGTCTCAGTCAAGACTGTACCAGAAAATAGAAATATCTGAGGGATGGGGCTAGAGTTCAGTGGTAGATTATGTGTTCAGCAGAGACAAGTTCCTGAATTCAATCCCTGGTCCCAGAAAACACACACACGCATACATACACACACACACACACACACACACACACAGAGAGAGAGAGAGAGAGAGAGAGAGAGAGAGAGAGCAGGGGGGGAGAGAGAAAGAGAGGGGTGATGCATCTATTCTGAGGACAAAGACAGGAGAAACAAGGCACTGGCCTCCCTAGTCATAAAGAGCCAAAGACAGGAGAAACAAGGCACTGGCCTCCCTAGTCATAAAGAGCCTAACGGTGGAGTCAGAACTGCCAGGTCAGTGACTCATAAATAAAGTGGGATGTTACATATCTTTCTCTTTTCCTTCATGTCTTCCTGGCTTGCAGGTTGTACTCTCTTTCCTTTTTAAGGAACTGAGTTAAAGACAGAAGGACTTACAAACAAGAGACCTTGAATAATGCAACCAAAGCCAAAATTAGAGACCTTGAATAATGCAACCAAAGCCAAAATTAGAGATGGGGCCATTGAACTTAATTGGACTTGAAGTTATGCAAAGATCTGCTTTATGAGAAATGTTTGGTGATCTTATAGATGTTGTTGTGCACTGGGGTGAGACAGCTTCACACCCTCTAAGCAGGACTCTGTGCTACAGTAGCCTCTTAGCTGAGTTCAAGGAGTCAAGGCTGCAGACATAGCTTTCTCCTGAAGCTTGACCATTTATGGACTATAATTCACTCTCTTGACCTTGAATGGCTTGTGGTCTCACCAAGCAGAGTGGATTATCCATTTCTACAACTTTGTTTTGCCTTCTCGCCATTTCTTCCTTATAGTCTTAAGGCACATATGCAATGAAGGACTTATAAAGCACTCATAAATACAAACAGCAAAGTTTTATTAGATAAAGACTAGTATTAAAATTGTGTGTGTGTGTGTGTGTGTGTGTGTGTGTGTGTGTGTGTTCAAGGGAATGTATCCTGAAGGTAAAAGTTTCTCTAGTTGTGCACCAAGGATACCCTGGACTTGCAGGAGTTAAGCAGGATACCACCTTTGTACAAGGTACCATGTGGATTTTTTTTCTACTCTTTCATTTTCCTCCTGGGTCACGAATGCAAACCTGGACCCACAGGAATGCTAACCTATCTCCAATGCTGAATTGAAGGAAGGGCTTGCTGGAACAGAAGAACTGTCCCCTGCTATGGCCCCAACCCCCAATCTTCTCTTCTACTCTATAGAATTTCCTTCATCTTGTAAGAGATGCTTCACCCAGGAAGTTATTCCCAAAGTTAGACCCAAGGGGGACCAGTGCACAGCCAGTGGCTGACAGTCAGGCAAACCAAAGCTTGGTCAGGGAGGTAAGTCAGATGTGTGATTTATAATTATAATGTAACTATAGGCCAGGTCAGAGTTAAAACTTACTTGAGACCAAATATTTGTTCATCCTCTTCTGTGGTCTACTTTCCTATGGGCGTTTCCTGCAAGAAATCCCTCAACAAATGATATGCACTCAAATCTTAGTCTTAGAATCTTATAGAAAGCCCAGTTGGAGTCACTATCTGTATTAGTTATTTAGATGCATGAAAAATGACTCCAGGCTTAGGGATATGGCTCTCTTGGTAGAGTGCTTACTTAGCACTGGATTCAATCCCCAGAACCCCATAAAACTAGGTGTGGTGACTCATGTCTGTAATCCAAATACGCAGAAGGAAGAGGCAGGAAGATCAGCAGTTTGAGGCCAGCCTTGGCTAAATGAGATCCTGATTAAAAAAAAAAACAAAACTTAACAACTTAGTGAATGAAAACAATACCAGACATTTTTTATCTTATGCAACTTTTGTGAGTCAGGAATGTTGGAACATCTTTGAGACTTTTATGAGACTTTGGCCAGGACTGCAATTATCCGGAGGGGTCACTGTGGTCCAGGTAGTTCACCCACATGGCTGATAAGCTGTGGTGTCTGCCAGACGTGTCAATTTTTTGCCCTATGGGCATCTTTCCCTTGAATTGTTCAGTTGTCCTCATGGACTAGAAGCTGGCTTTCCCTAGCAGAAGGGATCTAAAGGAAGGCAAGGGAGAATCATCATATTTTTTAAGATCTCACTTTGGAAGAAACATCATCATTTCTATAGTATCCTTTTGGTTAGACCCTTTGTCCTTATTCCTGGTCATACAGGCATGAAAATCAGGGGGTGAAGGACTTTGGGAACCATCTTAGCGCTCACCCCACCCAAAGTAGACTCAGTGTGAATTGTGCTAAATCCCTCCTATTAGTTACTTTTTTATGGCTGTGATAAAACACTATGACCAAAAGTTTATTTGGCCTTCTGGTTCCGGAGGGAGAGTCCATAATGGCAGGTGAGGACTGGCAGTGAGAGGCAGGCATGACAGCCAAAGCGGGATGCTGAGAGCTCACATCTTTAACTGCAAACAGTAAGCAGAATGAGCAAACAGGAAGTAGGGCAAAGCTATAAACTCTCAAAGCCCACCCCCAGTGATGCGCTTCCTCCAGCAAGCTTCCACCTCCTAAAGGCTCCACAATTTCCTCAAACAGTGCCACCAACTAGGGACCAGGTGTTAAAATAACTGAGTCTGTGGGGGCCACACCATAAGCCTGTAACATTGATCTGTTTACTCCTCCTTTGGGTTTCCTATGCATTTTCCAACAGTAAGCTTTGTCTTTTCACATCTCTCCAATATGTCCACATTTCAAGCTCTAGCCTTGCTTACTCTGTAAGTATTGGTCATAACCAACACAACCAACCTATAATAATGCTCCCTTCACTACTAAGACAAACAACAGCGAGAAGAAGGCATTGTGTTCCGATGGCTCTGCAAGTTCCTCATTGCTCTGAATGTCGCTGTTTGATGGCTTATGTGCTGATTGAGAATGATGGGTCTGCCCATATTAAATCCGAAGCTTCATTCTCCCCTTAGGCTGTTAAACTAAGGAACAATCAGTTTAAGCAATAGAAAGTGACTGGGGGCGGGGTGGGGCGGGGAGTCATGCAGGACTGAGAAGTTGGAAACTTGGGCCAGAAGCTGTATTTCTGCTTCAGATATGAGTCCAATGTACAGATGGAGCAGAATGCTGTTAATTTATTGCATACTGGATAATAACTCATGTTCATGTTGCTTTATCGTTTTCCTGTCTTTCAGGAATCCAGAGAAAAGGTTGCAAAAAAATCATATTGTAAATCTGGTATGAGGCTGGAGATAGGGTCTCTCGTGTTGCTGTTTGTCATGTATTATGAATTTTAAGCAATCATAAGAAGTGTGGGTTTGATTGCGTTGTGGGAGACAGTTTTTAATTCCCTTCGCCCTCTTCCTTCTTTGGGTTGTTCTCTCACAGCCCCTTCTCATCTGATAGGAAATCCATCCAGAAGTAAGGCATAGGATTTTGGTATTAGGCACATCTATGTTTAAATCTTTTCTCCTTTACCTACTTACAGTGAGATCTTGAAGAAATATGTTCAGTACTCTTGTTTTCTCATTTCAGAAACCATCCAGGGCTGGAGAGATGTCTCAGTAACACTTGCTACTCTTGTAGAGGACCTGGGTTCATTTCCCAGCACCCACATCAGGCAGTTCACAACTGCCTATATCTCAAGTTCCAGGACCTCTAACACCCCCTTCTGGCTTCTGTGGACATATACATAATAAAAATAAATCTTTAAAAGAAAACAAAACCATCCCTATCCAAGTCCACAAGCATCTTTGAGGATTCAGTGAGATTGCACATGTCAATGTCAGCACAGTGACCATTCTTTAGAATCATGTGGTAAGTGGGTACAACCATATTTCCTATCTATCCTGTATTTGCTTAAACACAATAACAATTTCTGTGCATCATAGGGACCAGGACTCTTCTGGACCATTTCAGCTTGGTTCTTTGGTGCCTGTGTGCTGGTACTGGCTCCTGCCCAGTACTAGGTGACACATCTGCAGTCGAATCTCTCCTGCCCAGTACTAGGTGACACATCTGCAGTCGAATCTCTACAACTAAGGCCCATGGAACATAGTGGAATAAGGGGTAGAGAGAGGGCTAATGCACCCCTCAACTCTCACCAGTGAGGCTTCCATGTACATCAGAGTGCGATGCACACAGAAGGCCACAACTGGCCCAGTTTTAGAGAATAAGAAACTGGAGTGTGTAGGATGGGACTCCTATGTGGAACCTCATCCACCCACGGTGCAGGGACCATTGTGAAGAGGAGACAGAAAGATTGTAAGAGCCAGGGCTGGTTCATGACCACAGGGAGGTGGCGGCTTCCAGGCCACTGGAGGCTTGCTCATGTGAGCCTCTGACAGCAGTGGTGTAGAGTGTGAGACCAACATCAGCTCCATTAAACGAACACCCAAAGGGGAGGTGAGAAATAGTGGTGGGCCAGCACTAGATTGAGCACTATTTGAGACTGATTGCTGCTGGGTGAGGGAGAGTATGACTTACGTATGACCGCTGGATGTGCTGACTAGACTCCAGTGGGCACATTTACATTGAAGGACACTTGGGTATAAACATCTGAGTGGCTGGGATTCAGCATGTATGGCAGAGTTCACAGGGTTTGGTGGGGGGACAGGGGAAGGCACGGATGGGGAAGGGGGTCTGGATGTGAGTGGGAAATGTATGCAATTTAAAAACTCAATTTAAAAAAGTGGTGCTCTTTTCTATCTGAGTTCAAAGATGCTGTTCTGCTAGCTTTAACTTATGTTTGCTGAGTATATTTACACCATGGCAAGCAGCCCTAGCAGTAAATTGATACTGTGACTGTCCAAAGTCAAACTCCTGTCTAGAGTCAGTAATTAAAAATTTATCACAGTATTTCTTCCTAGGCTTTGCCTTCAGGAAAACCTTGTGACTTACACCTCTGCCCTGCTCCTTATTTCCCCCCAACCGAAATGCCTCGTTATCTCTCCCTTCCCTCCACCCTCCTCAGTCACATCAGTTCATTATTTTCCCCTCTTGTCATCATTTTTTTCCTTCTGTCTCTTTCCTGTACCATCATCCCAAAAGTTCTGATTCAATCATACATACCAATACCTGCTTAGACTCCATCCATGGTGTCCGTGTTTGTGGGGATAGCTTCCTTTTGGTTTATGAGAAACAAATGAGGCTTCAAATATCCACTTCTTTCCCAGTGCAAATGTTGTGTGGGAATCTGTTTGGAAAGAGCACGGGCTTTAACAGGAAGAAGAGTTTTATTTGATCCTAGCTCTGCGACCTTGTGCTGTTGACCTTGGGTGATTTACTTCCTTTAGAGTGTTATGGGTTGTTGACACATGTAATGTCCAAGAATGTTGATGATCACACAGTAAGTATCTGGTGCTGATGGGCACCCGGTAAGGGCTGGTAAATGTCAGGCCCACTCCGGATTTTCCTTCCTTGTCAATGGGTAGCTTCTTTTCCATCTCTTCCTTTTCCAAGTCTCTTCCTTACTGTTTTCCACATTAGGGGTGTCTTCTCTCCTCTCCACTCTGCAAGTTCTAACCCACCATGTCAAATCAGAGACTAGCCTTGCGTCATCCCCAAAGCCCTTCCTAACCGTCTCAGGCCTTCTCGTGTCCCCCAAACTTAGAAAAGAATGGAAACTCCAATGGTAGTCACATCACTGTGGCAGGTTCACTGTGGATCAGCCTTGAATGGGGAAAGGAATATTTTATTTCCTGCCTCTGTGAAGACTATAGATGTATGTTAGAAGATGGCTGAGAATTCGTGGCTATAGAGCAAAAGCAGTGCTGGTAGAGAGGACAGGGCCAGGATAGTGCAGGGAAAGGGGATCCTGACTCTTAGTTTACAGGTAACCTACACCACAAAAGGAAAGAGTGTAGGCATCGTCCAAATGGATGTGGCAGGTGTGGAAGGACTTGTATTGTTCCAGAAAGAAAAGAGCATTTGGAAAGGCCTGATGCTTAGAAACAACACAGTGATACAAAGGAGCCAGAGAGTTCATTGTAGAGGCTGCAGTGTAGACTCCGGAGGTGAAGAATGTGAACAGTAACACAGGGACCGGGTTTTGGAGGCCTCAGTTGCTGTGTTGAGAACTTTACTTTAAGAACCATGGGCGTTAAGCAGAGGCAGAAGCTGGATTAGACGTCCATCCTTTCAGGTTGGATTCTTCTTTCTCTAAATTTGTTTCTGTTATCCATAGTTATCTTGTGGTGACCATATATCTGACAGGCCACTAGAGGAAGGAAGGACTTACTATTTCAACCAACAGTAGAGTCAATTAACACTGACCACAAGGCAGAGCTCTTGTGCTGGAAGCAGACCTGGGCTGTAACCCTCAAAACTCCACACCTACTGACCCACCTACACCAAGCTTCTGTAGCTCCCCCCCAACCCCCAAAATAAAACTAGTGCCACCAGTTAGTGACAAAGTGTTCAAACACATGAGCCTATGGGAGACATTCCACGGTCAAAGCATGACTACACATCACTTCTCTGGGTGCTCATCTCTTTTCTAACAAAAAAATAATACGTTCATAATTTTGCTGAGAACACAGAATGATACAGTGTGTGGGAAAGCATATTGTAAACCCTCAGTTGTGTTCGATCAAATCAATAATGGTTAATTTTGGATTCAAAGTGTGGCTCCACGCATTGTGAGCAATGGAAAACCCTAGTTCATATCCCAGCATTCCCTCTACTTGTGAAAGCAACTTTGTGTTTAGACGCTCTTATCGTGATTTCCATTTTGCAGATGGAGGTAATATAGAATAAGGTCATGATGGAGAAATCTTTGAAGACTGTGATTGACACAACAGTGTTGAATAAACTTAAGTTCTACACACACACACACACACATGCACGCGCATGCACACACACGCACGCACACAAGCACACACACTGGTATCTGCTCTTCTAAGATGATGGCAAAGTCAGTATCTGCATCTTTAAAAAAAGAAATAAATAACTAGCACCTGAGAGCAAATTTTATAATGTGAAAATAGATGCCGGCGTAAAGACTGTCCACTCTTTTCTTTCCGACACTGGACCCACTATTTGCCCTTGATTTCCCTTACTTCAAACACAGTGGTACTTGTGCAATCATACACACTCTGTGACAGGGCCAAGACCCTGGAAATTGGAGCAGTGGCTCTTGGCACAGTTTCATTTTCTTGAATGTACTCAACTCCCCTGAGAGTGAACAGAACCCCACCAACCCTGGTCATTTAATAACCAACAGCCCTGGGTACATGGAAAGATTTCAGGTAAAGGGATCTACACAGAGCCTGAAGAGCCAAGTGGGGTTTACAGAAGTTTATTTTGCAAGAATGTTGCCCAAGCTTTCCTAGACTCAGGGGGCTGGTCAAAGCTTCTTGTCTTATTGCTAGGGGCTTTCCACTGAATTACACATACAATCTGGCCACATATTGTAAAATTCATGGCTCTCATATTCTGGGACTAGATAAGCCTAAAGCACAAGAGATTAATTAGAAACAACTGATTGGATGATTACTCTTTCCACATGTCATTTCCCTGGGTGCAGTTTAGCATATCAATCTCTGGTTTGGGCTCAGTGACGTGTTTTGGAAACATGATCACCCTTTCCTTACAGGAGAGATGTAAAGAAGAGTGGGGGGAGTGGGATTTCAGAGACATGATTCCAACGTACCTGTTATCTACAAAGATCTTTGGGAATACTAGCCAACTAGAAGAATCCACTTGCAAGCTTCCAACTTTGTTTCAAGTGCGATATTTTCTAAACGTGGCTTATCAGAGGTTTGAACTTTACGTTGGAAATCTGGCATCATTTAAAAGTTGGCTCATCCTAAAGTACCTTTTTGATGTTTATCAGTGGCTTAGACTTCTCTCTGGAATGCCTTCAAGGTCTAGTAAGCAGGGTGGCTGTGTCCTGTTTGGAGACAATGTAGATGCCACATTGTGACTTGAGAGTTGGAATGAAAATGAGGCTTGGGGTAAATTAGGCAAAATCAGGAAGTGGAGATACTTATTCTTATTAAAGATGAGAGTCTCTGAGTCATTCTAGAATTATTATTGTCTCCAGCCCGCCACCATGCATTGAGAAGGAACCAGGCCAGCCTGCCTCCTCCTGTCCCTTTTGTTTCTCTTTAGTAGTGATGGATTTTCCCACTGGCTGAAGATCAAGTCTGGGTCAGCACTTTCTAGATGGAGAGACAGCATTGGTACTTAAAGGCTCTTGATGTTACAGCCATAGACCCATGATACTCATGAAGTTCAGGGGTATAGGAAAGGGGAGGGATTGTTTTGTGCTAAGGAGAAATGTGGTGGCACAGGCCTTTAATCCCAGAACTCAGGAGGCAGAGGCAGGCAGGTCTCTGTGAGTTCAAGGCTAGCCTGGTCTATATAGTAAGTTCCAGGACAGCTGGGGCTACAGGGAGACCCTGTCACAAAAAGACCAAAAAGGAAAACAAAAAACAAAAAACAAAGATTACAGGAAAGCCTTAAAGAATGCAAGGGTGTAAGGAAGATGTTTTACCAAAAAAAAGTGTAATTGGTAGTAAAACATGGGTCCAAGTTGAACTGCATGTATAAACAAAAGATACTAAAGTAATCTATTATGTTTTATAGATCAATTAACAGATATTCTTTCTTTTTAGTGACATTTCCTAAAACGGGCAAAAATAACACAGCCACGTGTAGATGTTACAAGAATGCAATATGTTACAGCTCCATTTTCTGTCTGAAAAGACTAGAAAAGAAAAACTCGCCTTAGTAAGAACTTCAAACCATCACAATTACTAAAGCCTCTTTAAAGACTTTTATAGCCCAGATCATTGAATCTTTACCTATACCAGGTACGCCAACAGGACTTGAGAAATAGACGTTAGGTTTTGATTGTGTAAAGCTAGACCTTCCTCCATCTGGTCTTTGCTCAGACAAGACCAAGGTCTTGAATGCAAAGTCACCAACACCAGAGAAAAATAATACTCACAGAATGAGTCCAGGAGAATATACCAGGACAAGGTGAGGGGAGGGATCACAGCTGATTTAAAACAAAGCCCCTGATGCTTTCTCCCCTCCCATTTGACTGTTTTTCATTCATATGGTGGGAAAGTAGAAGGCTTGGTTCCAGGACTGTCCCTGCGACGTGTCAACTGCATGAGCCTGGATAAGGGAAGGATCTTTGTCTTGGCCTCAGTTTCCCCACCTGTACTGTAAACATTTTACAATCAGATTTTGACTTGGGTTGATAGAGACATAGGACTCCTGCTTCAGAGACACAGAGTAATCAATCAGTTCCCAAGGGTCCTCATTCCTGTGCCTATGTGATAATGTAAGACCTTAGCTTCTGCTGCTCCTGCTCCAGCCACCATGCCTCCCTGCCGTGACGGACTGTAATTCCCCTGGAACCGTAAGCTCAAATAAACTCTTCCTTCTATAAATTTCTTGGATCAATGTTTCTATCACAGCAATAGAAAAGTGACTAATACAGGTATCCAAACATATTTTCCACAGTATCAGTTGTAATACATAGGAAAACAGTTTTAGCTGTCTTCTCTAGGCCAGGATCTTGGTCATATACCCTGTGCCTCTTACACAGAGCGTGGCATTCCCATAGTTACCAAACATTCTTTTGGGGAGGGGGGCTGGAGTGATGGCTTAGTGCTTAACAGCACTGGCTGCTCTTGCAGAGGGCCTGTGTTCAGTTCACAGCACCTACTTGGTGGCTAACAACTGTCTGTAACTCCAGTTTCAGGTGACTGAATGCCATATTCTGACCTCCAAGGTCATACAACATAAATGCAGGCAGAACACTCATTCACATAAAATAAAAATAAATGAAAAAATTATTTTCTTTTTCCATTTTCATGTGTGTTTGTAGAGAATGCATGTGTGTATGTATATTTTTTCATGTATATGGGTGTGCACACACATATGTGCATTTCCATGTGGAAGCCGGAGGCTGATGTCCGGAGTCCTCCTCCATCTCTCTTCCATCATACTCATTAAAATAGGGTCAGTTGAACATAGCGTGGATACTATGACTAATCTCGCTAGCCAGTTTTCCCTGGAGAGCCCATCTCTGCCTTGTTATACTGGACTTACCGGGGGGGCATCCGTGCCCACCTGGCATCTATGTGGGTTCTGGAAATCCAAACTCATTCCTCATGCTTACACAGCATGTTTTAACCACTGAACCACATCTATTTTCCCCAGCCCAGAGATTTGGAAACAAGGATGCTCCAGCCTCTGTGGATACATGTATAGTTCCATGATGCTCCAGCCTCTATACATGAATTATACATGTATAGTTCCATCCTCTACTGTAGGGTCCTGGTGCTGAGAAAGATGTGAACACTCTTACTAAGTATAATGTGACAATGTATATTAGGGATACAAGCACACTAATCGTGTTAATATGAACTGAATCAGAATCAGTTCAAGTGTTTTCACTGTAAGCCACTGAAACTTCTCTGGGTATTAATAAAAAATTTACTAGAAGTTTGGGCTAGCTCCTAGGATTGGAGGAAGATTGCAAGAATCAGAAGTCAGAGCTTTTTATGGGACCAGATGGGACCAGTGATAAACAGCCTCTCTGGGTAGCACTGTGGGCATGAACATCTCCATCCGCCCAGCCCAGTCTGCACTGTCTAGAGTGGTTGGTGTTGTCTGCATTTTCAGAGTCCTTGCCCAGGAGAGGAAGGAAAAATTTGTCTGTTTGAATATCTGTGTGACCACACATGTGAAGACATGCAATCACACATTATGTATGTTATTCCTAATCCTCAGCACAAGTTTTTTTTTAAAAAAGAAGTCGTAATACATTGTTTCGACAATGTATTCTCCAAGGTTCAGAAAAGTTCAGTAGCTGGTACAGGTTCATAGAGCCAAGTTGCTGAGGCTCTGATGTGGGCCTTTCTAATTTTGTACAGAGGAAGGATGCTTTTTCTGAGTGATTTTGTAATTTTTACTTTGCATGTACAAGTTCATGTGTGCAGGTACCTGTGTGCTCAGGTACATGTGTGTGGTGCGGGTCAGTGGACAATCACAGTTACTGTTCTTCAAGTGCATTGATGATTTGAATGCTCTCCCTAGGCTCCAGGTGTTTGAACACTTGATCTTCATTTGGTGGCACTGTTTTAAGGAGGGTCATTGAACCTTTAGGAGGTGGGGCCATTCTGGAGGAAGCATGTCACAGGTGGCAGGCTTTGAGTGTAGATAGCCATGCCCACTTCCAGTCTGGCTCTCTCTGCTCCCTGTACCTGCTAGAAGGTGTGAGCACTCAGCTTTCTGCCTACTGCCCTGCCTTCCCACCAGGATGGACTCATCCCTCCAGACCCATAAGCCCAATAAACTCTTTTTTTCTCTAAGATGCGTTGGTCATTATTTTATCACAGTGACAGAAAGGAAACTAAAATAGGTGCCATCTACCTTTTGCTTTGAGGCAAGTTCTCTTGAAGAGCTGTGGCAACTCCATTTTAAAACCAACCTCCATTTTATTAAACACCCCAGTTGAATCTTTCCAGTAAGAGCGAGTAGTTCCTGCAATACCCAGAGACCAACTGCCACAAATGGTCAAAACTGCCTCCCAACCACAAACGGTCAAAATAGCCTGACGAACAAACAACCAATCACCTACGGCCCCGTACATTCACCCCACCATGACCTAAGGCTGTGGTAGGCCCCCTATAAAAGGCCAGCCCAAACGATGGACTGGGCCTTCTCATGAAGCTGGGGCACCAGTCTCTGTTAAGGTCCCTACCACAGTTTGTACTTTTGTTCAATAAACATTGCTTTTGCAGTTTTGTAAGTGTTGGGCAGTTGCTGGTCTCTTTGGGGTCCTGAGGCTGAAGTATAACATTTGGGGGCTTGTCCGGGATCCCCAGAGGGGGGACCCCCCCCAGAACCCGTGAAACTAGTCTGTTTGTCCGTTTGTCTTCTCTGCACTTTCATTTTGGTCGCAGCCACCTGAATTTGGTTTTTGTCATTGGAATATTAGTGGACGTGCTAAGAAAGTGACCTGGAGGATCCAGGAGACGTCCCCGTCCTCGTCGGGGTGGGTGCCCCACACCGGGCATTCCACCAGGACGTTTGTCCGTCTGAAACCTCAGAGGACCACGCAACCCTGTTGGGACACGTGCGTCCTATCTGTACGGTCTTTGGCATAATTGAGCCAGGAAACCCGCGCAGGCGGGAATCCAGACAATCTAAGAGCCGCAGCAGTCTGTTCTGGGCCCTCTGTCTGTCTGCATCCTTCTTGTGTCTTGTGATCTTCGTTCTAACATCCTTGTTGACAAAACGGATGGGACTGACAAACATCATGGGAAATACCCCCTCCTCCCCTCTGGACCTAACACTAGCCCATTGGGGGGACATAAAGACGATTGCTCATAATAATGGTGTAGATGTGAAAAAAAGGAAATGGACGACCTTATGCAAGGCTGACTGGCCCTCCTTTAATGTCGGTTGGCCTCCAGAAGGAACCTTTAACCTAACTTTGATCTCTAGGGTAGAGGACCACGTCTTCCGCCCACAGACGGGCCATCAAGATCAGATTCCATACATCGTGACCTGGCGAGGCCTCATTGAATGACCTGATGGCCCCCTCCCTTGGGTCAAGTCCTTCCTTTCCCCAATTAATCCAACTGCTCCCTCTCCACCCTTACAGGTACTCTCTCTCAAACCAAAGACGGAAGAGAGACACGTTCTTCGGTGGGAACAGAAGAGAGTGATATTTCCCCCTGCCCTACTCCCCCCGAACGAGTGTCCCGCCAATGGCACCACAAGCGCAGGCTCCCCCCCTGACCCTGCAGAACCACCACCACCCCCACAGGGACCCGCACAAGCCACGCCCCCACAGGGACCCGCACAAGCCACGCGGAGTCAAAGGGGGCAACCCCCCAACCTGATGCCATTGTCCTCCCCTTCGGCCAGTGGGGCCCCCAGATGAGAAGGGCAATCAGCCCTTTCGCTACTGGCCCTTTGCCACTAGTGAACTTTATAATTGGCACTCACAGAACGTGACTTTCTCTGAGAACCCCCAAGACTTGATTAACTTATTAGAAACTGTTCACTCACCAGCCCACCTGGGATGACTGCCACCAACTCCTAGGTGTACTGTTCACTACTGAAGAACAAAATAGAATTCTGGAAGCTGCCCAGAAATTGGTTCCGGGCCCACCCAGGACCCTACCACAGACCCAGGCGTCATTAATGCCAGTTTTCCCTCCACCCGCCCCAGCTGGGACTATAACATGGCAGAAGGTAAGGAGAGGCTCCTAGTCTATCGCCAGACTCTGTTAGCGGGTCTCAGGATGGCAGCTCAAAAGCCTGCTAATATGTCTAAGGTCTATGATGTCAGACAGGGGCTAGAAGAGAGCCCAGCCACATACTTAGAGAGATTGCAAGATGCTTTCCTGCAATTTACTCCATATGACCCGGAGGCGGAGGAATCAGCGCAGACTGTAATGTTTGCCTTTGTAAACCAGGCAGCCCCTGACATCAAAAGAAAGTTGCAATCTTTGTATAGACTAGGGGAAAAGAATCTTAGGGACTTAATAGCAGTGGTGGAAAAGGTTTATAATAAAAGAGAGACAGCAGAACAAAGGGAGGAAAGAAAGGAAAAGAGACAGGAAGTAAGCCTGACCAGGGTCCTGGAGAGACAACAGGCCCGCCACAGAAAAGGACCTTAGAGAGATATCACTGGCAACAAACCCTCAGTATGGAGGGAGTTCAACGGCGGGATCAAGACCATGAAACAAGGTAGGAAAAAACCAATGTGCCTACTGCAAGGAGGAAGGACACTGGGTGAAGAATTGCCCCCAAAAGAATAAATCAGCCAAAACATTATCGGCTCTGACATGGGGTGAAGACAGCAACTAGGGGACATGGGGCTCAGGACCCCTCCCTGAGCCCAGGGTAACTCTGAAAATAGAGGGGAAACCAATTGAGTTTATAGTAGACACAGGTGCCCAGAATTCAGTCTTACTAGAGCCAAGAGGACCAGTGTCCTCCAGAACTATATGGGTACAGGGGGCAACAGGAACAAGGCCCTATTCATGGACTACCTGAAGAACAGTAGATTTAGGAAAGGGCCAGGTATCCCACTCATTTCTAGTAATCCCAGAATGTCCCTACCCACTCCTGGGCAGAGATTTATTGTCAAAAATGAGGACACAGATCCACTTCACAGCTAAAGGAGCCACCCTGCTTCACAATGGGGCACCAGTTCAGGTTCTAGTCACCGACCTGACTGAGGAATATAGATTCCATCAGGAGCCGATCCAACCAAACCCTGATATATCAGATTGGCTCCAAAAATTTCCCCAAGCCTGGGCAGAAACGTATGGGTCTGGCGGGACACAGGCCTCCTGTATATGTTGAACTCAAAGCAGGAGCGGATCCCATTAAAGTGCGCCAGTATCCTATGCACCTAGAGGCAAAATGTGGAATTACTCCATACATCAGAAGATTGATGGAACTGGGGGTGCTGAGGACGACCCAGTTGGCCTGGAACACCCCACTCCTGCCTGTCAAGAAGCCCCAATCTGGGGACTATAGACCAGTACAAGATTTTAGGGAGGTGAATTAAAGAGTCATTGATATTCACCCCACTGTCCCCAACCCTTATATGTTACTCAGTACCCTGCTACCAGATCGACAATGGTATACAGTTCTGGATCTCAAGGATGCCTTTTTCAGCCTGCCACTAGCTCCCAGCAGTCAGCCCTACTTCGCCTTCGAATGGCATGATCCGGAGACAGGAATCAATGGCCAGCTGACCTGGATGCAACTGTGTCAAGGGTTTAAGAATTCTCCAACTATATTCAATGAGGCTCTGCATGAAGATCTGGGTGAGTATAGAGCCCAACACCCTGACATAAGTCTGTTACAATATGTAGATGACTTATTGATCGTGGCACCGGACCAGAAATCCTGCCTAGAGGGTACTGAGGACTTACTCCACATACTTGGGGACTTGGGATACCGGGCCTAAGCAAAAAAACTCAGATATGTCTGCAAGAAGTGACTTACCTAGGGTACATCCTCAAGGAGGGGCAGTGGTGGTTGACTAAGGCCCACAAAGAGATTGTGCTAAAGATACCTGCACTGACCTCCAGAGAACAGGTGAGGGAATTCCTGGGTACCGCGGGGTTCTGCCACCTCTGGATTTTGTGGTTTGCTGAAATTGTAAAACCCCTATATGAGGCCACCAAAGAAGGACAGGACTTCAACTGGACACAGGAAAGACAAGAGGCCTTTGAAACCCTAAAATACAAGCTTTTAGAGGCCCCTGCCCTGGGACTACCAGACATAAGCAAACCTTTCTGTCTATATGTGGATGAACATAGAGGTATTGCAAAGGGGTCCTTACCCAGAGAGTGGGCCCCTGGAAGAGACCTATCACATACCTATCAAAGAAATTAGACCCTGTAGCAGCTGGATGGTCCCCCTGCTTACGGATTATAGCAGCAGTGGCCTTGCTGGTTAAGGATGCCAACAAATTAACACTGGGACTGGATCTGCTTGTAGCAACCCCCCATGCCCTCGAGGGAGTGCTCAAACAACCTCCTGATTGATGGTCGAGCAACACCCGATTGACTCATTACCAGGCCCTGCTCTTGAATCCGCCCAGAATTACCTTCCAGGTGCCGACATCACTGAACCCAGCCATGTTGCTGCCGGATCCTGACCTTGGAGACCTGCTCCATGACTGTGCTGAGATCTTGGCTCAAGTGCACTGCATCCGGCCTGACCTACAGGACGTTCCCCTGCCTGACACCGAAGAGACTTGGTACATGGACGGGAGCAGATTCGTCTGAGACGGTAAAAGATATGCAGGGGGAGCGGTCACAACCACTTCGGAAGTCACCTGGGCTGAACCATTACCAATAGGTACATCAGCCCAAAAAGCTGAACTGGTTGTGCTTACCAAGGCCCTAAAGATGGGCAAGGGAAAAAGGCTTAACATCTATACAGACAGAAGGTATACATTTGCTACTGCCCATATCCATGGAGCCATCTACCAGGAGAGAGGCCTTCTTACTGCAGAGGGAAAAATTATTAAAAATAAGCAAGAGATCTTAGACCTTCTGCACAAAACCCCTATATGAGGTTACCAAAAAGGAACAACCCCCACTCAGATAGGAAACAATCTGACGGACAAAACAGCCAAAGAAATAGCCCTGACTTCTAAGATCCTGCCCACTTTGGTAGACCCTGGGGCGAGAGACCTGCCCAAAACTCCCCATTATAGCCCTGAAAACTTAGCCTGGATACACACTCTCCCTATGACTCAATGTCTAGAGGACTGGTGGAGAACAGCAGATGGACAGGTCATCCTACCCCAGAAATTAGGCCTAAGATTGCTTAAGAGAATACATCAAGCTTCACACATGGGCACATGGAGAATGCAAGACTTATGAAGAAGGGCCAAAGTTAAAATTCAGAAAGGAAACCAAGCCATAGAAAAAATTGTTAGGCATTGTCATGCCTGCCAATTAACCAACATGATCTCGTCTCCCGCTAACCTAGGGTCCAGGAACAGAGGGACACGGCCAGGTACATACTGGGAGACTGATTTCACTGAAATCAAATCAGG
Organism: Nannospalax galili; assembly: GCF_000622305.1. Classification (NCBI taxonomy): domain Eukaryota; kingdom Metazoa; phylum Chordata; class Mammalia; order Rodentia; family Spalacidae; genus Nannospalax; species Nannospalax galili. Next base: position 1,938,103 of record NW_008328344.1, read on the forward strand.
GAAATTTGGATATAAATATTTATTAGTCTTCATAGATACCTTCTCGGGATGGACTGAGGCTTACCCAACCAAACACGAGATGGCTTATGTAGTAGCTAAAAAGCTAATCGAAGAGATCCTGCCCAGGTATGGCTTTCCTCAGATCAGATAATGGCCCAGCCTTTGTCTCTCAGTAAGTCAGGGAATAGCCACTGCACTTGGGGCCAATTGGAAATTACATTGTGCATATAGACCCCAGGGTTCAGGACAGGTTGAGAGAATGAATAGAACTCTAAAAGAGACCTTAACCAAGTTAGCCTTAGAGACTGGCGCAGACTGGGTGGCTCTCCTCCCCTTTGCCCTTTTTAGAGTGAGAAATACTCTGTACCAACTAGGTTTGACCCCCTTTGAAATTACGTATGGAGTCCCAACCCCCATGATTCCCAGCCTCCAAACTGACCTGGTATCGGCCTTAGATACCAGCAACAGGCCCATCAACGAGTTTGGCCACAACTTAGGGCCATATATGAGGCTGTTGTTCCCCCACAACCCCCCAGGTTCGAGCCAGGTGATTGGGTCTTCATCCACAGACACCAAAGGAAAAACCTCGAGCTGAGATAGAAGGGTCCCTTTGTAGTACTCATGACGACATCCACCGCAGTCAAAGTGGATGGAGTCGCAGCCTGGGTAAACTATCCCCACACAAAGCCTATTGACCTGCTTACAGCTCCAGAAGATTACAAGGGAGACACCTGGAAGGCATCCTGACACCCTTCGAACCCACTCAAGCTTCAAATTCAGCGGGACACTTCCTGTTGACCTGTTTGCTGCTGGTTGGGCACCTCCCTACAGGAAGTTTGAGTCCCCATGCACCAGTACAAGTGACCTGGACATTGGCCAACATGGAAGTGGGAAAGGCGTTGTTAACCCGGACTGAGAACCATCCCCCCTGACAACACCTGGTGGGCCTGCTCTACTGGGCTGACACCCTGTGCCCAGTCTCAGGTTGAAAAACGACCAGCTTTTGTGTGCTCACCCTCCTTTTCCCTCGCTTGGTATACCGCTCAAATGAAGAGTTCATGCAGCTTTATCTACAGCAAGAGCAGTTCCCCCTGCATGTTAAAAGAACTCCCATAGTCGCAGCTGTGACTCTTGCAACTTTAGTAAGCACTGGGATAGCTTCAGGGATAGGCACGGGGGCCACTGCCATCATAAAGGGAAATGCTCAATATGCTGACTTGCGCACCAGCCTAGACGCTGACCTCCAGCGTTTAGAAGAATCTATAAGTCAGCTTCAGGATTCTGTCAGTTCTTTAGCAGAGGTAGCCCTGTAGAACCGGAGGGGGCTGGACCTCCTCTTCCTTCAGCAAGGGAGCCTCTGTGCCGCCTTGCGAGAGGAGTGCTGCTTCTACCTAGACCATTCAGGAATTATAAAAGATAACATGGCTAAGATCAGGGAGGGGCTGGATACGTAGACAGAGGCAGGAGATGCAGAGCTGGTTCGAGAGCTGGTTTGATAAATCCCCCTGGCTTACCACCCTCATTTCTACATTGCTAGGCCCCCTCATCCTCCTACTTCTACTCTTGACTCTTGGGCCGTGTATCATCAACAAGCTGGTACAGTTTATGAAAGATCGATTAGGAACCATCCAGCTTATGGTCCAGAGGCAGCAGACTTATACGCCTCTCAGATCAGAACCCCCCTACAAGCTATGAGTTATTGCAATGAGACCCATGATTGGGTCTCAGGGACAAGTCTAAGGGGGGAATGAAGAGCTGTGGCAACTCCATTTTAAAACCAACCTCCATTTTATTAAACACCCCAGTTGAATCTTTCCAGTAAGAGTGAGTAGTTCCCGGAATACCCAGAGACCAACTGCCACAAATGGTCAAAACTGCCTCCCAACCACAAACGGTCAAAATAGCCTGACAAACAAACAGCCAATCACCTACGGCCCCGTACATTCACCCCACCATGACGTAAGGCTATGGTGGGCCCCCTATGAAAGGCCAGCCCAAACGATGGACTGGGCCTTCTCATGGAGCTGGGGCACCAGTCTCTGTGTTAAGGTCCCTACCGCGGTTTGTACTTTTGTTCAATAAACATTGCTTTTGCAGTTTTGGAAGTGTCGGGCAGTCCCTGGTCTCTTTGGGGTCCTGAGGCTGAAGTATAACACTCTCACTGTCTGGTGCTTGTTAAATAGAGGGGAGACACCAGGCCAAGGAGCCCCAGAAATCTTCCTGGCTCTCCCTGCCCAGCACTGGGAGTACAAGCGTGTGCCACCATGCCCGACTCTCCGCATGAGCTCTGGGGATCCAACTCAAGTGCTCATACTCCAGGGCAAGCACGTTACTGACCTATCTCCCCAGCCCAATCTGCTTATTATTATTTTTTTAAGGTTTCTTTTATTATTTGTCGTGTGTGTGTGTGTGTGTTTGTGTGTCTGTGTGTGTCTGTGTCTGTGTACGTATACATGTGTAGGGATGTTCATGAAAACCAGAAGGGACTTTCTGATCTCCTGAAGCTGGAGTTACAGGTGGTTGTGAGCTGACTGATGTGGGTGCAAGGTACTGAATTCTGATCTCTGGAAGAGCCCAAGTGCTCTTAAGCACTGAATCATCTCTCCAGCCCCAGTTTGCTTGATTTTAGATACTGTCTTACTACATAGCCCAGATTCACCAGGAGCTCACTGTCCTCAGGATCTTGAGTGCTGAACTTTTAGGTATACATTACCTAGCCTGTTGTGCATGGTGTTTTCATCCAATAACACACCCACTGTGAATATCAGCCACATAAAATAGAGCTACAGGGCACACCAGTTCCTCAGTCTCCGTCCATGTCCCTTTTCCTGAACTTCGATGTAATCAGCCAATTGTGACTGCCCAAGAATTGGACCTCACTCATCAATCTCTAACTTCTGTATGGCCCTCCCTTCTCACCCTGTGTCTCCACAGGAACTTTGGCTTGTTCAGTTCAACTTGACATATATTTCAGCATCTTACCCTGGAGCTATTTCCTGGAGCTGTGGTGTTCCCTGGTCAGCAGGTCTCTAGGACCCAATGACCACACCCAGCTCAACTACACATATGTGCCCATTTGCCTCTGGCACTGAATGGGCATCTCTGGTCCCTCAGTGGATGTTCTCAATGCGGTGTCTCATCTCTCACAGTCACAGGGTTCCTGGCCATACCCCATCTCTACTCTTCTAGCTTTCCACCAGTTTTCCATTCTTGGGGCAAATAGGTTTCCATTGCCCCTGCCAAGACATACCCCACCTTGCTCCTTCATCTCTCAGTACCCAGCCTCACCAGCTCAAGTTTTCAGTCAGGAAGTTTGACATCCCCCTAGCATCATGCGGGAACCTAGAACTTGCTGGAGCAGGAGAGACCTCTCAATTAATCTGCATTCAGACTGTCCCCAGGGCCACCTTGGATGCTTGGGGAGCTCTCCTCCCTCTGACCTGGGCTGCTCTTTTCTTCTACCCCTGTCCACATCTCCCGATGCACCCCACACTGGGTCATGCCAGTTCTTCTTTGCTCTGATTTTTTTTCCAAAGGGAAATATGAACGCAGAACTCAGACGGTCATTCTCCACCCTCTGAAATCCTGCTCTGTCAGGACCCAGCTCCGTTGCCACTTTTTCCACAGAGTCTTGCCTCTCCTCTGTGGTTAGCATCTGTCTCTCCTGACTTCAAGCTCCTATTACATTTTCTGTTTTCCTTAGGAGACAAGTCATGCCTGCTTCGTGTCACAACTGGTATCTGTCCACTCCACTAGACCAGCAATTCTTGGGGACTGTTTCTCAGATCCCCAGGCAAAGAGTGACCTGGAGTTGAGGAGAGTCTGTTATAATGTTTATTCCTCAGCTTCATACCAAATGGACATGGATGCCTGTTCCTGATGCTGTCCAGCTTTCCGTCCTGTTTTTCTGAGACTCACCATCCTTGTTTCCTTGTGGGAAATTCCCTTTCCCTGATTTTGCATCCTGCTCCCATGGGACAGCCATAAGAAGGTGCTGTGTCCCCCTCTCTTTAAGTGTCAAGCAGGTGACCCCAAGCCATTCTTTCCCTGGCATTCTGAATACTGGGTCACAAAAGGACAGAACAACAACAAAAAAAAGCTTTCTTGAAGACTTGTCTGTGAGTCTCTCTAATTTAAAACCTCCATTGCTTTTCTGACTAAATCAAATTTAGGGGAAGATGCCCTAGTTTCAACCCTGTTGCTGTGATAAAATACCCTAACAAAAAGCAACTTAGAGGAGAAAACATTTATTTTAGCTCCCAAGTCCAGACTATAGGCTATCAGAGTGAGAGTCAAGGTGGCAGGGATTTTGAACAGGTAGTCATACCATATCCACAGTCAGGAGCAGAGAGAAATCAATGCTGACTACTCAACCCTCTTCCTTTTAAATGTTAGGTTCATTTTTATATTTATTTGTATATATGTGTCTATATGCGCATGCTACATGTGTGTTGATGCTCGTGGAGGCCAGAAGAGGCAGTTGTATCCCCTGAAGTTGGAGTTGCAGGTAATTCTGAGCTGCCCAGTATGGGCTCTAGGAATTGAACTTGAGTCCTCTGGAAAAGCAGCAAGCACTCTCAGCCACTGAGTCACCTCTCCAGCTCCAAACACTTTCTTCACTCTATAGAGTACAGGACCCAAACCCAGGGTATATGATGGACTGGGCCTCCCACATCCATGAATGTAATCAAGACAGTCCCCCACAGACATGCCCATTAACCAGCTATCTAGAAAATCCCTCACTGAGACTCTCTTCCCAGATGATTCTACATTGTGTCAAGTTGACAATTAAAATGAAACCATCGCAGTAAGGAAAGAATAAGAATGAACCTCTGTGATGGTGCCTCATGTCTTAGTGGGAATGCTGAGCATATGGGCCCCAGATAAGGCACTAAATCGAGGTCAAGTTTCACTGCTTCTCACCTAAGAAATCACAGAATCACTGAATCCAAGTATTTGGGATAAAGAGAAAGAGATCTTTTCTGTGGTTGTTTATAAGACAGCTCCCTATGTGATTCAGTCATGACTTGATTTCTGATCCTCCTGCCTCAGCTTCCTAAGCTTTGGGGGTTACAGACATATGCTACCCTGCCAGATGAGGCTAGTTCTAAGAACTTCCCTAGTGATTTCTTTTAAAATAAACTTTTTATTTGGCATACATTTTATTTGATGTTTGATCTATTGAAAATGACAGAATTTCCCTTTCCTCGAACTTTCTTCTAGTTACTGTTGGTCCCTATAGCCCAAAATACCCACTGTGGCACGTTTGCCATAGAAGAAACTGGCGTTGGGGCTGGAGAGATGGCTCAGCGGTTAAGAACACTGGTTGTTCTTGCAGAAGACCCGGGTTTGAATCCCAGCGCCCACATAGCAGCTAACAATGCTCCGTAACTCCAGTCCCATGGGATCCGACAGCCTCTTCTGACCTCTGCGGGCATTGCATGACATAGGTGCACTGACCTGCATGCAGGCAATACACGCATACACATAAAATAAAAACAACAGGTGTTGCAATGTCATAGTGAGGGGAATTGCACACCAGTTTCACAGCATTTGCTATTAATGTCTTCTCTCTGTTGCAGGGTCTTTCCCTGGGCAGAGGGAGGGGGACATTATTACACTGAATCCTCCTGTCTCTCTGGTCTCCTTCAGTTTGTGATGGTTTCTGATTCACTTTTGTTTTTAATGACCTGGACAATGTTATAGAGTATTGTCTGGATATCCTGTGGGATATCCCCATCTTCCTTAATGACTTTGACACTGCACTGGCTGTGACGCAGAGCCCTGTCTGCATTGTCACCATTACACACTGCACATGCCCAGCCCAGAGTGAGAGCTCAGCGAATATGTGAGGGGATAAATACAGACACCGATCTTGCTGAACTGTGCTGCTGTGTCAGAAACCAAGCCTCATCCGTATGTTCTGCACCCACAGCCTCATGGCCTGTGGGGTGGGCAGGAGACTAAAGGAGCCTCCATCATTGGATGGGAACAGGAAATAACATCCTCCTACAAGTCTCAGATAGAAGTGATCCTGCAATAACGAAGGAAGCCCAATTACCATCAGTTTTTGCTTTTTGTTTTTCAAAAATACTTCATTTAAAAAAAGGTTTATGTGAATGAGTGTATTGTATTGTCTGCATGTAAGTGCAGCCCTGACATACAATGCCTGTGGAGGTCAGAAGAGGGCATTGGATCCCCTGAAATTCCAGTTATGGATAGTTGTTAACTGCCATGTGGGTGCTGGTGATGGAACCTGGGTCCTCTGCGAGAGCAGCCAGTGCTCGTAACTGCTGAGCTATCTTTCCAGCCACATTTTTTTTTTTTTTTTGCTTTTGAGACAGAGTCTCATGTATCCCATGCTGCTAACTCTAACCTCAAACTCACTATATAACCACTGATGAACTTGAAGTCCTGATCTTCCTTCCTACCTTTGCTGCCTGAGTGCTGGGATTGCAGGTGTGTACCTACATATCCCATTTATGCAGTACGGGGGATGGATCCCAGGGCCTCGCGCATGCTAGGCAAGTACTCTACCAGCTGAGCTACATTCTTAGCCCAATCTGGCTACTTTTTGATGTCTCACTCAGTTCAATCATGGATATGTTGCCCCTATCCCAAATAGAAAAAGAAGAAGAGGAGGAGGAGGGGGAG
>NW_008328344.1:1944803-1973475 GCF_000622305.1 Nannospalax galili
GGGGAGAAGAAGAAGAAGAAGAAGAAGAGGAGGCTTCTGGCGTGCTTGAACCAGCACTAGGAAGAAAGGTTCTTGCTCTAGGCACGTTTCTAAATTTGAAAATATTTTGGATGTTTTTGCCCTGCTGTGGGGTCTGGTTCAGTGATCAGGAGGAATGCATGAAGGGGCAGTGTTTCATCTCTATGAGCTGCCGGACTATGGCTTTTTATGCATTTTTATTGTTGATACATCTCTTAAAACAGCTCATTTCAGTTCTACCTTACTGATACATAGAAAAAGATGAAAGGATAAAGGCTAAGGAGGCCAAAGAGAATTCCAAAGGTCACCGGGGTGGAAGTAGCAAAGCTTAGAAGTTATAAACCACTGTTAGTTTAACATCCTTTCATCACTTTTTGGAGCTTCTCACATGACCTTCGTTTCCAAACACACATGTATTATTGGCCCGTCATTAGTCATTTTCACTATTAAATAAGCAAACAACATTCTTGTTATTGAGTACAGTTCATATCTGGTATTATAGAGTGTACCATTCCTCAAATGTCATCTATGAGATAGCTATTTTTAAACCCCATGAGGTGGGCTGGGGAGATAACTTGAGGTCCCGAGTTCGATCCCCAGAACCCATGTAAAGAAGGAGGGCATGGTGTGATGCCAACACTGGAGAGGCAGAGACAGGTGGAGCCATTGAGCTCACTGGCAAGCCAAGCTACCCAAACAGGCAAACTCCCAGTCTGTGAGGAATCTCCTCACAGAATCGGGTTGATGGGCTGATGAGATGGTTCAGCGGGTAAAGGCACCTGTCACTAAGGCTGATGATCTGAGTTCAATCCCCAGGACCCATGTGGTGGAAGCAGAGAAATGACTTCTGCACATTTTCCTTTGAACTCCATATGTGGGCTTTGGACATGTGCAGCTCCAAGCATGTGCATGTACAGACAAAGAGAAAAAATATAAATATATAGATAAAGATGTCATTAAAATTTTTTTTAAATCAAGGTGCGTGGATATGTAGCTTGATAGACTTTAGCTGCAGGGAAGTCAGCAAGACCTGATCCAGGAGTTTGTTTGGTTTTGGTCCTGGGGTTAGTTCTGGGCACATGGGAAGAGTTTCCCCTTGTCACCTGATTGCTGTTACCATCCTAAGAGCAACCCTGAGAGACAAGACATTTCACAGTTGTGAATGTGTATGGAGAAGCTGTCTATGCCAGAGCAACTTGATGCTGTGAGGACTGTTTCACATCTGGTGGCAGGAAACTGTGATGTGATTTTATGCACCTCACAGAGCATCATAGGAAGAAAATAAACCCTGGAGCGCTTTGCACTGAAAGGAAAGAATTACTGTGAAGACAGAGTCCAGGAGGGGTCGTCATACTCGACACAGTCTCTAAACCAGAGTTTTTCAGCCTTACCATAGGGTCCAATCATTCTTTGATGTGAGAGAGAAATGGGAAACTGTCCTGATCATGTGTTGCACTAAATTTTTTCCCTTTGAGCACTAATATGATCATTCTTTTGCCATCTTGAAATAGAGATGAGCTTGGCTTGGTAGCCTTGACAACTAACTGAGCAAAATCATACAGGGAGAAGTAAGTCCATGGTAATGTAATAGCGCTGTTAATACTCCATAGTAGAACGACAGGAAGGAGGGTCACAGGACACCCCTCCCCCACCACCCCCTAAGATTCCAGATAGTACCACCACCCCCAGCTCTAAGTAATCTTGGGAGATGCTAGCGTGCATAGGAAATGGGTAATAAACTGAAAGTGGATCTCTGTGATGTAGCTTCTGTGAGGTCATCATCCACGATGGGCTGGGACTTTGTGCTGATGCAGTAATTATGCCTGTAAGTAAACCCCTCACATTGCCCATGTCTCTGAAAGCCCAATAAGCCCTCTAGTTCATGAGGTGAACTTGGGTGGAATTCATACTTTGATCTATCATCAATATCCTGTCTGGGATGATGTTGTTCATGTTACATGTGATGCAGGAGACGTGAACATAGAAACATACAAGAATGTTCACCGCATCCCTGGCTTCCATCCACTAGATGTTAGTACCCTTGTCTTCCGGTTCTGACAACTGAAAATATCTATGGGCATGGCCAAATGTCTTCCAGGGGAAGAATTTGCCCTAGTTGAAGACTATTGCTTTTGAAGGAGATGGAAGTATTCCTGGGTCTACTGTTTGACATCTATATGAACTTGAATATGTGTTAGACCCCCCAAAGCCTCTGTCACTATAAATTGGGGTAGTCCCTACTCTACTAAAGATTTATAAAGATCACACAGAAAAATATATATAGGAAAAGAGTAGTAAAATTCTTAACTCTATGTTGTATTTGTGCACACATGTACACAAATGTTCATGCATTTGTGTATATGTATGTGAGGCTCAATCTTGAACTGTCAGATGTTTTTTAATTATTGAATTTTTGTGATTTTCATTCAATACAACTCGATGGTATTTTGATCGCCCCTCCCCTATCTGCACCTCCCTTTACTGCCCAACTTAACGTACTCTAATATATATATGCTACGGCCTATAGAGTCTAATTTGTGTCCCCAAATATCCTTCAGTGTGGGTCCATCTACTGGAACCTGGGTAACCTCCCACGAGTCCCATCCTTAAATGAGACTTCTCTTCCCCTTCTAGCAGTCATCAGACAGACTTCTTTTCCTCTTTTTTTACAGAAATGTTTTCCACCCCATTCTGATAGTTTTTAGTTGCAGGTCAGCAACCAGGAACCGAGGACTTTTTTATTGAAGAAGGAACATGATTTTCATGAGCTGAATTAGAGACAGTATTTTACCCTACAACCAAAAATCTGTTAATACCTGGGACACTGTAGACTATAACTACAGAGACCTATGAGGGTTAAATTAAAGCAGATTCTGAAAGCAAATTCAAGAGTGTTGAGACTGGGCTTTGGATCCAGAAGCATATCTTCCAAGGCTCTTGAAAACTCTCTCCAGGGCTCTATAGCCCAGCTGTAGAATGGGCCACCATCTTGGATCCAGCTCTTACTTTCTTCTCCTAAGGCTGACAGTGAAGAAATCACTCAAGTCCTCTCTGTGCACTTGCTAGCCGCACCCACAGGCACAGCTGAGACTGAGGATGTGTTTGGTTTAGCTCTCCCCTGGTCTGGATGTTTGCACATGGAATCTGTAGACAGCCAATCTTTCAGGAGATGGGAGGTTTCAAACATTTGGGACAAATTAACCAGTTTGACAAAAGCAAAACAGTTCCCCTTTTAAGATGAAGTGCTTCTTAAGTGCTGATATTGTTTCTGACCCAGATGGGGACGTTCCTCCTCCCCTGTCTGCTCTGACAGGGCACTGGAACCCAGTATGTGAGGAGAGGAGACAGACACCCTGACTCTCACAGACTTGAGTGACTGAGCAAGGATAACAGTCTTACTCGAGTCTGAACTTAGCCTGAACCTGGAGATTTCCACCTTCGTTTGGGTGACTTTCGTGTCCCCTGTTTTCCCACCTCCAACCATTTCAGGGATTTCTCATAGTATTTCTCCTGCAACAATAACCACAATACACAGCTTGATGCTTCATGGCACATGCCCTTTTTCATGACTATAATCAGTCACTCAAGTGCCTGTCTCCAGGATCCCACTAGTGTTTTCATGCTGCCTGCAGTTGGGATGGATGGATGGATTGATGAATAAATCAATCAATCAGTCATCAATCAATTGGTCAGTGAATCAAATTGGCAGACATCTGCTTCCCTAAACTTTCAATATTTCTTTGTGGTGAAAGGATCATCTGGTGGTCACCCTCCATTTCATTCAATAATTCCAAGGACATGAAGATCACCACCTTACAAAATGATGTACTACTTTGTATAGGACAGTGTCAGCTGCTGTTCTAGATGGTGGTGGAAGCTTGGTTGTGTATTTCCTAGCATGTATCACCACTGGGGACTATTTATTTGCTCGTGTGTAGATGATCTCGTTCCTCCCCTCACCCCCGGTAGGTATAAGTTCCATGAAGACACAAACCTTCTAATTATATGCATGATCCTCTGATGAACTTGTTGAATATTAGCTGAACCAAATGATGAATAAACGAAGCTAGGCAGGCCTTCTTGGGGACAGAGTTTGTGTGTATATTCTAAGTTAACTCTGAACACGTAGTCTGAAGCCTACAAAAGAATAAGCCTCATTGTGCGTGGGAGGAATGCTGGATCTTGCAGAGAATGAGACACACAGTAGAGTCCCTCTGATTCTGCTTACAGGGTTTAAAGGTAATTAGTATTTCTGAAGTGTAACTGTTTCCATTTTAAAAATATTTAACTTCTGAACAGTGCTCACTCACATGTTGCTCTAAAAAAATAAGAGATTTCTCTAAAGAACTTAGCAATACCAGGCATAGAGTAGTTGCTAAGCAAATACAAATTTTTGTGTATATGTGGGGTATGTGAGTGTACACGTTTGTGTGTGCATGTGTATGTATATGGAGGCCAGAAGTCAACACTGAATGTTTTCTCAATCACTTTTTATCTTCTTGTTGAGAAAGGATTTCAGAATGAACCTGTAGCACAATGATTGTATTAGTGGTGGCGCATGCCTTTAATCTCCGCACTCGGGAGGCAGAGGCAGGCAGATCGCTATGAGATGAAGGCCAGCCAGGTCTACATAATGAGTTCCAGGCCAGCTGGGGTACAGGGAAACCCTGTCTTCAAAACAAAACAAAACAAAACAAAACAAAACAAAACAAAACAAAACAGAATTCAATGACTTTCAGTAGGATTGTCAACAAACATAGGAGTAGGGGTTTGATCCATCTATTTGTCTCCCCAAGACCCAACGGTGACTTTCTAGAGCTTAACAACCAGAGTGGCCTGGTCTTTGGTTCTTGGAAATACTGTCAGAAATCTTCCAAAGGTGCCCACAGGGGGAGTGGTGTCAGCATGGTGGGATTCCTGCACTTTGGCCGGGGTTCCATGTACCTCATAATCAAATCATAATCAAATGATTTCAAACGTGCATTGATTTTATTTTCCTTCCAACTTATGGCTGCCTGATATTTTAAACTGTTATTACTCAAAATATGGAAGCATTGTAGACATTATACAGATAGAACATTCTCATTCTCTCTCTTTAAATCTGTGTGAACATGCATGTTTGTGTGTGTGTACGGGCACATGTGGGTCATGACATATATGTGGAGATCAGAAGGCAACCTTGGGTGCCAGTTCTCATTCTACACCTTGTTTGGCTATGTGTACCAGGCTACCTGGCCTGTGAGCTAAATGGGATTCTCCTGTTTCTGCCTCCCATCTCCTGTAGGAGAGCTGAGATTGCAGATGTGCACTACCAGTTTTCTGTGGGTAGTGTGAGTTCGGGCTTCATGTTTGCATAGCAAGGGCTTTACCTACTGAGCCAGCACCTCCTTGTTCATTTATTTTCTCTCTCTCTCTCTCTCTCTCTCTCTCTCTCTCTCTCTCTCCTCTCTTCTCTCTCTTCCTATCCTCCCTATTCTATCCCCAACTAAAGCACCCCCATTTCCCTATTTCCCCTTAATAATGCCTGTCTCCTCTTTCTCCCTCTCCCTCTCCCTCTCCCTCTCCCTCCCCTTTCCCCTCCCCCCCCCTCCAGGATTTGTCTGTCCTTGCCCTAAATTTGGAACAAATCATAGTCAGTTTAAATCTCCTAAATTAATAAGCACCAGATCCCCTAAATGTCAGAGAGTCTAGTCTTTTACTAAGTCTTTAACTTATGGCTCATATTTGTGGCTAAGGAAAAAAGCAGTCAGTGACTTGAAATAAGAGGGGAGGGTTGTGGCAGCAGATGGGTTACTAACTAGGCCAAGTGGTTTGGTACCAATTTCTACCATGCAGCTGGACCCCATAGAGGCCGTCTGGTCTCTGGAAACCCTGCCAAGGATCTTGAGTTCTGACTAGGCTAGTGCATACTTCCGTTTTACAGTGAGTGGTTAGCTCTTGAGCAACAGAGAGCCTCTCCAGTAAGATATTTCCAGAGTGGAAAGCCTTCCAATTCATAACGGAATGTCAGCTTTGAGACCCCAAGGAAACCTCGTTTTGTGTTCACGTTTCAAAACTACCTGGCAATTTTATTTTATTTTCTAATTGAATTAATTAATTTGTGTTATGTGCATTAGTCTGTCTATGTGTAAGTACACCTGTGTTTGCAATATCCATGGAGGCTAGAAGAGGGAATGGGATCCCCTGGAACTGGAGTTACAGACAGTTGTTAGCCTTCATGTGGTTGCAAGAATTTGAACCCAGGTCCTCTGTAAGAGCAGCCAGTGCTCTTAATAACTGAGCCATCTCTCCAGCACCCTAACTGGCAGTTTTGACGATGACTTTGTACTGCATTGAGCCTGTGCTGCTTTTTCTTGTCAATGTCTTTCGCAAGGAGACCCTTCAAAACAGTCACTTTAGGGGAAAAGAGCCACAGGGCCAGGTGTCAATACTGGGCATGAATTTTTAAAAAGCCTATGATTGATCCTAAAAGAGACTAATCTGGGCTTCTTGTCCCTCATTTCCTCATCCATGATCTGTCTGAGGCCTTCTTCAGATTAATTGCTTCAAAAATTAAAGTTGGACTTGGTGACACAGGTCTGTAACCCAAGCTCTCAGAGGGTGAAGGTGGAAGATTGCTTGGGCAATTTAGTGAGACCCTATTTTCTAATAAAAATGGTTAGGCATATATCCTGATGGTTTGTTATTGTGTTTTATAGCATATGCCAAGACCTAGGCTCAGTCCCTGGCACCAGGAAAAAGAAGTCTGTACAGAATTATGGGATGCTAAACATTGGGGATCTATATCTTAGAGCTGTGCTAGATAAAGCAGGGAAGCAATTCTCTAATGGAGTTTCTAAAATGAGCACAGGCCTGAGAAACTTTGATTTTTAGAACCTTATAGACATGTGTCTATACATGTATAGCCTGGTCCCATGTATCCCAGGCTTCAAATGCACTATGAAGCCAAGATTGACCTTAAACTTCTGATCCTCTTACTCCATCATTGGAATGTTGGGCTGAGAGGTGTGCACCACCATGCCCAGTTTTATGCAGTGCTGGGAATCTAACCAAGGGTTTTGTGCATGCTAGGCAAATACTCTACTAATGGCTGTATCCTCAGCCCCTGATATTAGGACTTTTGACCTTCAGATTATATCTATATTGATTTCAGTCACTGTGTTTGTGGTAATTTGCAAAGGTAGCCATAGGAAACAGACATACCCACTTACATTCAATTTACACTGGGAGTCTACCTTCCTCATCTGAGGGACGGTTTCAGTGGTTAAACATGCTGGAAAGCCATTGAGATGGTTGGATCCTGAGGTTAAGTTCAGTTTGAAACGACTGTGAAAGATTCCTTAGTATCAGAAGACAAGTCCAGTGACAAAGAATGTGACTCCGCTTTTCACATGGAGACTCACACAACACTCTTCCACAGTCAAATTCCATTGGTTACATCCTTCTCTGTAAAGTCTGGCAAGTTCCCCCAAGCCCCTCCCAAGAAGCTGTAAGCTCTTGGAAGGCAGAGCTGCTTCTCTTTTGCCCTGTGGTCTTCCCTGTGCTGCACCTGCTGCAGATGTTTGGTGTCTCTTTTTGGACTAAGTAAATTGGTAAGTAAATAAATACCTAAATGCCCAGTGGCTCTGGTATAAATACAAGATTGGAAGATAGCTCAGTGATTTCTTATTACAAGTAAACACAATCCCACTGTATGATCCAACGGTCCCACTTTTTGGTATTTACCCAGCTGAGTTCAAAGCTTCCACTCACACAAGGATCTGCACATGGAAGTTCATCAGAGCTTTACTCATGATTGTCCAAACTAGAAAACAACAAGATGTCTTGCAGTAGGCAGATGGATAAACTATAGCACAGCCATATAATAGTTATTCACAGCCTAAAGGAAACCAGCTATTAATCCAGGAAAGGATAGGAAAGTGCCTTGAAAATGCATTTGCCAAGTGAAAAAAGCCATCGACTGCACAATTCTGTAGTTATGACATTCTAGAGAAAAAGAAAATTGTGGAGACAGTCAAAAGATCAGCAGTTTTCTGGGTTAGGGGGAAGATGGAGGGTGAGATGAAGCATAGATCTTTAGGACGATACAGCTGTTCCGCAGGAAGCTACCATGGTGGATGCATGCCATGCTTTTGTCAAACCTCACAGAGTCTCTATAGCACTGAGAGAGGATCCTGATATAAACCAGGACTCCGGATGTGGCAGTGTGAGTTCATCAGCTACAGCAGGGGCACCATTCTTGTGGGTCTTGATGAGAGAGGAAGGTGTGTGTGCGTGTGCATGCGTGTGTGTGTGTGTGTGTGTGTGTATGTGTGTGGTGTATGATGTATGGCGTTATGTGGGGTGTGTGATGTGTGTATGTGGTATGTATGTGTGGTGTGTGGTGTATGGTGTGTGGGGTGTGTGTGCATGGTATATGGTGTATATGTATATATGTGTGGTATGTATGGTGTGTGTGTGGTGTGGTGTGTATGGCGTATGGTGGTATGTATGGTGTTTGTGGTGTATGGTGTGTGTTTGTGTGTGTGTGTGTGTGTGTGTGTGTGTGCATGTAAGCACTGCAGCAGGACAGGGGGTATATGGGAAGTCTCTACTCCCTGTCCAATTAACATAGAACCTCGCTCTTCAAGGGCGGGTGGGTATCTCCTCATAGAGCTTCTTATCACAGAGCCTCCGTTTCCTCCTCTTTTAGATAGATGCTTAGCATCTCACCATGGGCAGACATTCTGTCCTCTCCAGACCTTTCCCTAGTTAATACGTAAATGTCCTTTCAAGGTTTAGCAGCAAATAGAGCCCAGCTGCCTGATTTTGCTTTGTATGTTTAACTCCTTTTACTCAGATCGTAATGTTCAGAAAGAAAGAGAGAGAAAGGAAGGGTTTCTGAGAAAAAAGTTGGGGAGGGTTCCAAGGGATAGAGAGGAATTTCAGGAACCAAAGTCTAAGGAACACTGACTTCCACTAACGTATTTGATTCTCCTGTTCTAGAATGTTATGGAAACAGAAAACTCATGCTCCTGTCATTTAGCAATGTCATAGGTTCTGAAACGTGAATTGTAATGAGTAATGAGTCTGACACATACACAGATGGCTGGGGTGGCCCTTTCTGATTGGATACCATCAATGCAGTGAAACTGAGAGAGGAATTGCATTGGGAAACCCCCCAACCGTCCTCCCACAAAGGGTGGAGATGGAAGTTTGGTGTATTCAAGTAACCACTACTGGTGCTTAGGGGAAACAGCAGATGCATGAGGTGTGACCCCAGAGAACAGACTGTGCCAGATAAGAGGGAAAAAATTCTAGGTTCTTATAAAGAGGGGGTTTGTGCTGACAGGTGGGTGATAGATGCCATTTACTGGAGGTTTCAGGCAGATATGGCATGGAGAACCTCCAGCAGCTCTTGTAATGGTAAGTTCTCACGGGGTGGGCTCTGCAAGTGGTCCAAGCAGGATCAGAAGACACAACTCAACTTCATCTCCAGAAACATCCTTCTCTGCACCCTGAAGCTTAACACATTTGAGAGGGGCCATGTTTTAGATCCAGAGAAAGTGAATGCGAATCCTGACCTCTCTGGTTGCCACCTAAGGTAACTGAGGAAACTGAGGCAGCTCAAAGTTAACCAATTTGGCTTGTGTAAAATGGAAGAAACGGTGTTCTTTCAGGTGAAATAAGACAACACATAAGTATGAACTCATACTTGGTAGACAGCGTGCCTCAAGAAAGTCAGTTTTCTTGTTGTACAACTTAGCATCTACTGTGTCTGCGAACATTTGTGTGACCCTCCCTCATGAGGGAGTCCACATGGATCTCACACTAGATAAGACTTTGTCTCTTTTAATGAGAGGGCACAGGCTGCGTTAGAATGGCTGAGTCAGGGTCTCAACCCAGCATAGTGACTTCACCAAAACAGTCATTTCCTGCTTTGTTTCATTGACACCGTGATGGACTCTCCCTCTGGAACCAGTCCTTCTCTAAGTTGCTTCTGGTCTGTATTTAGCACAGTGACAAAAAAATTACTAATATGGTGACATTAAAATTTGCCTTTCTTCTTTCAGATTGTGACTACGAGAGAGAGGGGAGAGAGAGAGAGGGAGAGAGGGAGAGAGAGAGAGAGAGAGAGAGAGAGAGAGAGAGAGAGAGAATGAAAAGTCATGATATTTTTGATTCTTAGCCAGGCATGTGAGAGTTACTGCAAGAATCAGAAAAATATGCCCAGATTAGAACACATTGAGCAAAGGCATTGGTATCTAAAATGAGATGTACTAGGCACAAGTAACTGAAGTGTTTGATCAGAACTGCTCAGGTGTAGCCTTATAGAAGGGATTAGGATGTCTGATGAGATATTGGGCCAGGTGGGCCTCTCCTGTGCCCTCCATTCCTAAGAAAGTAACTATCCAATCCAGGTACTAGAGTTCTCAGATAGGATTTTTTTAAGTACTTGACCCTTGTAACAACAGCAGTTCTTTTGTCTTTTAGGACTTTATTAGCCTAATTCCAGCCAGTTACATTTTTTTTTTAATAGAGCTTTCATGAATCTAATTCAAAACACGTTGAGAAGCCAAGTCTTTGCTGGGCCCGAGAATGTAACTAATAAAACGACAACTGCCTCAAGGTTGCCAAGTGCTCAGAAAGCAAAGTCTGTGACACTAGAGCTAATGTGAGAAATTGTAGAGCCGTATTTTCGTTCTTTTTGATAGGAAACATAAGGGCTTCTTCAAGCTCTTGGAGAAAGGCCTCTGCAATACTTAGCAGTGACTTTAAAAGTGTCATTATTCACAAATGAGAGCCTTTTCATTGTGGCAATGAGCTAGAATATTCCCTCTCCTCTAGGACCTCCATGCAAGATGAGGCCTCTCAAGTTTAATGGCCTTTGGCCACCAATGAACCCTCAAATCCTATTGAAAAACCAAAACCTCACAGTTAGGTCTCGGAGGTGATGTTGAGATGCCGGTGGCTACAGGAGGGCACAAAGACCAGGGTGGGTAAGTTGGGCATTTGACACCTTCTGTTCACCTTCTGTTCCTTCCTTTTCTCCTACCCTAGACACAGCACATTAGGGCAGGTGTGCAGAGCCCCTTCCCAGAAGACCTGTATAGAATCCCAAGAGACAGAGAACCCACCTGCCAGTTCCTTTTGCAAAGCGATGAGTAATTTTGCCCAATGAATAGCGGTTTCTCTAATTTACCTTCTAAGTGAAGTGCATTAATCAGTCATGGGAGGGTTTATTTTACCAATGTAACTCTACATTTTGGTACCCTTCATACAGATGACCCAGGTAAGTCCATGCAAATCACATTTCCTCATTGAACTTAGAGGATTTTGAGAATAGCTGCCTAGAGACTTACAGATAATCTGGAATTCACTTTCCTATGGCTTCAGGGCAGTTATCTATTCAGACATCTCTTAGCATCCCACACCTGCCCTGCCCCTTCCCATATCCAGGGCTCTGCTCACTTGCAGCCATCTTCCCCTTCAGTGAGCCATACCAGTGCATTCCTCAGAGCTCAGGTCAGCCCTCCCTCAACCCTCCCTTCGAATGCACATACTTGGTTTTAGGTACATCACACATCTCTCTGAAAGCATTTCCCATTGTTGTACCAACAGCCTGCATTGCATCTACGCTGTAAGTGGTGTGAGCCACTCTATGTATTTTCTTCACCCAGGAAACATCACATCCTGAACCATTCCCTTTTCTTTTTTCATTAAAGTTCCATTGCTTGATATTTTTCTCCCAAGTCCTCCATGTATGGTGAAGATAGGCCTTACCGAAATGACAGTCATGTATTGCATGTGTATTTTTTTTTTTTTTTTTAGTTTGTGAGTTGATTAGCAGTGCTATTTATACATTTCCATCAATAGGAGAGTAGATCAAAAACTGGCAATTCATATAACAAAATGTTATACAGTAATGTAGATAAAGAACTGTGGTAATTCATATAATGGAATAGTATGCAATAGTGAGAACAGATTCTTAGAGGTACTCACAGCAATATGGCTGGATCTAACACACGTTTGGTGAAAAAGAGGCGTAATTAATTTTGACATTGGAATCAGGACATGGTTACCCTTGTTTGAGAAAGCTTTGGGACAGGAAACATCCCATTCGTGTTCCAGTTTTTGGTCTGCATACAGGCTATGTGTTTATATTCAGCACGGGAAAGTTTGCTAAGCTATGTGTTGCTGAATGGCACACTCTTCTAAACATACATTGTGCTTCAATAAAAAGTTCATAAATTGCTTTTCTTTTATTGCATATGTGTGTGGTATATGTACATAGATGTAGTGTGTTTGTGTGTGTGTGGGTGCATATGTATCTGTGTGTGTGTGTGTGTGTGTGTGTGTGTGTAGGTCAGAGGCTGATGTCAGAGGGCTTTATTACACGCCTTCTTGTATATTGAAGCAAGTTCTCTCAACTGAGCACAGAGCTTGCCAACTCAGCTAGACTAACTGGCCACCTTGCCCTGGGGATCCCCTGTCTCCACTTCCCAAGTCCTGGAATTATTAACAGGTCCCCACATCCACTCAGCATTTATGTGGTGCTGGGGATCCAAAGTGCAGCTCTCACACGTGTGTCACAGTGTTTCTGAGCCATCTCCAGCCTCCACAAATTGCTTTTCCAAACATGATTTGATATACTTTCTACCTTGACTGGGAAATTTGATGGGGCAAGTATGTTCTATTCTATTTTAGAGAAAGACGTGGTATTTGGAGAGTTGATGCATGTGTTTCAGCTGCAGCTAAAACCAAAGCATTCTTGCTGTAGAACTCCCTGCTGGACCCTATTATCCGCATTAGGTAGCAAGATACTGTTGACATGTGCACATCTCCCAGAGGTTTGGGAGCAGGCTAAAAGATGAAAAGCGTAGGTAATTGCTGAAAGTCTAAAGAGTTTGGATTGGGCGTACTTCCTAATAGACCTCAAAGTCACCATGTTGGTGGCTGTCTGCCTCACAATCCCCTTTCAGTTGAAATACAGTGAAGGGATATATGCTGTGTGATGGAGCAGTCTTTTTCTTGCACCACCTCCCATATCAGCCCTTACGGCTACATAGGGAGGTCCAAATGAGTCCCAAAGACAGAGGCAGTGATGTTGAGGATATAGGCAGAGAAGGACAGTCTAGCAGATGTTAAACAGCTGGAGCCTCTCTAGCATAGCCAGTCAGGCCCCAAATGAGCTGATTCTGCCTTTGGTTCAGCACCCCATGTGCTAATCCTTGTGATGGGAAGGCAGAGCCCTAGCTCACACCTCATCACCTCAGACTTAATAGAGGAGAGGAGATTTAGCAGGGCTCTTTAAAGACACAAGGGGCCTGGTGGTTGGGGGGAAGAAAAAGGTTCCAGATGTAAGCACACTGCAGGAGTGGTCTGAGTTCACAGAAAAACTGGCAACAAGGTTCCAAGGGTTCACAAGGCGTGTAAAGGGATGGGAGAGATAGGGGAAGTTTGCCTCCAAAGACAGAAAATGAGATTTTATTTAAGGGACAGAGTTTGAGCCTATCAGCTCCAGGGCTAGAACCCAAGCCTTTTTATCTTCCAGACCAGGGATTTCTGTTTAAGTCCCCCCGTTGTGTGACCTCACACAAGGCATCAGACCTCTCTGACCATGGACATGGTTTCCAGTGTACAGTGGCTGTAGCTGTGGTCCTGGTGGCACTGGACAGTGCATCCTAGCAACCAAAGCTTGTTTGTGGATAAGGAATAGAAAGACAAGTAGGAGGGATGGTGGGAAAATATTCTACTGAACAAAAATGAGCATCCTGCTCTTTTCTTTGCAAAACAACGTACATGCGCCTCAAAATATTTGACACATTGCATTACCTCTCTACTTCAAATCCTTACTGAAGGTACCCAATATTCTTTTAACTCCCTCTTTTTAGGAATTAAGATGGCTTTTATTTGCTTCAGTATTTTTAATTTTCTTACTCTTTTCTAAAGTTGTATGGTGTCCTGGGACTTGACTTGGACCCATTTTCTGTGTGTTGGCTTTTTTGAAGAAAAACATTTAAAAATTTTTTTGAAAATGGGGGTTTCTTGATATCTGGTTTTATTTTTGCAGCAAAAGCCCAAAAATCTATATTTTGCTTTTCTTCTCTTATGTAGCTTTTGATTTTTTTGTAGATGTTAAGAAAATGCTCCCTGTTCCACAGAAAAATGTGCTGATCTCCCTCCCAGAGGTCCACTCATCAGAGCTCATATCCCTTTCACACAAACATTCTGATCTCCCAGTCTCTCCATGTACAGAGCAGCCCAGTGAATGTTTGCAGACATCCATCTTCTGTTTGGAGTACGATGCCCGAGTCTTGTCTGTAAGACTTACGTACCCCAGAGCATGTGAGCAGTGTTTTACTTCTGGATGGCTTCAGTCAGCGTGATAGACAAGGAGGCATTGGCTGCTGAAAGTGGATTCTCCTCCGGTAGACTGCTGCTTATTTTGGCCCCACCTCACCCTTGCCGTCTCGTATTTTATCCAGTGCAGAATTTCCTATCACCTTCAGACACCAGCGTCACCAACTGAGGAAGAGTGGAGAGGCCAGGGCTTGACAGTGGTTAAGTTGGACTGTGCTTTAAAAATACACCAGTCCGCACACACCCTATTCTGCCTTGCAGTGGGAGACTTATTTCATGGTTTCCAGTTTATGGCCTTAGATTTCAGCATGACATGACAGATATGGAAGGGAAGTGCGTTTGGATGATAAGATGGGGATAATTTGTACTGGGAAATGATTTGGAATTGTGATAAATAATTCTTGGCACATGATAACAGAGAACGCTCAACTCTTAAACTGGATTATATATGGTTGTGTCTCATAAACAAGGTAGAAAAATACATTTTTTAAACTGCTGTGTCTACAAAGTCCTTTCACGTCCAAGCTGCCCTCATTAATAACCGTAAAGAAGCGCGTTTCCAAGTTCAGTGTCGCATTAATCTCCCACGTGAACGGATTATGCACTTTGAGGAGAATGGATGGAAGGCAGTTGCTTTTCCTCGTGTTCCTGGTGGATAGCCTGAAAATGCAGAGCCCAGGGGCCAATGAGATAGCTCAGTGGGTGCTTGCTGCCAAACCTGAAGGCCCGAGTTCAATCCCTGAATCCCACATGGTGGAAGAGAGAAGTGATTCCCAAAAGCTGTCCTTTGACCTCCACATGCATACCATGGTGTGAGTGTTCAATACACACACACACATACACACACACACACACACACACACACACACACAGGTGG
This sequence comes from Nannospalax galili, assembly GCF_000622305.1. Lineage (NCBI taxonomy): Eukaryota > Metazoa > Chordata > Mammalia > Rodentia > Spalacidae > Nannospalax > Nannospalax galili. The sequence continues at coordinate 1,960,042 of NW_008328344.1, forward strand.
TTTTATTTAAAAGAAAAGTAAATGCAATGCCTCGGAGAATGATGGGAGTAACCTTAAAATTAAAAATGTTTCAAGAAAATTAGACTTTATTAACCACTCAAACTATGATGGAAAGAAGGGATAAGGGTGGTTTTATTCCTTCTTTCTACATTCACAGAAGATGAGGTTTCTGTTCTTACTCATGAACTATACCATCATATCTGGAAAGTTACCCCGGAGATGTAAAAGGACTTTCCTTGTGGAAGTCTGTGCTTATAAATGTTATAGACTTGGCTTTTCCAAGAGGGAGAGGTTATCCAAGGGTTGGTGGAGGGGAAAATGGCTGTTTACAAGGAAGAATGTCAGGATTCCTCCAGAGAGGAATGGGGACGGGAATGGGAAAATAGAAGGGAGGGATGGAAGAAGAGGAAAGATAAGAGACAGGGAAGGGGGGCTCCTGCCTCCCTTCAAGGCTGCCCCCTGCAGGACAAGCAGGAATTATGTGCAATGAAGTAACATCCATGGCAGTTGTACCTTGAAAGAATCGAGTGAAGGTTCCCTTTGTCTAGACATGTGGTCAGCAGAGGGTGTGTTGAGAGGTCGTTTCTGTCAGGTGTTCTGCACTGGACTGTTTACCAACAGTAGCATGCATGAACTCATGGATCATCATGATGGATGAAATTAGGGGCCAAACCCACCATTTTAGCATCACATACCCCACTTCCTGCCTCCCCTCCCCCATGGCAGCTCTGTGCCCAGCTGTTTATTGTGTGAAAGTACGGTATCAAATTTTGTCTTGGGAAAGAATTCTTTTCATAAAAACCAAATCTGGAAAATCATCGATTGGGTTCAATTTCTCTATTTTTCAGAAGTAGAAAATGCGGACTGAAAATGGTCATCCCTTATCTATACAAAGGGAATGCAAAGACACTGAAGTAGGTTCAGAATAATGTGAGGAGAGGGGGAGAGAGAGAGAGAGAGAGAGAGAGAGAGAGAGAGAGAGAAAGAGAGAGAGAGGAGAGAGAGAGGCGCAGATGTCATTGTCTCAGTCTTTCATAGATTATATTTTATCTTTAATTTAATAAAAACATTTTTATTTATTTTTAATTCATGTATATATGTGTGTGCCTGCTTGTCTATCACATGGGTGCAGGTGCCCTCAGAGGCCAGAAGAGGGCACTGGATCCCCTGGAGCTGGAGTCACAGGGTGCTGGGAACTGAACCAGGATCCCTTGCAAGAGCAGTAAATGCTATTAATGACTGAGTCATCTCTCTAGTCTCTTTGTTTTTCTTTCTTTTCTTTTTTTTTTGGGGGGGGGGAGACAGTTTCACTGCATAGCCCAGGTTGAACACTGATTCATGGTAATCCTCCTGCCTCTGCCTCCTGAGTACTGGAATTACAGGTATAAGCCATGCTGCCCAACTCCTCATAAGTTATTATAAGAGTCCAAAAAGATTGAGTGTATGAAATAACTTAGTACATAGCCAAGCTTTATTACCTCTGGTGTTAACCTGCTGAGTAAGCGTTTTAAATGTGTATTTATTGAACATTTACAGCTATTGTATAATCTGTTTTGAGTAGCCAGAAAAAGCTGACACAATAGAATTCCTATTTCAGGGAATTGAGGGTGAAATACTCTGGAGTCGAATTCCACAATCTGACAAGAAAAAAGAAAGATTACCCCCAGGTCAGTATGCAGCCAAACACCCTAGTGTTGCCTAGAATTCACTTGTGATTCAGAGGGGAAGATAAACCATTAAGGAATCTTGGAGGAGAGGGGGATTGAGCCACACCCTGAAGAAATGCTCAGTCAGTTTTGCTACAGTTTGAAATGCTGGGGTTAGAAGACAGTCTGAGGATTCCCCAGTCCAAATTCCACTCAACTGTATAGTTTCGGGTGTTAACAGCACGGAATCATCTGCTGGAGCTTTCCCAGGTTCTACCAGATGACGGTTCTAGGTACCACGCTGGGTTATTGCTTTAAGCTTATCCTTAACTTCTGCGGCTAGGATGTAAGGCTCTGAGAATCTCTTATTTTGTAGGACAAAAGTCAGGGGATGTTCAAGGACTTCAGGTCTTGGCTGAGCAGTAAAGTTAACCTTTGCAAGTAGACCTGTGCAGTGATGAGCTTTGGTCAGTGATGAGAATCAGCCGGGGCTAGGTTTGAATCCAGGCACTTTATGGAATCATGCTGAGCCTGAGTTTCCTGGCATGGGAAATGAGGGCTCATCATCCACCCAGAGAAGACTTAGTATGAGAATGAATTTAGACCTTTAGATAGGGTTAAGAAGCACCTGGAAGTGTGTTTGGTGTGGGGTGGGCCTTGACCTGTGATGGGTTATTTTCAGTGTCAGGGCAGAGGGAAGACTTTGTAAGGAGCTACCTATTGCATGTGGCTGTGAAGAGGGCAGTGTTGATGTCATAAATAGGATTCAGGATTAGATGCTAGGTCAACACATAGCCCTATCCGTTGTCTGGTGATGAGCTTGCATCTGTCTTTTCATTACAATATTGTTATTTAGCAATGGATAAATCCCTGCATCAGGAGGGGGTTATCGCAGGATATCCGTGTCTTTATTCATTAGATGCCCAGAGCAATACTGTCCTCACGTGCAATGATCAAAAATATCCTCAGATATTTCTGAATTCCCCATAGGTACCAAAGCTAACCTGGCTGAGAACTGCTGGTCTAACGTCATCTCTGCTACTTTCTTCCACTCTAGCAGTCTGTGCAGCTCTCCTGCCAACCTCTTGGCCCAGACACACACAGCAGCTCACAGCTGGAAAAGGCTCACAGGACTTCACCAGGAACATTTAATAATGCAACTCAAGACTGCCTCCCCCCACCAGAATTCCCTTGATTGTACAATGTTTCTGTTCAGTTTTCAGTTCTGGGAACTTGTCTTTTCTCACTCACCAGAGCCACAGAATAACCATCAGAAAATGATTAACATGGTCTGTCTATGCTGAAGCTAGTGACCATCACAAGGTGGATATGTCCCTGGTAAAGTTTGAACTTGCTATGTGACTCCTGTTAAAGACAAACATGCTTTATATTTTTTACTATAAGAATTTCATGGGGGGGTGGTGGGCAGAGGAATATTTTTTCTTCATTTTTGTTTTCTTTTCCAGCTGCTAGAAAAGCTAATGTAATTTATGTTCACATTCTGTCATTCTCCCCGTCGTGTCATTTAAAATAATGATGGGGAATTTCAAGAGGGGTTTGGGAGGCTTTAATGAGGTTATCTGGTTTAGATGTGTTCATATGAACAGAGAGTACAGCCTAACCTGTAGAGGGATATATGGAGGGGTACCCAGTGTCTAAGTTTCGAACATACATTTGGGAAGGAGGTGGAGGGCTCTGATAGTAATTGAACACTAAGCTAAGCATCTCTCAGCATTGTTCTTTTTCAACTCTCCCAAAGGCATTATGTATAATAAGAATGATTATAGTTATACTCCAAAGAAAGTGAATATGTCTCAGACAAGTCACAGACCCTACATCACATAGTATATCATCAATCCCTGTTGAGAGTCAACCTAAGGACCTCTGATGTCAAATCTTGTACCCTTTGCATAGTAAGTAGGATCCCGACACATAAAGGGGACTTGAGCGTTCAGATTTCATCCAGTGTGCTCATGCTACTCTGTTCTGTAAATATTTATTGCATGCAAAGCTTTAAACCCATAAGTGGGGGGCTGGAGAGATGGCTCAGCAGTTAAGAGTGCTTGCTGCTCAAGTCTGGTTCCCAGCACCCAAAGCAGGTGGCTCTCGACTGCCTGTAACTCCAGCTTCAAGGGATCTGACACTATCTTCTGTCCTCTGTAGGTATCTGCACTTAGCTCTCTCGCTCGCTTGCTCTCGCTCTTGTTGTCTGTCTGTCTGTCTGTCTCTCTCTCTCTCACACACACACACAAATAAATAAATAAAATTAAATCTTAAAATCCATAAGTAGACTCTGCCATGGCTGTTCAGGAAGACCAAACAGGTTTAGCTAGTGCACAAGATGCTTGCAAATGACCAGGCAGGCAGGTCAGTAAAGCCTTGCCTCACTTTAGCTGACTTTGTCCAGCTCCCATTGTGCTCCAACTCCAGGATGTGTTGATAATTAGTGACCAAGGGAAGTGCAAGAGAGACAGAAAATCAAGGGCCCAGACCTTGGATCCAGGTCTGTGTAACCTTGGACAATGTATCTCTTAACTTTGAAATGCAAAAGGTACTCCCACTTCATGAACCAAGAGTTCCCTGCACAAAGGGAATATTCTATGCATGGTCCTTTGTCCCTGCCCTAGTTTGCTTTAATTGTGAACTTGATACAACTTAGAGCCATCTGAGAGGAAAGCCTCAAGTGAGGAGTTGCCTAGATCATACTGGCCTATGGGTATGTCTGTGGGGGATTGTCTTGATGATTAATTGATGTAGGACCACCCAGTCCACTGTGGGTAGCACTGTTCCCTAGGTCCTGGGTTCTTTAAGGGAGCTAGCTAAGCATGAGGCTGTGAGCAAGCCAGCAGGCAGTGTGCCTCCATGGCTCCTGACTTCCCTCAGTGATGGACTGTGACCTGGAAGTGTAAGCCAAACAAACCTTTTCCTCTCCAAGTTGCTTTTGGTCAGAATGTTTAATCACAGCAGCCAAAATCAAACTAGGCCCCTCCGTTTCTCCCCCACCTAGAGGTTATTGTGCAGCACCTTTGTAGGTTTCTTCACCCACCTCCTCACACTTGGGTCCTGAAACTGTGCAGACCAGGGGCCAGGCATTTCTCCTGCATCACCCACTGTCATCTGAGGGCACACCTGTTCCTATGGATGCTTCCAGAAGCAGGCTCATTTTTCATGACCTACGGCCCTCCCAGACTCTCTCCCCTTCCAAGTTTGGAGAAGCCAGTTTCTCCCAACATCAGTCACTCCTCTGTATTCATTCTGCTTCCTGCTGGGACCAGCCTCTGCTTGGTGGGCTTCTTCAAACACCGTGGAGACTTCTGCGGTTACTGAGATCACTAAAATGCATGTTGACTATAGGTATTTTACCCCTTTATCTATTCAAGCTTGAGTGAACAAACCTGTTTGTTTTATTTTGTGATGGTGACTCTGTTCAAGGCTTTTCTCATTTCTGTGAGCAAATACCTGGTCAGGAACAAGTGAGAGAGAAACTTATTTAGGCTCCAGGTTTATCAAGGCAGATGGAGGTACCACTGTCCCTGCTGATGGGAACTGGTAGCTCAAGTGGCTCACATCTCCTCAGACCAGGAAGTGGAAAGCTCAGTTTGGAAGACCTGGAACCCTCAGTCCCTGCCCCTGCAGCCCTAAGTCTACCAGCTAGGCCCCATGTCCACCAGCTAGGCCCCGTGTCCACCAGCTAGGCCCCATGTCCACCAGCTAGGTCCCATGTCCACCAGCTAGACCCCATGTCCACCAGCTAGGCCCCATGTCCAAAAGATAGGCCCCATGTCCACTCTCCAACAGCAGCACCACCAGTTGGGGACCAACTATTCAAACACGTGAACCTGTGGGGGACAGTTCCCATTCAAACCATGAGAGCGACTGCAGATGACAAAGGAACCCTGTCTCCTGAGGCAAACGGGTTCGTGTGGTCTAGGTCAGATGCACTTCCGGTTTATTGTGGCTTGCTGGATTCCAGGTACTGTTCTGAGCACCTGATAGATTTTCATTCCTGTAACCCTCAGAAGAAAGGCAAAGAGGCAGGTCCTTTTGTCATCTCCATTTTGAGATGAGGAAGCATCCTGGTGTGGAGAGTTAATGTACATCAGTAGTTAGAACTGGGACCAATTCCCAAGACCAAAATAGCAACCTCTAGGCACACACGAGTCCAGACAAGGCAGTTCTAAGAAAAGTCTTAAAAATGTTACGAAGTTCACTAATTTATTATCAGATATAAAATGCAATTGAATAAACATTTTGTGATTTTAAAATTTTTTTATTTTTGAGAATTTTGCATGAATATTGTCTTCGTATAACATCCATCCCTCCCAGTCTCCCACCAATTCCTCCCTTGTCTTCCCTCCCCTCTTAACCTCTTCTTTGGTTGTTACTGTTATTATTATTAATATACAGGGTCCATTCAGTGGTGCTTGTGTGCACCTGTGTTTAGGGCTGTCCTTTTGGGATTAGGTTTTTCTCTAGGATCTATGACCTCTCCAGCTATGTGTACTTGAGTATTTTTACAGTACTACACATGAATTCTCTCCCATTGAGTAGTCCTTAAGTCCAATTAGACAGCTGTTGATTATTCCAAAGAGAAAAGTACTGCTGCTACACCACTGGAGATAGTTTGCCGGACTGGTCATTGTGGTTCGTAGACTTTACAGCTGGGTAGGATCATTGATTGGTTTTCTTCCTTGGCACCTTACACAGCATCTTCTGATACTGTGAGAACTCGTCTTTAGGGAAGAGACTTGCAGGTCAGTTCCAGCTCAACTATTCTAAATCCTGTGTCAAAAATACATTGTATCCTCAGATTCTGGAAAATAATCAAAGGCTGTGGCAATAACCTGCATGGTTTTGGGAGTCTCTTGAGCTACCCTGACTTAGGATTCAAAGGGAAGTTTCTTCTGCCTGGCACTGTGATTTTTGTTATTTAGCCATCAGCTACACACATGCACTCACATGTATGTTATACGTGTATTTTCAGTAGGCTCAATGAATACTACATTTCTCTTTATTTTTTTTTCATGCCGCTTAGTCATTATTTATCTCTCCTTTCTCTGCCCTTGTATAGACCTTCCTTCTCCCTCTCCAGTTACAATACCCCCGTCTTCTCCCTATTTCCTACTATCCCAGCTCTTGAACTCCTTCTTCCCTCCCCCCTTGGTTACTTTCCATTTTCCTGGCTCCTGGGGTCACACACACACACACACACACACACACACACACACACACACACATCTAAAGATTTGGAGTTAGGATTCACCCCTTGTTTTTCTGAGTCTGGTTTTTTTTTTTTTTTTTTTTACCTCACTTAGTATAATAGTTTCTAGTTCCGTCCATTTACCTGCGAATTTCATGATTTTTTTTTCTTTACCACTAGGTAGAACTCTATAGTGTAAACGTACCATATTTTTATTATTTATTAATCAGTCAAGGGGACATCTAAGTTGCTTTCATTTTCTAGCTATTGTGAAAAGAGCAGCGATAAGCGTGGCTGAACAAGTCTAGGGGCTGGAGGGATGGCACTGCCGCTCCTGCAGAAGACTGCGGTTCGGTTCTCAGCACATACATGGTGGCCAACAACCTTCCAGAACTCCCGTTCCAGGACCCAACACCCTCTTCTGCCCTCTGTGGGTGCTGTATGACATGAATGTACTGACATACGTGCAGGCAAAACACTCACACACATAAAATAAAAATAAAAATTTTTAAATTGAAAATTGAGGCAGAGGCAGGCAGATCTCTGTGTGTTCAAGACCAGCCTGGTCTCCATAGTGAGTTCCAGGATAGCTGGGGCTACAGGGAGACCCTGTCTCAAAAAGAAAAAAAAAAAAAAAAATTCAGGCTGGTGAGATGGCTCAGGGGGTAAAGGCTCTTGCTACATGAGCCTGAGGATCTGAGTGGTATGTTCAGAATACACTGAAAGGTGGAAGGGAGGAAACCCACCACACAAAGATGTCTCCTAACCTCCACACATGCGTGATGCCATGTACTTCCCCCGGTGTCAGTCTTGCACGTGGGCAGACAGGTGCACACATACAATAATATAATTAACAATAATAATAATAATAATTGATTAGTCTGATTCTAGGAGCGTGTGCCTCTTATGCATTTGAGCAGGCTCTGAGAGTTTAGAGCTGCAGACCAGCAGTGGAGTTCCCTGTGGCCCTGGGTGTGCAGAGGAGAAGCTGAAGCAGCTCACAGTGAAGGACTTTGTCTCTTCCTGGTGCCATTCTTTACATCATGTTGTAATGGAAACAGAGGATCCCTCCTCTTTCTTCCTTCCTCATCCTACCAACCCAAACAGGCACATTCAGAGACAACATCCTCTTTCCCAATTTCTCTTTTATTCCCTAAATGCCCCTTCCCTACTCTGCCTGGATAGAGCTAGTAAAACAGATGTGTGGGCTTTGTCTATGGGTTTAATTAGTTGGTCCTTTAAGACCCCACAGCAGGATATCCCAGTCAGTTAAACACTTCAGTAGAACAAAATAAAATTATGAAACATTTATTTTTATTTTAGAAGTGTCTTGCTCATTGTAAGTAGCAAGGGAAAAAAACGAGTCCAAGAAAATAAAACTTAACCATGGTATAAATAATCAGACATAGTCACTATTAACATCTGGGAATCAGCCACTCCTCTTATTCTCATTCTTTCTCCCCCTCCATGTATGTGTGCTGAATCATTTTAACTGCTAGTATATTGTGTAAACAGGTTTCAATTCTACCTTTTAAAGGAAATTTTTATCAATAGCAATTTTCCATTTCCACAAACGATCTTTTAACAACCCCCCCCCCCGGAAAGGGGCTGGAGAGAGAATTCAGTTGATAAAGTGCTTGCTAGCCCTGAGAAGGCAGAGCCAGGCAGGTCCCTGGGATGCACTGGCCAGGCCGCCCAGCCTAATCAGGGAGTCCCAGCCAGTGAAAGATTGCCTCAGAAAGCAGGGTGGATGGTGCCTGAGGAGCAAGACCTGAGGTGGTCCTCTGGCCTCCACACACATGCACTCCTACACATCCATACATGTGTGCCCCCCCCCGAAACCAACACACCCACGAAAGGGGAGAAAAACCTACCCACTTGTATGACTGAATTATCATTTTTTTAAGTGTTGCTCATCTGTTGGCTGTCTAGTTTTTTCTTGTGTTTATACCAAAATAGTAAACAGTTTTCTACATATATTTCTGTCAAAGCTTTTTTCCTCCTCTTTTTTATCTATATAAGTGTTTTTGTTATAAATTTCAGAAAAAAAACATAAGTTTTATTTTTGTAGGACAGATACATTTGAGAAAGGTCAGGGTCAGGAGTTTTTAAAAAATTTTTATTTATTATTTTTATTTTATGTGTATATGTGTATTGCCTGCGTGTAGGTAAGTGCACCTGTGCCGTGCAAAGCCCGTGGAGGTCAGAAGAGGCCATCGGATCCCCTGGGACTGGAGTTACGACAGTTGTTAGCTGCCATGTGGGTGCTGGGATTCAAACCCGAGTCTTCTGCAAGAACAGCCAGTGTTCTTAACCGCTGAGCCATCTCTCCAGCCCCAGGGTCAGGAGTTTTTGAAAGGATTTTGTGGATATGATAAAATTATTTTTCACATAATTTGTACCAGCATGTGTTTCTGTGAGAAAGAGACTGACAGTGTCTGGCCTGGTGTGGCTGTGCCATGAGGATTTCAATCTTTAAAAACTCAGTTCATTTAGTAAATTAAGAAGAGTATCATTAGGGACTGAAGAGATTGCTCTGTGATTAAGAGCAATGACTGTTGTTGCAAAGGACCCAGGTTCAGTTCCCAGAACCCACAGGGCAGCTAACAACCATCCCAACGCCAGTTCTAGGGGATCCAGTGCCCTCTTCTGGCCTCTGTAGGCATTGCACATATGTTGTCTATATACAAGCATGCAGGTAAACATTCATATATATAAAATAAAATAAATAAAAATAATTTTAAAAAGAGTATCACTGAACAGTTTTGATTTTTTAAAAATTCTTGGCAAGGTTATATACTTATTCATTTCATCAGAACAGTTTATTTACTATGCATTCTTTAATTTTTATTTTATAATAGCCATTTTATAGGTAAGACATTCATATTTTTTGCTCAGTTCTATTTCTCCTGAGATCCTGAGGGTTTTTTCCAATTCCTTTCTAAAAATTCTTTGTGATTCAGTTATTTTTATTTTATGTGTATGAGTGTTATGCCTACGTGTGTGTAAGTGCACTCATGCAATGCCCATGGAGAAGAGGGCATTGGATCTCCTGAAACTAGAGTTATAAATGGGATTTGAACCCTTGTCTTCTGCAAGAACAGCCAGTGCTCTGAACTACCGAGCCACCTCTCCAGCCCCGCCCAGTTTTTCTCAATTTCAATGAATTTATTTCTTGCTTTACCCTTCTAATACCTTTTTTTTTTACATTTATTTAGTCTCTTTGTATGTATGTATATACATACATGAAGACATCAGAGGACAATTCTGAGAGTCAGTTCTCTCCTCTTACCACGTGGGTCCTGGGACTGATTCCTGTCATTTTTATTTCTGTTCACATTCTTGGTGTAGCTGCACATTTCCGCAGTAATACCTTCATTAAGTTTGTTTCCGTCACCCCTTGTGTATAGTCGTGTCTTTCTTTACCTCTGTATATTGCTTCAAGCCCTCTCTGAAGGGCTAGATTTTTGGACATGAATTCTTTCAGCTTATTTATGTCATGGAAGATTTTTCTTTCCCCTCCGACTATAATAGACATTTTGGCTGGGTGAAGTAATCTGGGTTGGCATCTGTCTTCATTTAGAATAGGGAATACTTTGCTCCAGGCTCTTCTGGCTTTCATAATTTGCACTGAATACTCAGTTGTAATTATGATGTGATTTTCCTTTCTATATAGCTCTTTTTTCTCTAGCAGCTTTCAATACCCTCTTTGTTCTGTACATTTAGTGTTTTTGCTATAATATGCCATGGGGAGTTTCTCTTCTGATCCATATTTGATGTTCTGTGTACTTCATGTAGGGTCTTTTTTTGGTGTCACACAATTCCTGCATATTCCATTCTTGTGTTTTCTTAAACTTTTCATAATCTTTGCTTGAGTGGTCTAGTTCCTCCACTTTATATTCCAGTCTTGATACTCTGTTTTCTATTTCATCCATCCTATTGGTGAGGCTTTCGTCTGTCATTTCTAATTGGCTTATTGAATGTTTTACTTCCTTCTTCATTTCAGCCTGAGTGTTGAGTTTAGGTCTCTTTCTTTTTGTAAACTTTGTTTGCCTTTGTGTTTTACTGTTGGGCATGAAACGCTGGTTGGTCTAGGTTTCAGGTTCTCTCTTTTGATTTTATATTGGAGGGAGCAAATGGATTTGGTCTTCCTGCTCATGAGTTCCCACAGAGTCCCAAATCAGAAGAGGATCAGACGCTCTCAAGCTTTCTTCTAAGGACTCGATCCCTCCAGGAAAGATGCTGGGCCCCACAAAGCTGGGGGGCTGAGCTGTCCAGAGATGAAAGGTGGTAAGAGACCCTGACGACTCCTCAGGAATGGTGGGAGGAATTGGGTTGGTCTGGATGACAAGAATTAGGAAGCAGTTGGGAATCTGGGCCAAGTGGTCAGTCCAGAGATCTGAGGTGCCAAGACAAGAAATGGGCCAGTTCCTTTCCAGGAGGAGAGATGGGATGGGGGAGCTAGGAGGGTGAATGAGGCTGATGGAGTCAAGATGCAGTGGGCACCACCAAAATTACCCAGGAAAGTTGCTGGCCCTAGGAAGCTGGGGGACTTGGCTGCGCAGAGATGCAAAGGGAGGTGGGGATGGGAAGCCAAGTATATTTTATTTTTAAAAATTAGTTTATTTCAGGATATTTCCTTTTGATTGTCTAGGACTAAATGAAATGGATGCATTAATTTGTAGACAAAAGACGTTAAGCTTATATGGCTCTTTATATTTCCTAAACACACTGAAATTTCATCCGAGTGCCGCCCATTAGGAATCAAAGCAAAGAATGTTGGAACTTAATTTCTGCTTAGGATTTACGTTTTTATGGTGCTGCTTTAGGGCAAGGCTCTTGCCAATCAGCAATGTAAGACTTGTGGAGAAAGTCTCCAGGTTTTTATTTCTACTTTCTTACAGCAACATTAAGCAAGCAGACTGGTAGTGAATTGAATGACCGGCATTGGGTTTAGACTTCATCTACAAACAAAGTAAGGAGTGCCATGCTGAGCCTTGGTGCATAATCTTGTCTTGTGAACAAGAAAAAAGGCTGCGGTGATTATGCAGAGTGGTCACGTTGCGGCGCCAGCCTCTCTTCTCGCTCAGTTCAAATATTATTGCTTTTAAATGTCAGCATATCACCATTGTAAGCATGCATACTTATTAAAACTTCTCTTTTCTGAGACATTTCAGGTGGACACGTTGGAGCACGATATATATTTTAATTGTAATTGGAACTCTAAGAGCAATTCTTCTATAAGAGCTGAGTTGTTTATATGGAGAGAATTTAACTTGAAATGAGCTCTTACTGAGAGGCTGCAGCAAAGGTCTAGGGTCTGCAAACCAGGTACCACATTCAATCTTTAAGTACACTTTGTGAGGGAGGCATGTACCTAATGCACATTTTAGGGACTGTCGAGATGGCCCCTCTGTTAAGAACACTGGCTGTTCCTACAGGGGACCAGGACCCGATTCCCAGCTCCCACATGGTGGTTAACAACCTTCCTTAACTCCAGTTCCAGGGAATCTGACACCCTCTTCTGACCTCTGCAGGCATTGCAGGACAGGGGTGCACCCACCAACATGCAGGCAATACCCAATGCACTCAAACAAGTAAAATAAAAATAATAATTAAAATATTTTTTAAAACTTAAAAATTAAAGTAAATTCACATTTTACAGGTAATGGAATTAAATTTAAGACTGGAGATTGAAGTGGGCTCTACACTCAAGTTACATACAACCACTGGCACCTTTAATTACATTATAATATTCTAGAGAAACATTTCTGAACACACATGTGTGGACCCATGTGAAGAAGAGGTGAAGTCTGTCCCTTTGAGGATATCTCTGTCTTGGTCAATTATTTGATCCTTCTGGTTGGACCAGAGCCAGACAGACAACACAACATTCTTTTCACCAAGTTAGATCCCATTTCTTTATCATCTATGGCTTCATGTTCCTACTTAAGCCCTGTGAAATGAAAAAGAAAAGGCATTTTCTATTTGCTTAAACACAAATCAAAGTAACTGAGGGGCAATTGTTACTACATGTAGAAAACACACGTGAGATGTCTGTTTTTCTTTTTCTTTTGGTATGTGTGTGGGTACACATGTATGTATGTACGTGTGCATGCCGGAGGTTGAAATGCGCTGTTTTCTTTATTGGGGTCTCCACCTTCTTTGATTGAAATGTGGTCTCTTACTGAGCCTAGAGCTGAACTCAGCATTGACTGGCCAGAGAGATACAGTGAATTCTGCCTGCCTCCACTCGGCTGAGATTACAGGCACACACTGCTGTTCTTTTTTGGGGTGCTGGGGATCCAAGCACAGATCCTCATCTTGTAAAACAAGCACTTTATCAACTGAGCCATTCCCCAGCCCCCTTAACTGAGATGTCTCAGTTTTAAAGAATCACATCCTCCATGACCAAGATGTCAAGGAGACCTGTTTTTCTCTCTATTAGCATGATCTTCACTGAGGAATTCCCAGATCATAAACCAGGGGAAGGTGTAACCTCCACATCCATTTTTGGCATCAGTGTTCTGTTTCTGCTTCTTGGAAAGTGGCAAGAAACAAGAATTTTAAAATCATTTGTTCTTTTTT
>NW_008328345.1:0-4371 GCF_000622305.1 Nannospalax galili
AGTTCTAATGGCTCAAGTCTCAGGTGACAGAAAGAAAATGGGGAGTTCTGGCCATTAAATTCAGTCTTCCATTTTCAATGATCCAATTTCTCCAAAGAAAGCCTTATACAAACCTGTCCCCAAGGATGAAGTACATTTTGAAAATCTGATACTGTGACTGGGAATTGTCAGAACTCACCGGTCAGATTGGAGATCTACATGCATACCAAGACATCCAGGTCAGTTTTAAGTTCTTGGATGAGGAAAGAGGGATTTCATGGAAATTCTAACAGCTATTTATATTTTTTCATATTAATTTTACAAAGGTAAGCCTATTATTCTAACCAAGAAAGAATCTCACCTTGCTGAAAAGAAACAGGAAAATTAAGTTTGTATATTTAATACACGTAAGCATGTTAAAAATGGAGAGTATTCGAAGAAAAACAGTGCACTGGTAATGATTTGCGTTTTGTATGCCTGCATATTCAAAACCCATTTCCCATACTCCCTGCTCTGAAAAGGATAGACAAAACCTGATGGAATCCTTTCACTGTGGATGTGGCCACTCTCACAATATCCCTACACCCTCGTATATAAATTATGGATGTTATGTGAGAGAAGTGCTATGAATTCCAAGGCACCTTGCAGTTCAATTTTCCCTTAAGCAGTTAGAAAATAAATGCTTTTCTTGTAAATTTACATTAAAATGCTTAATTGCAAAAAGACTGAAAATTTTTTGTGCATGAACATTTACACTGTGAAGGACTCTAGCATGCTATGCATCTTGTAAAACTGAATCTAAAAACTTATTCAGGTGGCTCACTTCCCAGAGTGTATGTAAGCATATGTACAAACATAGAAAGTTAAAATATCAAATGATTATGTATGAATTGTTTATAATTTCATTGGAAAATTGGACATTAAAAATAACTTGGTGATAGGGAAGGTGTTGCAAAGCTTCAATCTTTGTCTTACAAGCTTTCCATTATGTAATTAGAGATTTTGGTGGTAATCCATCTACCAGAAAAAGTAACGGAAGTATAAATATATGATTCCCATACATAGGAGTAAAGAAATTCTCATAGGTGCCAGCGAAAATATTCAAATATTCATCTAGATGTGCATCTTCTCTTCTCTTCTCCTCTCTTCTCTCTTCTGCTATTTATTGTCCTCTCTCTCTTTCTTGCCCCCCCTCTATCCCTCCCACCTTTCCTCCCTCTCATCCACTATCAGGACCTGTGTTTGCTTTGGTGATCAGGGAACCTACTATCTTCTTCAGTGGCATAAAGACTGGATTGACGACAGAGTAATATCCCGGACAAGTGATTTGCTTCACACAAGCCATGTATTACAAAATTCAGAGAGTTTTTATACATTACAAGGAACTGGTAGTTATGTGGGTATAGCAGTTACATACAAAGATTTAGGGAAAAAAGCCAGGACCTATAGTTTTTTACTTGGCACCAGCAGGATGCTTAAAATTTTATGCAAGGTTACCAATGCCTATCCAGTAATTTATTGGCCATAATGTTTTCTTTCTTAGGGCTAAAAGCATGGTGAACTTTTAACTTTTAGCTCAGGAGTAAACCTTTAACCTGGCCTAATCTCTCAGGCAGGGATAGCTGAGTTATTTGTTCAGGACAAGGAGATGAGCTAAGGATTGTTGACCAAGATGCTTTCCCACAGAGCAGGGAGCCTGCACTTTTATGACTGGGCCGCTTCCTCCTGCCAGTCTAGCAGTGTTCTGCAAGACAGGGATTATCAGAGCCACTGTTTTCAGTGCCCCTCCCTTTAGCAGAGAATGCAGCCTGGACCTATAAGAGGGCATGGCATCCTGGATTCCTATAACTCACCTTTATGTTGGAATTACAAAATTGTCACCACAAATGGAACAAATATAGATTTTTACTGTAAACCAGACAATGAGCAGTGAACAGGCAAAAAAATACAAATTTTACTCTAAAACAAATAATGAACAGTTGCAAGGTGAATTATGTGCAAAATAAATTTGTGCGAAGGGAAAATTGATTCTGCTTTCACTAGGAGACACCAGCATGAGATGGACAAAATGCCTATCTCATATTCACGAGGCATGAGGAAGACCTGGTTTGGGGGCTCAGGATTCTCCCAGACATCCTTTATCAAATGATGAATCACCTGGACACAAGGGAACATGAAAGTCCATAGGGTGAAGAAAAATATCATAGCATCAGTAGACAGCCTTGTGTACCTGCTGCAAACACCACAAATGACCTGTGGAAGAGTGAGTGTCAGCTTCACACCTCAAGGGACATTATGGACAGAGAATGAATTAACATCACCATCCTACAAAGGTCTCAGGAAAATAAAAACCAATTTCTCTGTTATGAGGAAGGTAGCTCACTGTGAATCTTACCTACTTCTGAGGTTACACACTGCAGGGATGAATGACATCTTTCCAATTTTAACCTATTTCTCATTTTTCTACTTTCTTTTCAATGGCTACTGATTAGAGTGAATGTTCTGTAATTATTCCATGGATGTAACTGAAGCAAGTGATACAAGCATGAGTTAAAAACACTGAACAACCAAGGAGAATTTCCTAAACACCAGATAATACTGAACACAAAAATGGAAACACCCAATCTGAGTTAAGTACAGAAGACTTTTATGTAAGTAGGTATACATATAAAAACGTGTTCCTTGGCAGCATTATTTTGGCTTTGATCACTGACTGTGATCATAGCAGGAAAAGAGAAACACAACACAATCATTTCCTAGGGGCCAAAAAGCAACTTCTCACTGTGAGCCCCATTCTTTCTTCTAGAAAGGACACTGATGCCAAGTGTCCACAGAGAACTATTATTCAAGTTTCAAAGACAAGATTTCTTTACATGGTCACATGTGATGTGCTTAAACTTAGTACACTACACAAATACACAGGAGCCAAAGTTCAGAAACCATTTACCAATATCCCAGTATTGTATTTCTGCTAATGACTTTACAGTAATGCTTTTTATCAGTGAAAGGAGAAGAACAATTTTTATGTGGTAATCCAATTTTCTCTGAGGTACTACCACTAACTTGAACTCAGGCTCATCCTCCTGTAGAAACTGGTTTCCATCTACAACTGTGAGTTCCACATATGTAAGAATCAATGCAAAATCCTTTAGACTCTCACATCAAGTGAAAACTGATAATTAAAATTTTTCTAACATTAGTTTTTGAAACAAGCAATGCTGATTAAAGTCATAATTTGTTGTTATCTTTGTATTTCATTTTACATTTTTATTTTCCAGTTGTGTCCACAATTTCTGTCCTCAACATGATTGTGACAAATGTAACAACAGTGAGTGGCTTCTTCCTCCTGGGGTTCTCTGACAGCCGGGAGCTGCAGATCCTGCACGCTTTGATCTTCTTCGTGATGTACCTGTTGGGATTGGCAGGGAACTTCATCATCATCACCAGCACAATGATGGACCTGCATTTCCAATCTCCAATGTATTACTTCCTGAAGCAACTTTCCCTTCTCGACCTCTCCTCCCTTTCTGTCACTGTCCCCCAATCTATCCACAATTCCCTGACTGGCAGTGGATACATTTCCTATGTTCAATGTGTGCTGCAGGTTTTCTTCTTGATATATTTGGGCTGGGCTGAGATGGCAATTCTCGCCATGATGTCCTATAACCGCTATGTGGCCATCTGCCTTCCACTGCACTATGAGGTCATTATGAATCCCAGAATGTGCAGATGGGCTGTGACAGCTGTGTGGCTAAGTGCAGCCATCCCAGGAACCCTGTGCACAGCAACCACATTCTCTATCAGATTCTGCAGGGCCAAGATAATCCACCAGTTCTTCTATGATATTCCCCAATTGCTTAAGCTCTCCTGCTCCAATGATTACCTGGGATGAATTGGGGCAGTTGCTTTCACTGCTTTTGCGGGAACTTTTTGTGTCACTGCCATTTGCCTCTCCTATGTCCAGATATTCTCTACAGTCCTCAGAATGCCCTCTGCTGAAAGTAGGTCTAAAGTTTTCTCCACCTGCTTGCCCCACCTCTCTGTCATCTCATTTTATATTTCCACTGGCATCTTTGCATATCTAAAGCCAACCTCAGACTCTCCAACTGCCTGGGACATCATCATCTCTATGTTTTATACAGTATTACCCCCAACACTCAACCCTATTATTTACAGTCTGAGGAATGAGGCCATGGAAAGAGCTGTAAGAAACTGTTAAGTGATAAATTCCCTGGCAGAAAATTAGTTTTGTCTTGTTGTCCAGAGATTGCAACAGTATGAAGAATTACTTTTTTAGTAAGTTTTATTAGCAATATGCAGTAATCTCCTTTCTCTAAGCAGTAACTATGGCCACTGTCAATAAAAAATTCCTCCTCCGATTTTTCTAACCCT
>NW_008328345.1:4926-6515 GCF_000622305.1 Nannospalax galili
AATTCAAAAGAATGATGTCTTTGAATCACACAGTAGAAAAGTAAAACTGTCTTCCCAGTTTGTACAAGTTATTTTGCAAAAATACTAAAATATTGGATAGGATCATTACAATAAAGGACTGTGTTGTCCCTAAGAATCCCCCATTGTGTTATTGTTTTCTTGAAACAAATGTGAAGAGCTCCTGTATTCTCAGTGCCTAGGAAATAGAAATACCTTGTTATTTATATAGTATGTCCCAGAAAGCTCTTATTTTACAAGCTGGGTCTGGTAAGCATGTCTTTAATCCCAGCACCCTGGGCAGTAGAGTAAAATGAATTTCTTTGAGCTCAAGGCCAGCCTGGCACATATTTTACCTTTCACACTGGTAGTTCAAGTGTTTAGACACAATCATAAAGTAGACGCATTTTTCATGTTTTCATTTAATTTTATATTTTAATTTTTCCTTTGACCAAATACTTTGTAATTTTTATATTTACAGTATTCATGGCAGTAAAACATTCTCATTCCATATTTATGCCAATTTTCCAATCATTTGTTTGACTATAAATTTTATATCAATTTGATTATGACTTCCTGTGAAAGCAAATTTACATATTTTCAAGACATAGCCTTCAATAACTTTCATTATTTCATCATTCTGCTGCTTAATATACCAGATATTACAATTTACCTTCAAGGATACATAAATTCTGCTGTTTCTTTTGCGTTCTCTAATGAGATACATTAATATTTTTTCTGAAATATTATTCTACTTCTTTACTATTTTAGTGCACTGTATAAAAAATACTTTCAATTACAGCTTTGCAATTTTATTTTATTCTAAAATTAAATATTTTATTAAACAGTGCATTACTGATTCCCACCAGAGGTGAATAGGCAGGAATTCTTCAGTGTATAATGAATGTTCTTTTGCTGTTGTTTACTTTAGGTTTATATGTGAGGCTGTGTGTGTGTGTGTGTGTGTGTGTGTGTGTGTGCGTGTGGTGTATGTGTGACAGATGAAGAAAGAGTAAAACAGAGAGAGATAGAGATAGACAGATATAAAGAGAGAGAATCTCTTTTTCTCCACAATTACATAAGCCAGACAAGCTGGTCCACAAGCTTCTGGGTGTTCTCCTGTCTCCACCACCCACTTCCCAATGGCTGCTGGGATCTCAGACCTTATCAATACTTCTGGCTTCCAAGTATGTGATGCTTACTATGCACTGCACCACTATAGTTATGCCTGTATGAACCCAACCTTCCAGCATGCATTTTGAGGTCAAGAGAAGATCTGATATGCTAATAACATGCTCTTTCAGAATTTTGGGGGAGCTGTGCTTTTGAGGAAGGGCCAAGTCTATATTTTATCAAAAGTGTATATCCAGAGTGAAATGGGGAATAAAAAGTCAAATCCTTAGCTTCTCGGAGAATTTTTTCTTGTCTGATTCATATACCCAGAACAAAACATACATACATACAACCACAAACAGATCGTGTCTATTGAATCACACATATTGTTGAAATATTATTCGATATTTCCAAATGGAAGAATCAAATCTACATTATTTCAAAAAAATAATGGCTGCTGGCAGTGCTTTTGACACTAA
>NW_008328345.1:7360-22411 GCF_000622305.1 Nannospalax galili
AAGATCAACTATCCCTTATCCAGCAGTAATAAGTTGCCAGTAATTCCTCAGGTAAGTTGAGGACCAGCTGCTCATTGCCCAACTTCTATCCTGGGTTTTTGTCTGGTTGACTTCACCTGGGCTTCTGAATGCTGTGACAATTTTTCTAATGTCATATCAGCAGGTTTCCAGAGATCTGGAAGATTCATATTTTGTTGTGTTCATGCACCAACCCTGGCACTTATAATCTTTCCACACATATTCCACAAGGGTGCCTGAGCCATGGGTGACTTTGGTCTAATATAGGAGTCCTATCCAGGAACAAACACTTTGCCATCTTTTATTCTCTACACCTTGGCCAAATGTGGTCTTCTGTATGCATGGCAGTCTGTTCCATGGGGAGTGTTGAGAGATGCATTAGTATTCTCTATCCCCTGTTTTCCACTATGTTCCGTGAGCCTTAGGTGTAGAGGTTCAACTGGGGTTGTGCCATTTAGGACTGGGCAGATGATTCTCACAGACATGTATTGTCTGTGTGTGACCATTTGTGGAAATCTATAATAACCTCCACGTGTTGAGAAAAAAAGCTTCATTGATGAGTGGTGACTAGTACACTTGTCTGTAAATATAAGGATCCATATTTAGCTAGGCTTTCCTTGCTAGAGCCAACTGTGATATCCTCTTGGCCTGAGCAGGAGGAGACTAAATGAGAGTAAAGAAGAAATTTAAAGTCAAGTGGCTGTCGAAAGTCTTAAAATTAAAAAGTGGCCCAATGGGGCACCCATTAGAACAAAATTGTAATCAATGAGAAAAAAATGAAGGTCAGCCATGTGAATGAACCAGGCTGTACATCCAAGTGTGGAAAAGAGGAACTGTGCATGTGGGAAAGGCAGTGACCCTTTGGGATGTGTTTTCTGGCATCTTAATCAGGGTCTTGTGGATGTCAATCTGGCTCCTCAGTAACTGGTGAGCACTGGAAATGTAGAGTGTGCTCTTAGATTTGAGAATTGTGAAACACAAAGACAGCTATTCCCATAATCTGTTCAGAACAGACCATAATACAGGGTAAGAGATGGAAGAGTGATGTCCTTTGCTTCAGTGAGTAAGCTCACACAGCCTGTTGAGGCCCTGCCATGGCTTATAAAACAGTATTGGCAGCTTCTAGGAAGAAATACCCTAAAGGTTTTATACACACATAAACAGGTACTCTTTGTTTTTCAGCTGAAGGTCCTCATGTACAAAATGGTTGTCACCCAGCTACTTAATACTGGTGAGATTTGACTGCTGATGTTCGGGTCTGGGGTCTAAACACTGTGACATACATTAGGTAATGAGAGTCACAATATATCAGATACTTCAGGTCAGTGCCATTAGCAGATGTTTCACTCTACAGAGGCAGGATGCCTGCTTTACTGATCTCTTAATCTGCATGATGGATGTGAGTCTGTCAGAAGTAACTGGAGCATTTGTTACAGACATAAAGTGTCGAAAACATTGAGTGGAGACAGACCAGGATACCCTGACAGATCTGTCAGGACCTCATAAGAGGAACAACTGGAAACTGACAAATTAAAAAAGTATAAGAATGAAGGAGGAATATTTCAGTTTGAAATTTCTTTCTGAAAATGAAGCACAGGAAAAAAGATCATTAGGATTAACTAATCCCTAGTTCCATTCCAGAAGAATTTGTCAGTTCCCAAATATCAACCTTTAGAGAAGTAAATCTTAATTACTGTTCCACTAAAGTGTACATGTGCTTTCTGATCTACCAGTTCTTTTTAAAATTTATATTATAGAAATAAATGCTTTTCTGTTTAAGTAGAATAAAAGGACTCGGGACACAGAAAAGGAAAAAATGACTAGTTCCCATCATTTTGTTATTTCATTTATTTATTTAAAAAATGTGAAATGCATGTTTTAATGGCAGCTGGGTGAGCAACACTCGAATGATCAGGGAAGGAGACATTTCACTGAATTATCTAGATTAATGGTTTTATATAAATATTATCATGTGCATATTCATCAATGAAGATTTCTGCTTATTTATAATGGTTGTACTTACTTGTCTATCATTAAAAAATTGAAATAAATAGTAAGCTCTTCCTTATGAACAAATGTTAAATTTTTCATACTTAGTCAAATATGCCTTTCTATCTGTATGCACATTGATAGACAATCATATATTATTTAAAGAGACTATACATTATGTAAGGAAATATTTCTAAACTGGAAGGAAGGAGTATGCAGAAACACAACATAAAAATTATTGAAACATGCTTTGTGTTGTTATTTATAAACTCAATACATCAGTGTGAACACAGGTAAACACCGGTAATATTACATTGTAATTACACCACACACAATGATGAATAAGTTCTTTGGATGATGAATGATGTGAGAAGTCTATTTCTAGATTCATAATTGAAAGAGGGGGAAGGGAACATTACAGTAGGAAGGGTTAAATGGGGGGAAATGAAAGGGGAAGGCAGAGGAAGGAGTGTGGGAAGGGATAAGTAACAGTAATGCCTTTAGAAAAAGATGTGGAAGCCTACCAGTTTAGAAGCTTGTTAAACTATATCTATTTTCATCATAAAAAGAAATTATGACAAGTTACCTTATAACAAGAAGACACTATCCCTTCTAGACATCATAGGTTAAAAAAAAAAGAAAAAAAGAAAAAAGACAGACTGCCAGGAATGGACTACCTTTCTAGAAATTGTTAATCAGGTGTCCCATAGACTATCAAACAGTACTTGCTATTGTCCCTGCTCTTGGTTAATCACCAGAACCTGCTGAAGACACTTTGTATCTGAGCTAGAGAAGA
The DNA here is from genome assembly GCF_000622305.1 of Nannospalax galili. NCBI lineage: Eukaryota > Metazoa > Chordata > Mammalia > Rodentia > Spalacidae > Nannospalax > Nannospalax galili. The sequence continues at coordinate 10,164 of NW_008328345.1, forward strand.
AGCAATGAGAAATCACCCTGGTTTTAACTTCATAGCCTCATCTCTATTGGCTGATGTTCCCAGTGTTGGAATGTACTATACATACTATTGGAATGGAAAAAATCATCATCAACCTTACCTAGCTTAAATCAGGTGAATTACAATGGCAATTTGTCTGGCAAGATATGCCCACTGGTGCAATGGTTGCACAAACACTATGGAAGTAACAAACTATCTTTTTTTTTCTTTGTCTTTTTGAGACTGGGTCTCCCTGTAGCTTCAGCTGTTCTGGAACTCACTATGTAGACCAAGCTGGTCTCGAACTCACAAAGATCTGCCTGCCTCTGCCTCCCAAGTGCTGGGATTAAAGGCATGCACCACAACGCCTGGCCCCCAACTATTTTTTAACTGTATTTAAGGACTGCTTGCTAGGAGAGAGCCCATACCTGACACTGATATCAAGCTTAGTTACTTGAGATTAGAGAAGCACATAATATAGTGGAGAATCTAATACTAATTTCTACTAAATAATTAGTTGTATTAAACTGACTCCTAATGACTGATTATGATATTCATAGATTAGTGCATCACTCAACTCTCATCAGAAAAGATTTCTTATACAAGAGATTGTGATCAACACAGAAACCCCAAACAGGAAAATGTGCAGAGAACAAGAGGTTGCAGAATGCTTATCCCTGTATAGGAAATCTACTTTAAACAACTTCCTGCCAAGGTTCCAGGATCCCATGCTCTCTTCTGTCCTCCACAGATATTGCATGACAGGGGTGCAGTTACATACATTTATTTATACACATAAAAAATAATAATAAATAAAATATATTTTAAAGATTTTCTTGTTATTATTCTAAAGGGCATTTGTGAACAGAAGATCCATTAGCATGTTCAGACATGGATCTGATTCATCAATTAGGCTTTGTCTGTGCAGCAGTAATGCTTCTTCTGCAATCTTCCACCTCTTATTTGTGTTTCATATCTTTGCATTTCCCTGATGTATATGGATCTTCTATAGTGTCACCTTTGAAACAGATTCTTTTATGGAACACATTGTTAATATTAATATTCAAATACATGTATCGTTTTCTCTCACTGAGAAAATTGTAAAAGTCTCAAGAGAAAGATACAATAGAAAATTAAGATAATTACATTACAGAATTTCTTGGTTTAATGAAATAACATGACATTACATATAGTAGGTGAAACATATTTGGATGATCATGAACCACTGTAGAAACATAGAAAGCAATACTTGTAAATACTGGACATATTCAAACAGGTGTACCTACCCAGAGATATGGATTAACAAGAATGGGTGATGTTATCATATGACTGACAGGCTATTCTTAACATCGGTGACGCAGGAAGTTTCTGTTTATTATCTTTGTGTATTTGGTCACTCATTTGCTTTTTCTTCAGAAATTTTTTCTACACAGTTGTTCAGCTAATATTACTGAATACTTTGTAATCCTCAACCTCAAAAACCACAGCTTTAAACTTCACTTACACCATGATGCTGCAGATGAAAATTTTCTTAGATTTATATACTGAAGCCATCTCACAAAAAATTACTTAACATTTTAGCACTGGAAAAAATACATTTCTTTCAAAGTTTCATTTTAACCAACATTCTAGGGATGAGGTTTATTTAAAATTGTTTGTCTTAAGAGACATAGAAAGAAAACATGTTTCATCATTTGTATAAAGCCAGGCACAGAGGGGGAGACCAATAAAATACATGGAATAATTAGCTGTTCATTATATACAAATCCAACTGAGAAAGTGTTTGAAATAAAGATTTATATGAAGCAAGTACTACTCTAATACACAAATCAGTGAAAAAGAAAATTATAGTTCAATATATTTGAGGCACATAGCTGCAGAAATTCTCAATAACATACTCAAAAGCCAATTGTAAGAACGCAAGTGATTATCCATGATGATCAAGTCAACTTTAGCTCAGAGATGCAGAGATAGTTCAACATACATAAATCAATAATGTACTCCTCCACATAAACAAACTAAAAAAGAGAAATATGATAATCTCATGAATGCATTAAAGGCCTTTGACAAAACCCAACCTCCTTTCATGATAAAAGTCCTGGAGACTCTTGGAATACAGGGGACATATCTCTACATAATAAAAGCAACATACAAGTGCCCTGTCAATATTAAACCCAATGAATAAAAATGTAAACTTTCCCATTTAAATGAGGAACTGGACAAGGATGTCCATTCTCTCCATCCCTATTCAATTAAGTACTTTAAGTCTTAGTTAGAACAATAAGACAAAAAGAGGTAGAAAAAGGGGATAGAAAATGATGATATGATATGATGATGATATGATTGCATACATAAAAGTCTCTGAGGACCCCACCAGAAAACTCTTGGTCCTGAAAAATATATTAAGAAAATTAACAAGATATAAAATTAATACCCCCAAATCAGTACACATCCTATATGACAAGAAGCATACCAAGCAAAAGGTCAGGGAAATGATTCCATTCAAATTAGCATCAAAAACAATAAAATATTTGGGCATAAATCAAGCCAAAGAAGTGAATAACTTGTGTAAAAGAAGAAACTTTTAAGATATTGGAGAAAGGAAATGAAGAAGATACCTGAAGATGAAAAGATTTCACTGGGTCATGGATCTATAGGTTTAATATTATGATATTGGCTATACTATCACAAGCAATCTACAAATTCAAAACAATGCTCATTAAAATTCCAATATTCTTCACATAAAGGAAGGGAAAAATAATCCCAACTTTCACAGGGAGATTCAAAAAATGCAGAATAGCAAAAATAATCCTGAAAAATGAAAGAAGTGTTGCAGGTATTATCATCCCTGATCTCAAATTAGACTACAGAACTATACTAATGGAAACAGTATTTTGCTGACCTGAAAACAGACACATTGATCAATGGAATTGAATTGAAAACACAGATTTGAATCCATGCATTTAGAACCACCTGATTATTTAAAAAATATTTTATTTATTCCTTTGTGTTTTGTGTGCATGAGTGTCCTGCCTGTGTGTATGTCAGTACACCGATAGAGTGCAATGCTGTGGAGTTCAGAAGAGGTTTAATATCCCTGAAACTGGAATTATGGATATCTTTTAGCTTCCATTTTGGTGCAGGGAATTGAACATGGGTCCTCTGCAAGAGTAGTCAGTGCTCTTAACCACTGAGTCATTTCTCCAGTCCTGTGCCTCCTGCTTTTTGACAAAAAATCCACAATACACACTGGAGAAAAGACATGTTTAAAAAATGGTGCTGATCATGCTGGATGATGGGATGACTAGATCCCTATTTCATGCAAAAATCTAAACTCCAAATGGGTCACAACTAAACCTCAACATAAGACCTATATCCTGAATCTGATAGAGGAGAAATAAGGAAATACAGTAAAATTTATAGGTACAAGAAAGGACTTTCCGAAGGACTCCAATAGCTTAAACATTAACTTCAGCAATTGACAAATGAGACCTCATTAAACAAAAGCAGTTTTGTACAGGAAAGGACAGCATCGTTCGAATGAAGGAGCAGCCTACAGAAAGTGAAGGAAACAAAAACGTTACTAGCTGTGATTCTGACAGTGGGTTACAATCTGGAATATGAAAAGAACTCAAAAAGTTAACATAAAAAAAGAAACAATCCAATTAAAAACTGAGGCAAGGAACTCTCATAGGATGAAATGCAAATTGCTGAAAATTACCTTTGAAATGTTCAATATCTTTAGCCATCACAGAAATGCAAATGAAAACCACTTTGACATTTCATCTTACCTCACTCAGAATGGCTAAGATCCAAAAATCAAACAACAAATACTGAAGAGAACGTGGAGAACTGGACTCATATCTACTGCTCTTGGAAGTATAAACTGTTGGAGTAGCTATGGAAATCATTGTGGAGATTCATCAAAGAGCTAGAAATTGATCTACCACAGGATCCAGTTGTACCACTCCTTGACATACACACAAAAGACTCTATGCTCTACTACAGAAATTCTGTTCACTCATATTCTTTGCTGCCATTTTCATAATAGAAAGGACTTGGAATCAACCTAAATGTCCATCAACTAATGAATCAGCAGTGGATAGGCAGTAGATATGCACAATGGAATGCAAGTCACATCTCAAAAAGTGAAATTATGAAACTTGTCAGTAAATGGATGGAATGGAAAATGAACAACCTGAGAGCATTAACCCAGACACAGAAAGACGAATGCTGCATGTTCTCTTTCATAGTTGATCGCTGGTTTTGAAATCATAGATAAGCATGATTCAGTGTGAAAATCCAGAGTGTCCAGGAAACTAATAAATATCCATGGATGGGTCTTCCTGAGAGTAGTGGTGGAATGCAATGCCATAACTGGAAAAGAGTGTAATAAAATAGAAACAGTTAGGTGGAGTTGGGGATGGGAGGGCAGGGCAGAGTGGGAGTATGGGAAGGGATAACCCAAATTGAAGGCCTTTAGAAAAATTAATGGAATTCTAACACTATAGAAGAGTCGTAAAGTACATACATATACATTTTAAAAAGAAATTCAAAGAAATTACCTTGTAATGGGGGGGGCACTTCCCCTACATGTCACCGTAGGCTGAGAAAGTAAAATGTCAATGCCAAGAATGGACTCCTTTAGTAGGTGTTGATTAGATGTCTCAAAGACTATCAAATAATATTGGCCATTGCCCCTGCTCTTTGTTAGCCACCAGAACTTGATGCTAAGCTTCTATTGCTTCAGATACTACATATATGAGTTATAGAAAAAACAAGGAGAAATCAAGCTAGTGATGATTTCAAATCTTCTACCAGCTATCTTTCACATTCTTGGAATGTGTTATGTTTGCTACCTGGAAAGAAAACTAATCAGCCTTACCCAGTTGTGAATCTCGTGAGCTACAAATATCAGCCTGGCAAGATATGCCCACTGGTGCAACAGTGCCATGATTATTATGGGACTAATCAATCATTTTCTAATTGGATTTGAAATCTGCTCTATAGGATGGTGCCCATACCCAACATTGAGATCAGGTCAAGGAACAAACGACTAAATTGGTCACAGGGCATAATACTAAGGGAGCTTATTACTAATATTCTACAATAGTAGACATAGTATTTAACTGACTCTTACTGACATTGTTTGTTTTAATGAAATTTTTGTGTATTTTATATGGAATATCTCAAACTATCTTAATCATCTTTTACCCCCATTTCTGCTGGCACACTCCCATAGCTGCCCCACTAGAACCCATATACTCTGTTATCCATGTTAAGGCCCACTGTGTCAAGTCAGTATCCCCAGCAAGTCCTTCCTCTGAGGTCTAGTCAGCCTATGTAGTGTCCCTTGTTTTAGGAAAATAAGTCTTCTTCACCTAGCATCAATCAGTTGCCAATATTTCTTCAGATAAGATTGGGGTCTGCTCTTCATTATTTCATTTCTAGGCTGGATTTTTGTCTCCCCAAGTTTGCATGGGACTTGCATAATATGACAACATTGCCATAGAATCATATGAACAGGTTCCCAGGAGCTTGTAGGACTCCATTTCCATATGGTCATGCACATCTTCCCTGGCTCTTACAATCTTTCTACCCCTTATTAGCTAGTGGTCTCTGAGCCTTGGATGGGTGAAATTTAATAAAAGAGTCTTGTCCAAGAACCAGCATTCAGCAGACTCTTAATCTCTGCTTTGGACATTTGCTGAGGAAAGGAATGGCTATACCCAAGGGGTAACAGAAAGAAATTAAATGAAGGTATTACTGTGGAAACACACAGTTACACCAAAAATTTAAACTGCAATCAAAATGCAGTAATCAATGCACATCTTTCGATAACTTTCAATACGAATGGACTGAACTTCCCCAGTCAAAAGAGGCAGGCTAGTTGAATGTACTAAGAAACAAAATCTATTTGTTTCTTGTCTGTAAGAAACCCATCTCACCTTCAAGTACAGGCAGTATCTTAAGGTGAAAGAATGGAAAAGAATATTTGAAGCAAAACGTACTAAGAAAAAAGCAAGAGTTGCATTTCAGGTATCTGACAAAATAAACTTCAAACTAAAACTAATTAGATCAGATAAAAAGGGTCACTTCATTGTGATTAAAGGAACAATTGACCAATACAATTATTTTTATAATCACGAACATATATGCACTGAACTCTGGTGCACCTATCTTCATAAAAAGAGTTTTATAGGACTCTAAGACACAAATTAATCCCAAATCACTAATATTAGAGGACTTCAATACTCCACTGTCTCCATTAGACAGGTGAATGTGACAAAGAGTAAACAGAGAGACATCTGAATTAAACAATACCACCCATCAAAGGGACCTAACTGACATCTACCAAATATCCCACCCAAGCACCAAAGAATATACTTTCTATTCAGCACACCATGGAACTCTGTCCAAAATCAAATACATACTGGGACCCAAAACAAGTCTCAACAAGTACAAAAACCTGAAATAATCCCAGGACAAAAAGCTTAAAATCAATACCAGAAGAAGCTCTACTAACTACAAGTACTTATGGAGATTAAACAACATACTCCTGAATGATGAATGGGTCAAAGTTGAAATTAATAAAGAATACATTTATGTATTCCTGGAACTAAATGAAAAGGACAATAAAACACAACAAAACTTCTTTGACACAATAAAAGAAGTTCTAAGAGGGAAGTTTATGGCTCTAAGTGCCTACAATAAAAAATAAGAAAGAGCACAAAGAAATGACTTAACATTGCAACTCAAGACTCTGGAATGGCAAGAAAAAATGAAACTAAAATCCCTCAGAGGAAACATATACAAAAATTAGAGTAGAAATTAATGAAATAGAAGCAAAGATAACAATAGAAAGAATCAACCAATACAAGAGCTGGTTCTTTGACAAGATAAACAAGATAGGCTGTTAGCCCAGTTAACCAAAACAAAGAAAGAGAAACTCTAAATCTACAAAATAAGAGATGAAAGGGGAAGCATCACAACAGACAAGAAGACCCAGCACATTCTAAGTGAATATTTTAAAAATGTATAAACTGTTAAATTTGTAAACCTAAAAGAAGTGGGTGTGTATCTAATATCATTGAAGTCACCAAAGCTAAATCAAGAGGAGATCAACAACTTAAATAGATCCATAACAAATAATGAATTTGAAACAGTAATATAAAACCTCTCAACTAATAAAAGCTCAGGATCAAGTGGATTAACAGCAGAATTCTACCAGACATTTAAAGACGATCTTTGTCTAATACTACTTAAATTATTATAAAATAAAACAGGAGAACTTCCAAATTCCTTCTGTGAAGCCAGCATCCCTCTAATACCAAAACAAGGTAAAGATACAAACAAAAAAGAAAACTATAAACCCATATCCTTAATGAACACAGATGCAAAAATTCTCAACAAAATACTTGCAAACAACATACAGACACTCATTAAAAAGATTATCCCTCATGATTAGGTCAGCTTTACTCCAAAGATGCAGGGATGGTTCAATATATGTAAGACAAGAAACATCATAAATCATATAAATGGGCTGAAAGTCAAAAACCACATAATCATCTCAAAGGATCCAGAGGTGTTTGACAAAATTCAACATGCATTTATGTTAAACATCCTAGAGGGTTTGTGCTGGAGGGAACATAGCTCAGCATAATTAAAGCTATATACAATAAACCCACAGCAAATATCATTCCACATGGAGAAAAATGGAAGCACTTCCATTAAAATCAGGAACCAGAGAAGGCTGTCTGCTATCTCTACTCCTTTTTAATATAGAGCTTGGCTCAAAACTCTTGCTAGAACAATATTACAAAAGAAGGAAATTAAATGAGTACTAATTGGAAAAAATAAAGGTCAAATTATCCTTTTTTTGAAGATGATATAAAATCTATGATGTTATAAAATCTATGAAAATCAGCAGCCTTTTTATATACCAATAACAAGCAGTTGGAGAAAGGGTACATTAAAACCCTTTCATTCACAACAGCCACAAAAAATACCTTGGAATCAACCTGACCAAATAAATTTAAGATTTCTCAAATCCTCCCAAGCCCATGTGACCCCTGAGAAACAGATCCTTAAACGACCTTAAGAGTAAAAATAAATTGGTTTATCTGGACCAACTGTGTAGCCTTAAACACCCAAAAGGAATGTCAAACTAAAGATTAAAGGGGCCAATATAATTTCATAAGAGAGCATATGTATAGCTAAAGTCTACATAGCAAGCAACAAGGCCAAAGTGGCGATACCTCCTTTTGAGTTGTTTGCTAGGGTGGCCAAAGGGATTCCCAGATAGAAACCCAGCATAGAACTGGGAAATTGAACAGCAGACCCCAATCTTCTCCAAAAGAATATTGACAACTGATTACCACTAGATGAGAAACAGCTGACCCTCCTAAAACAAAGACCTCTAGATAGGCTGACTAGATTCACCAGAAGGACAAGTAGTGGGGAATGGCTGGTGGGGGAGGTAACAGCACAGCAGACAGTAGCAGAGATATCAGAGCATAAGGGCTCTAGTGGGGGAAGGGAGGCTATGGGAGGGTGCTACCTGGGAAGTGGGTGTATAAAAATTTTTTTCTTCAAAGCATAAAAATTTGCTCCTTAATAATTAGTAGTTGTGAAAAACATTACCATTGAAATTTCCATGCTCAGATGCTAAAGAGCTCAGAAAGAAACTGACTGTGACTAGTAATAATCAGATATATAGAGATATATAGAGATATATAGAGATTAGAAATGCATATGCATCTTAGTGTCAATAGTATTAAAAATGAATGTTTCTGTATGAAACTGTGTATTTTAATAATGAAATGGAGATCTTTTTCAAAGTTTAAAACCTCATTTAATTTTATGTCTTATAGGGTTTATATGGAGTGCAATATTGTATAACTGTATTAATTCAACTATAAACCTAATAATTTACAGCCAGATTTGAAAGAGAAGCATCTTAGCTCTGGAAATTGTTATTGAATATATCAGTGCTATTGTACTGAAATGCCTTTTCTAATCATATGGTTATGAAATAAATGATTTTTAAAAATTGCAAAAAACTCAAACTGTACACACACTTTAATGTTTATTACTGACTATAGTTATATCTCAAGAAAAAGCACATAGATAAGAAACTGTGGCAATTAAAATAAAAAAAGGACAAGTTAAAAAAAGGAAAATTTTAAACCTTTAAAGAGAAAATTGAGGTAGCCACCAGTAGGAAGGACCTCCCATGCTCATGGATTGGAAGAATTAATATTGTGAAAATGGCCATTCTACCAAAAGCTATTTATAGATTCAATTCAATACCAATAAACATTCCCATGACATTCTTCACAGAATTAGAAAAAATATCCTGAAATTCATATGGAAGTACAAAAGATCCTGGATAGACAAAGCAATCCTGAGTATAAAGAACAATACTGGGTTACTATACCAGGTTTCACACTATATTACAGAGCTATAGTCATAAAAATAACAAGGCACTGGCACAAAAACAGACTCTTCAATAAACAGAATGTAGTTGAAGACCCAAACAAGAGTACATGCAATTTCAGCTACTTGATACTTGACAAAGGGTCCAAAAACATTCACTGGAGGAAAGGCAGAAAATAATGCTGTCAGAATTGGGTTTCTATCTCTAGAATAATGTAACTAGACCCTTTTTTTCACATTTCACGACAGTCAACTCCAAATGGACCACAGACTTCAATATGAAACTTGAAACTCTGCAATCGTCAGACAAAAACACTGAAAATAACCTACAAGATATAAGTGTCGGAAAGGACTTTATGAATCAAGCACCAGTTGCTCAGGAATTAATGTCAAGAATCAACAACTGAGACTTCATTAAACAAAAACAGCTCTGTACAGCAAAGGAAACAATCAAGGAAGTGAAGAGAAAACCCACACATTTGGAGAAAATCTTCATCAGTGACGCATCTGACAAAGGTTCAACATCTGTAATATACAAGGAACTCAGAAAATAATCAAGAAAGCAAATAACCCAGTTAAAAATGGGCTTAGGGTCTGAACTGAGAGTTCTCAAAAGAAGAAATAAAGATGGCTAAGAAGTGTGGGGACCTAAAAACCCCACCTTGCATATGTCCAAAAGGAAGTTACTGGGGGCACGGCCTGGCTTGCTTTGAAAGTCTGAAGAATACTTCCACACTGCTGAGGAGTGCATGATCAGCACGTGACCATCCTTAAGATACACCCTCAGGGGAGAGGGGGGAGTTCCAGGTGCCTTTATAAGCTTTGGAACACTTGCAATAAATGAGTCTCTGCCTGATTAAGATTCCCAGTTGCGTCTGAGTGTCCCTGGGTAATGGGGGCAGCATGGGTTGATGAACGGTGTGCTTACTCATCCCTAATCCTCACCTCGCCAGGGGTCGGTGGTTCAAACCCCCAGCATCTAGTGCTCAACGTGGTGCTTGAAGGAAGGTGAAAAGAAGAAAAGAAAGAAGAAAGAAGTGAAATGGATTGGGGCCAATCAGAGGTTCAGGGTAAGCAAGACCCTAACAAATGGGTAACACAATTTTTAAGTTTGAAGACCCAGCACTTAAAGCGCTGAGAGATATGCTTAAAAGTAGGGGATTGGATTTGTCAGATCCCATAGCTCAAAAGGTTTGGGCAGAGGTGATTCATTTGGCTCCCTGGCTGCTTGGGGCTGTTTTTACTGGGGATACATGGGAACATGTGGAATGTCTAGCTCGACAAAGGGAGCTTCAATTGGGGGTTGATCACTACTGGAGTTCTACCCTATTATTTCAGCCTTAAAGGCATGCTTTCAGCCCGAGAGCCCTAAGCCCTCGGCGCCACCACCTGATGAACCTTCAGAAACCCCAGCATGGGAATCATGGGAAGGGTTTGAGGAAGAAGGCAGAAATGCAACAGAAGTGAACCCAAAAGCAGCCAAAGTGATACACGTCCGGCATGCCCTGGCCAGCTTCAGAGCTGCCCCAGCAGAAGGGCGGGGCAGAGTAGAGCTGCCCAACCCACCCACCTTGAACTAACACATGTGCATGGGCCTTCCCCTGGCCAGTGACTGGCAGGAGTCAGGAACTAGCAGGAAAGCTGGGTGGGGACCACCCTCAGGCTAGTGACCGGTGGCCCTGGCTGCTGGGCGAATTTAAAAAAAAAAAAAAACACAAAAACACAAAACCACCTTTGACTGTGTGCTGCAACCAGCTCCAGGACAGCTGAAATGGCCCAGTTTGGGGAAGGTGGCTTGGGGAGGGGCCCCACCCCTTCAGTTCTGCGGGTGGCCAAGAAACCATGCCCCTGAGTGCTACAGTCCTGCGGGCAGCAACACTCTCCAAAACCCGGGCCAAGGGAACCCTTAGTACCCAAGATGGATATTGAAATAGGTGGCAGGAGGTTTTACCGCCTAATGGACATGAGGTCTGATAGGACCATTGTTAGAAAGAAGGAGGTCCCATCACAATGGCACCTAGTTTCTGGGCCCCGAATCCAAGCCCAGGTGTGGGAGGATACACCTCATCAGAGGAGACTCGAGAATAGCTCACCTGGCAGGATGCAGATGGAGCTAAAGGGGATGTGCGACCCCTGGTGGCTGCAGGGCTATAGGCCAAACTTATAGGACAAGATATTTTGGGAGTCACACAGGCCTGCATAATCACTGATAGCAAGGCCTTTTATGATGACATTTTGGACCTTGAAGAGTCTGATAGGCTTCCTGAGTGAGCAACTCAAGGGTTGTCTCACCATATCAATTACAGGGGCACCCAAAAAGCATTGGGTTCACCCCCAATTCTAAGGGCCACTGCCCCTCAGGTTCCAGCTATCTGGTGGTCCCCTGGGGTACAGGTATGGGTGGAGCAGTGGCCATTACCTGAGATAAAGCTACAGACTTTAAAAGAAATTATGCAGGAATAATGTAAGTCCATGGAATACACCTTTCTTTGTTATTAACAAAGCCTCTAGCAAATGGAGAATGTTGCAAGATTTGTGTAAAGTCAATGCTAGAATGACCCTAGTGGGTACACCCTTAAGGGGGCTGCCTTGGATCCCTGCTATTTCCTCAGATTTATTTCTTATAGTTATAGGCATTAAAGATTTTTTTTTCTCTATCCCTCTACAACCCCAGGGTTGTGAAAAATTTGTTTTCTCTGTACTTTCCACCAACTTTAAAACACCTTATGAGAGGTATGAATGGACTGTTTTACCCCAAGGTATGGCCAACAGCCCAGCATTCTGCCAAAGCTATGTGAAGACCCTTTTGGGGC
>NW_008328345.1:22504-33957 GCF_000622305.1 Nannospalax galili
ACAAGGTTACTTGGAAATGTCTACAGACTGGCGGACTCCATGTATCCGCTGATAAAATACAGACTATTTCTCCCTTTAAAATTCTGGGAACCATGCTTTCTTTGGAAGGAGTAAGTCCTTTAAAACCACAACTGGCTGTCAAGCCCACTGTAACCCTGACAGAGCTACAAAAATTATTAGGAGAAATTAATTGGCTACGAGCCTGGATGCCTAGTCCCACTGAGACTTTAAGACCACTGTTTCAGTTGCTAGTAGGGAAACAGCCTTCAGAATTAATTCACTTGGCTCCTCAACACCTGGACATCTTACACGAGGTCCAGGATGCCCTGGACCGAGCCCAACTAGCCCAGTATATGCCTAGTAAAGATCTTGAGCTATGGGTACTCCCTGGTGAAACCCTGATGACATCCGTTCTTACACAAGATGGGAAGCACCTTCAGTGGGTTCGTGCCTCTCTGGGAGGTGTACCACGGGTTTGTACACCCATGGATCAATTGGCTGACCTGATTGAGAAAGGGTGTGATGTAGCTCTGAGACATTATGGCATAGACCCTCTTAAAATTGTTATCCTTTACCAGCTTAGGGATTTTGAATGGCTCTGCAGAAATAATAACCAAGTGGCCATAGCCTTGGAAGGGTTCCTGGGAAATTTGGACTGTCATTATGACCCTCATAAATGGGTGACCTCCTTTCACGCCCTCTGTTGGGATGTACCCAGCTCTTTGTCAAGGAGCCATTAGTAAAAGCCTATAGTGTTTTCACTGATGGGGGCATATTTGGAGCTGCAGTGATAGTATATCCAGGGGCAGATGAGAAACCATAAAGATATGTCCATACTTGTGATGGCTCAGCTCAATTCAAGGAACTCATGGCCATTGCTTTAGCATTAACAAAGATAAGTGACCCCATGAATTTGTTTTCTGACAGTCTGTATGTAGTCAATCTTCTTCCAGGGCTATTAGGTTCTCATATCCGGTTAGATGGGAACCCCATTACTCCCTTGATGATTCAGACTCATACGCTCCTTAAAGAGAAAGAAGCCCCTATCTTCTTACAGCATCTTTGGGACCACCATGGATTGCCTGGGCTTTTATCTCAAGGCAATGCAGAGGCAGACAAGGTGGCTTCCACCCAGGTCCTGTCAGCAGGACTGAATGAAGCCCAGGGGTTACATAACGTCACTCATGTAAATTGGCAGGGACACCATAAGAGGTTTCCTCAAGTACTATGCTCCTTTTGGAAACCTTAAGTATATTTTTGTATTCATTGACACATTCTCACATGCCTATTGGGCTACCGCTCATACAGGAGAGAAGTCTAAACATGTTCAGTCTCATTTTCTCCAGTGCTTTGCTATTCTGGGATTTCCTCAAAGAATTAAAACTGATAATGGACCATGTTTTGTGAGTAAAAATTTACAAGATTTCTTCTCACTTTGGGAATTCAACAAAATACAGGAATTCCCTACAATCCCCAAGGTCAAGCCATTATAGAATGCAACCATCAAAATCTAAAAATTCAATTACAAAAACAAAAAGGGGGAACAAACCCCTACCAACAGTTGGGTATGGGCTTATTCACTATTAATGTTCTTAATTTTTTAAAAAATCAGTTGGAATCCCAGTTTCAGAAGCATTGGGGACTACAGGAGCAGAGACCTGAGGTACGGGTAAGATGGAAAGATCCCATCACCGGGCAATGGAAAGGACCAGATCCATTGCTAACCATGGGTCAAGGCTTTGGGTGTGTCTACCCTACAGGAGATTCAAGCCTCATATGAGTGCCTGTGAAAAACCTTAAGTGGGTAGGCCAGGATCTGAATGACTAGCATGATGGTCCATGGACAATTGTTCATGAGAATAAATTCCTCTCTTTATTTGTATCCATCTGAGGTAAAGGACCCAGTTCCTTGGCTTCATTGTCAGTCAGCCTCTAGAACTGGCTGATTGGCTAAAAGGTACATGGTCCCAGAAGTATTTCAACTTCTCCTACGCCATGACTTGCTTTGTTTCTCTTGATAATGCTTATCTTTAAGTGTCTTTACAAGATAACTCGGTAACAGAGGACGCTTGGAACGGCCACGGCCCACCTCCTCATGATTATGGACTTCCCCAGGACCCCCCCCCCACCGGTTCCCCAAGCTTGGCTAACCGTGTTAGGCAGAGACTAAGACTGTCACGGGCTGGAATTACCCATGTGGCTGCCCTTAATCATGACGCACTTTTCACCAAAGATGGTTAAGATGTCCCATGACAAGTACTCCTAAGACAGGACACGCACATGACCAGGTGCATGATCCAATGACGGACAAGGCTTGATCAGAGGTAACACAACCTAAGACAGGCAAAAATGCATAATATTAGAGGAAGGAGATAGCCATCTCTCCTCAGGGAGCCACCTATGATGTGGGTAACCCATGAAATAAATCAGTCTGGCCTTAAAATAAAAATAAAAAGGGGGATATTTGGGGACCTAAAAGTCCTACCTTGCATAGGTCTGAAAGGAAGTTACTGGGGGCGCGGGCTGGCTTGCTTTGAAAGTCTGAAGAATACTTCTGCACTGCTGAGGAGTGCATGATCTGTGCGTGACCATCCTTAAGATACACCCTCGGGGGGGGAGGGGGGAGTTCCAGGTGCCTTTATAAGCTTTGGAACACTTGCAATAAATGAGTCTCTGCCTGACTAAGACTCCCCATTGCATCTGAGTGTCCCTAGGTAATGGGGGTGGCGTGGGCTGGCAAACAGTGTGCTTACTGATCCCCAATCCTCACCTCACCGATGGTTGCTGGTTTGAACCCCCAGCAAAGAAGCATTTTAAAAGGTGTTCAAGATCATTAGTAATTAGAGAAATGCAAATTAAAACCACTTTAAGATTTCATTTTACCCCAGTCAAACGGCTAAGATCAAAAGAAGAAATGAAAACAAATGCTCAAGAGGATGTGGGGAAAGGGCAATGATCATCGACTGCTGGTGGAATTGTAAACTTGTGACACCCATATGGAAACAGTGTGGAGAGCCCTTAAAAAGTAAAATTGAGCCTACCATTTGACGTGGTTATACTGCTCCTTGGCATATACCAAAATGACTCATCCTATTGCAGTGACACTTATACACCAAGATTTATTCCTGCTGTTTTCACAATACGTAAGAGATGGAATCAACCTAAGTGTCCCTCAACTGATTAATGGATAATGAAAATGTGGTACATTTATGCAATGGAGATCTCCTCATCTGTAAAGAAAAAAATCATGAAAATTTCAGGTAAATGGATGCAACTAGAAACTGTTATACAAAGTAACACAGACTCAGAAAAACAGACAACATATATGCTCCCATCATATGTGGATCCTGGCACCAAATCCTTATATGTGAGTATGTATCCAGTTGTAACTGCAGGAATCAGAATAATGAAAAGGAATCAGGAATGTAAAGGAGAAGAAAGAATCTGAGAGAAGAACAGTAGGAGACAGCTGTGTTACAAAGGTGAAATGGATATTAATGAGGCTATTTAATTGGGAGGGGAGAGGGATGTTTATACAGGGCAACCTGGGGATAAAAGAAAAGAAGGAGCTCAAGAGAGATGGACTATAAAAGACTAGTATTACCAAGGTATAAACGAGGAAAATGGGGACACTTTAAATACAGGATTGTTAGACATGGAGAGAGAGAGAGAGAGAGAGAGAGAGGATAAATAATGCCTAGCTGGTTTCAAGAACAGAATCACATTCATCCAACAAATAAATGACAAATTACACATACATTATCTCTGCATGAGTCCATATGTATAGCTAAAGGGCATGTAACATGAAACAGTGCCAGGCAGGAGAAGCCTTCCTTTGAGTTGTTGGCCATGGTGGTCCAAGAAACTCCCAAAATTACACAGGTGATTGCCACAGCTCTTGATGGCCTCCCAGGACTTGAAGGTAAGACCCTATTGCTGAAGACAAAACACACTCCAGACACTATTTGGAGCAATATGGATGCAACTGACCTGAAACCACTTCCCCTGAAGGCTAACTCTTATAGATTTGGCAACACTCTGATGGTGCCAAGGGAAAACATCGATCAATGGTCCAACACAAGCTTCAAGACCAAATAATCACATCAATGACCGGCACAGCATAAAACATTGGTGCAGCGTGGTGCTTTTAACTTGGGGCAATCAACAGCTACCTAACTTGACTAAAACCACACACAATGGGAGAAAATTCAAGTGTGGTACTGTAAACATAATGAAATATATATGGCTGGAGTAGTCATAGATATTACAGAAAACCCCAAGACATGTCCCTAGACTAATGTAATTTCTTACTAGGTGGAAAATATGTATCCTTACATTTATATACAAATATCCCAGTCACCACTTATCAAAGTAACTTATGTTGCACCAATTGGAGATTATTATCAATTACCACAACTGGTCACACGCAGACTATGAATTTCCCAGGCCTACGGGACATATCTACAATGCAACCTCTATACCTAAGGCTCATGGAACGTAGAGCAAGGGTAAAGAAGAGGGCACTAATGAATCTCTCAATTCTCATCAATGAAGATCCCTCATACAACAGAGGACCAGGAACACAAAAGGTCACAAATGACCAACATGTATAGATTAAGGGTTTGCAGAAGGCTGGTCTTTGGAAGGCACTACTATATTACACCTCACCCACGCAGGGTTCAAGTAGTATCGCTGAAGTGAGGGCGGAAAGATTGTAAGAGCCAGGGAGGACATGTGTGACCATACGGAAAGAGGGTCCAAAACTCCTGGGAGTCCTGCTCGTATATTTCTATGTCAATGGTAGAAGCATACAGAAGTCCCATGCAAACTCAGGCAGAAAAAAACCCCATAGAACTTGGAAAATGAACAGCAGGCCCCAATCTTAGCTGGACAAATATTGGCAAATTATTGTTGCTGGGTGAGGAAAAGGTGATCTTTCTAAAACAAGGGTCTCTACATAGGCTTCCTAGGCCTCAGTGGATGAACTTCCACGGGGAAACATCTGTGGACACTGATTTGACACACTGTGCCTTAACACAGATGACAGAATATATGGGTTCCAGTGGGGGGAGAGCTATGGGAGGTTGCTGGTGGGAACAGTTGTATAAAGATGATCAAGGTTTTTCAAGATGTTCTGTATGAAATACACAAAAATTCTATAAAAACAAAATAAAATAGCATCAAATTCATTTTGCACTGTCCATATAAACTTTGACTGTTTACATATCCACTAGAGTGTATGATTATTTTGATAATAAATTATTGTGATGAAAATACCAAAGTAATGAACTTTCTATAACATCCCAATGACAGTTAATCATAAACTGTCAAAAATCCCAAAAATATTTTATTTATCTATATTTTGATATTTTTTAAGAAATACCACATTTTGAATTAGTGTATGATTGGAATAGGAAATTCTTTAGTACATGATGAAGTTTTCCTGTAGTAGGATGTGCTATGAAGTCAAATACTATTTATAGTGAATGTGGAGACAGTGAGATAAAGAAGACATGGAAAGAAAAGAACAGTCAAGACTGAACAGACAGGAAAGAAAAGAATACAAATAGAAACAAATGAGAACTGAAAAGAAATTAGAAAAGTTTAAAAACGTAAAGAAAAAACGGAAATGCCAAAAACAGTTTCTTAAAATATGACTAACTTCAGAAACAAAAAAATTTGACTAATGTAAGGAGGAGTGTGGAAAAAAATATGGAACATAAGAATATAAACTAAGGTAAAATCAGAGTACTAGGAAATGTAGCAGGGATGGTATATACATGGGAGTGTGTGACAGAAATGACACTGGGGCTGAAAATGGATTATCACTATGAACAATAAAATATGAATGATAAAACATTAAAAACTTAAAAATACCATGAATTGGTGCTGGCCAGACAACAGAATCTGTAACATGCCTTCCTTGACGGCGTGAGGAGCCGATACCAGATTCCATCACCATGTGGAGAGCCTGCCTTGACAGCATGATGACCTGGTACCAGATTCTACCACTATGTGGAGAGCCAAGAACAGGGGGGTGAATGCGTAATCCAGACATTAGGGGAAAGGTAAGAGGAAGATGTCTTGGGTTTGCTGTGTGTCAAACTCTGCAACTGGTGAACCCCAGGTTCAGTGAGAGACTCTATCTGAAAAAAGAGTAGATGGGAAGACCTCATGTGATCACTGAGTGGTAGAATTAATGTTGATGAAAATGACCATCTTACCCAAAACAATCTATAGGTTCAATGCAATGCCAATAAAAATCTGCATGACATTATTCCAAAATCCAGAAGAAAAAAAATCCTAAAATTCATATGGAATCACAAAACGCCCTGGAAAGCCAAACAATCTTGAGGAAAAAGAGCAATGCTGGGGGATTACGATACCAGTTCTCAAACTATATTATGGAGCTACAGTCATAAAACATCATGGCATTTGTACAAAACAGAGACAAAAAAGAAGGTTCAAACATGAGTACCTGAAATTTCAACCATATGATGCTTGACAAAAGTGCCAAAAACACACACCTGATGAAAGAGCATCTTCAACAAATGGTGCTGGCAAAAGTTGATCTCTGTGTGCCAAATAATGAAATTGGACCCTTACCTACCACTGTGCAAAAGGGTCAACTCCTGGCTTTGCTTGGAAGCATGGAGAAAATGTTTCCTCTGTGTTGAACCTCCTCTTTGTAGACTGGACACTGCTCAAGTCCATCTGGGGGAGTCTTAACTACCTCCTTGATCAAGAGGACAGGTGACTCACCACAGTCACAGGACATTTTGAGACATGCTCATAGTCCCCTGTAATGTAGTTGACCTAGGAGGGCAAGGAGCAAAACCTGTCCTTTATGTCCCTCTGTCCAAATTAGTCTAGGCCTCGTAGTATGGCTGTTAAACATCCAAAAAGGTTAGTTCCACTAGTCTGGTACTTTTAATTACCATGTGCTATGTATGTAAAGCTTTGGCAAAGACCAAACACTCTCAGATAAACCATGCCTAGAACTTCCCAGACATTAAGACATCCTTGGGTGAGTTTTTCTCACATGGATTGGGAATGGAAACTTCAGGAAAATTCAGATAGCACTTTATAGTCTTCCAATGTAATTTTCAAAGCCAAGACTCAGGTCTTATGTGAAAGGAAATTGAACTTGCAGAGGAGGACTGGACAAAAAAAAGTCAATGTAATTAATTCATATATGCAAATTATCAGAGGGGACCATTCTAGGAAAATAAGTTCATTGGAAAAAGGGAAATGACTTACCTGTTCATGTATGAAAAGCCTCAGTGAAACACACATTCAATGAGAAAATTTGATGATATGTGTAAGGTAAATGTGGCAGTGCTCTCACATTTCCTAGAACCATTTCATTCACATTTATCAATGTGAAATGAGAGGAGTCAAATGAATCCAGAGTAAATCCAGTCTCTTGCTTCAGTATTCTGAAACTTAATATCTCCTATAAAAACAAGATATAAATGTGTAGCAGGAAATTGTGAAACTGCCCGTGGCTGGAGACCTGTTCTAGGATGGACTCTAGCATGGTTATTTGCCTCATAAAATATTACTCACTTTCCTGGTTTCCTCTGTGTTGTAATTATGTCTATAAATTCAGTAGGTTAAATGATTGAATAATTGGAAAACAATTAAGTATGAACAGTAACATTAACAGAAAATGAGGAAGACCAGAGAAGAAATTAGGAAGAAAATATTAGAAGCATGATTCTGAAGTCAACTTAGCCCTGTTTACTTTATGTAGATTGAGAGTTTGAGGAAAACAACTCTGGGATAGTTCTAAAAGTACCAAATGTGAACTCCAATACTCTCTGAGAATCAAGAGGCTTGTTTTGATGGGGCTGTTGAAATGCAATTCAATATTTAGTTCATGGCACCTTCCTTCTCCCTCACTTCCTCACAGCAACTCACAGGACATAACTTCCCAGATCTGAGGTAACAGTCTTCTGTCACCTTGCTTGGGTTCCTCACAGCAACTCACTATGAGCTCAAAATATTCTTATCAGGACATAACTTCCCAGATCTGAGGTAACAGTCTTCTGTCACCTTGCTTGGTACTAATAGTCAAATACATTTTAATAATTTAGTATGGACTCTGTGAGGACACAGGGGATAGAAATGGAGGTCTCAGATGTCCAGTTCATTGTTTACAAAGTGAAGATGTGAAAAAAGGCTGTATCCTCTCCAGGAGAAACAGCTATTACTCTGTCTCCTAGTAAGAATTTTGGGGACAGGCTGTGACTGTGGATTCTCCCAGATATTAATTTTAAGTGGACAAATTACTGCGACATAATAACACATAAAATGGGATTTGAAAGGCTTTAGACTAAAGACCCCCAAAGAAGTCACATTACTTTTTACAGTTGCCACCAGATCTCACAGACAAGAACACATGCAAGAAAATGAGAGCACAAAGTGGCCATACTTCAGCCTTCCAATTTACGTAGGAGAGAAAATTTGGGTTTCTCCATACCACAAGGATCAAACATTGAGCTGTGAATACACCTGGTTTTATTCTTATCAGAAAGGTAGACCACTGTACAGCTCCTGCCTGTGTGAAATTGCACACTGGGTATTTCAATGTGGTCCTTAATAAAACCATATTCCCATTATTTGCCACTGTCATTTTTTGCAGTTTTTGACCAGATACTACTACAAGGATGCAACTGAAGATGAACGAGAAGATCAACCTGGTGCAGCAAAAATTGATTCCAAGTTCGAAACAGCAATGACACCTTGGACAGCAAATGAGACAGATAGTGTGAGAGTCACAGGTAAGTTGTTCTCAGCAACAGCATTTTACTCCTGATTTTCCAGCACCAGTATGGTACATATAGTTGTGTGTGGAAGATGAAAAATAGGACACCTTCTTTCCTGATGCTTCATCAGGATGAAAGATTACTGTGAGGAAGTCAGTATCACCTAGCACAGGTAATGATGTCTCTAAGTTAAAAGTCAAATTCTCTCCACAGGTCATCTGTGTGCTACTAAAGTACAGTGCATGAGAGAAATGTGTCCTGGGCGAAGTTCAGCTTAATTTTAATGAAAAGATATCAGTGCATTTCAGCTACTGACTTTAAACCACAGAAATGGGCATTTATGTGGAGAACAGTGACTTGTGGAGAGCAAAACAAAAGAGTTCTATTTGTTGTTGTGTGCTGTTGGCCATGGCAATAACAATACTGTGGCCAATTTGATATTTATCTGTAACTATCTGTCTCATATAACTAAGTGTAAAGTCTGTGTGTGGAAGAAATATGTGTTTGAGCCTTTGGATTTCATCAAGGTCAGAATTGCTGGATAACAGACATTTATATATAGTTTTGTTTAAATAATCATGGCTGAATAAAGGTACATATTCTTACAACATTTTTCTGCTTCATTTCCTCTTTTCCAGGCTACTCCCACAATTTCTAATCTCAAAATGATGATGACAAACAGAACTTTTGTGAGTGGATTCCTCCTCCTGGGGTTTTCTGACACTCAGGAGCCGCAAATTCTACAAGCTTTGCTGTTCTTGGTGATGTACCTGCTAGGCTTGGTTGGTAAATTCCTCATCATTACCCTACTGGACCGGCAGTACAGGACCCTTGAACTCACAGAGATCCTGCCTCTGCCCCCCAAGTGCTGGGACTAGAGGAGTGTGCCACCATGCCCAGCTACAAATGTTTTTATTGATATCACCTAATGCTGTAACATTACTATGTACATGTCCATATTTAACCTGAACAATTATGTTCAATTCCATTTATTTAATGTAATTCATACTAAAATATATTTAACTCTTTTACATTTTATTTGTATTTTTGCACATTAGGATGAAACCTGAATTTCCTTTTCTTCACCATTCCACACAATTGGTTTGGTGAATTAAGATGAACAAAATGTTCAATTGGGACCTCCTCCATCTGGGTAGCTGCTTAGAGCTCATCAGACAGCCAGAGTGCAAGGTTCTGGCCACCCTCTGACCTCTAACTACCAGAGGACCTGAGAACTCAGGGGACAGCCTGACAGCCCAGGGATCCTGTCTCCACCTGGTGTTGAGCTTCCCCTAATTGCGCCATATGAACCCCCTACTTGGGATTTTGTAAGGCCCCTCCTAAGGCCCCAGGCCAGATTTTCCTTTGGTAGGCTAGAGCTGAGATCCTAGTGGACAGCCTGAGAGGGTGGATTCGTACCTCCATCAGGATAGCTGCTCAGAGCTCAGCAGACTGTCAGAGAGTGCCTGATTCTGGCCTCTCTCTGGCCTACAAATACCAGAGGGCATGAGAACCCAGGGGACAGCCTGACATCCCCTGGATCCTGCCTCCACGTGGTGGTGAGCCTCCCCTAATTGCACCATACCATCAGCCTACCTGGGATTTTGTGAGGCCACTCCCAAGGCCCCAGGGCAGATATGCCTATGGTAGGCTAAGGCTGGGATCTCAGCAGACCTTCAGAGAGTGCCGAGCTCTGGCTCCCCTCTGGCCTCCTTCTGGCATAGGGTTGAAATCACACAGGACTGACTGAGAGAGCCTGGATCCTGCCTCCACGTGGTGAAGGAAGCCTAAGTGTACCTGACTGAAACCTGAATTGGGCTTCTGTGGGTACCCCTGAATAGCTAATCTGAAGCCATCAGATCCCTCCAAAATAAATGAAGAAGAACCTGAACCCTGTACCAACCTGCTTTACATAACCACTAAAGAAAGGTTCTAGGCACGTGGATAATACAAAGGGAAGCATACTTCAACTTAATTCTCATATCAGAATAATAAACAACAAAAGAAATTCACATGCCAAAACCACAACAAAAGAATAATAAAATGGAAAGCCAAAACACTATGTCCGCAGCAAAGCCCACCACTCCTGTAGACAAGTTCTACAAGGAGAACCCCATAAAGATAACCCATGACACTGACTTAAGAAGAACAATCATAAACATGATCAAGGAATTCAAAAAAATTAAAGAACACATGAACAAACAAATCAAAGTGCTAAAAGAAGATAGGGATAAACTTCTGAATGAATTCACTAAAGAGATAGAAACATTGAAGAAAACTCAGTCAGGAATAAAGAAGGACCTGCAAAACTCAATAAGACAGCTTGAAACAACAGGGGAAAGCTTCACCTGTAGAATGAATGAAAGGGAAAACAGAATATCAACACTAGAGGATAAAGTTGAAGAATTGGACCACTGAGATGAGATCTATCACTTTTTGCAGATGATATGATACTATACCTAAGAGATCCCAAATGTTCCACCAGAAAACTCCTAGAATTGATCAACAAATGCTACCATTCACAATTGCTACAAAAAATTAAAACATATTGGAATAAATTGATGAAAGACACCAAAGAACTCTACAATGAAAATTTTAAGTCATTAAAGGAAAAGATTGGAGAAGACACCAGAAGATGGAAGGACCTCCCATTTTCATGGGTTAGAAAAATAAACATTGTTA
>NW_008328345.1:34056-39075 GCF_000622305.1 Nannospalax galili
ATGCGATCCCAATCAAATTCCCCATGACATACTTTACAGAATTAGAAAAATGCATCCTTAAATTCATATGTAAGCACAAAAGACCCCAGATTAGCAAAGCAACCCTGAGCACAAAGAGCAACACTGGGGGGATTAGTATACCAGATCTCAAAGTATACTACAGAGCCATAGTCATAAAAACAGTATGGTACTGGTGCAAAAACAGACACATAGATCAATGGAGCATCATTGAAGATACAAACCTGAGTACAAGCAATTTCAACCACCTGACATTTGACAAAGGTGCCAAGAACACAAAATGGAGGAAAGACAGCATATTTAACAAACGGTGATGGCAAAACAGGATCACCACCTGTAGAAGAATGAAAATAAAGCCTTATCTTTTGCCTTGCACAAAAGTCAACTCCAAATGGATCAAAGACCTCAAAGCGAAACTGAAAACCCTGAAACTATTAGAAGAAAATATTGGCCGTAACTTACAGGATATAGGTGTAGGAAAGGATTTTCTAAGCCAGACAGGATTTGCTCAGGAATTACAGTCAGCGATCGATAAGTGGGACCTCATTAAACTAAAAAGCTTCTGTACGGCAAAAGAAACAGTCAAAAAAGTGAAGAGAAAACCCACAGAATGGGAAAAAAATCTTCACCAGTGACAAATCTGTCAGAGGTTTAACATACAGAATTTATAAAGAACTGAAAAAACAAAGAATAGAGAAACCAAATGGCTCAGGAAAAGATGGGCTAAAGATCTAAACTGGGATTTCTCAAAGGAAGAAATAAAGATGGCTAAGAAACATCTCAAAAAGTGTTCAACATCATTAGTAATTAGGGAAATGAAAATTAAAACCACCCTAAAGTATCACTTTACCCTAATCAGACTGGCTAGGATCAAGAGAACAAATGATACCAAATGCTGGCAAAGATGTGGAGTAAAAGGATTGCTCATTCATTGCATGTGGGATTGTGAACTAGTGCAGCCTCTATGGAAAATAGTGTGGAGAACTCTCAAAAAAACAAAAATGAACCTACCATAAGACCCTGCTATACCACTCCTTGGCATATACCCAAAAGACTCATCCTATTGTAGAAACACTTGTACAATCATATTTGTTGCTGCTCTTTTCACAATAGCTAAGAGATGGAAGCAAACTAAGTGCTCCTCAAGTTATGAGTGGTTAACAAAAATGTGGTATATGTACACAATGGAGTTCTATTCAGCAGTAAAGAAAGGCGAAATAATGAAGTCTGCAGGTAAAAGGATGATTTCAGAAACTGTTATACTAAGTGAAGAAACAGACTCAGAAAACAAACGACGTGTTGTCCTTCATCTGTGGCTTTAGAACCAAATCCTTTTCAATTCCAGGTCCTTTTAATAAGATGATGATATACAGCAATCCCTTCTGCATGAAATAACTACCATCATCACGACTTCTACTGAGCCTGATTGCTAAACATAGTTGTCCCGGCCTGCAGGACACTTCTACAGTGGTGCGACCAGTGGGGGTCCTAGAAGGAATGACAAACAAGGAACATGAAGAAAGAGAGCAAGACAGTGTTCTGATCAAGCTCCAAAATTTTATTTGAAAGCAGCAGACATATATACTGGTAGTGGAAAAAGGGGGGGAGGTGAGGAGAAGGAAAGTGCTGGGCAGACGCTAATTGGTGTTGTTGGATGCTATAGCTAGGGAGGGTTATTCAAGGGGCATTTCTTATCCTAAAGGAACATCTGCTAACTGTTATGGTGAGCATAAAACATTTCTCAAGGCTGACTTAGCCTGGGTCACAAAGTTGTTTTTCTACATTCTTTAACTAAGTGCTATCTTATAGAAACTTACAGAAAACCATTAAGCTGTTTTTTCTCAAGGCCATAAAGATTTACAGGAAACCATAAAGCTGTCTTTCTCTCAAAGCCATAAAGATGTTTCTCTTCTGGCCTTTTGGCTCCCAACAGACATTGAGCACTGTGATTTCGCATTGAGCATTGCAATGACACAATGGAGCATTGCGATGACACATTTTGCATTGTGATGGCACACTAAGCATTGTGATGGCATAATGGATCATTGTGAATACACATCGGAGCATTTTGAGGGCACATTGAGCATTGTGATGGCATATTGGGGCATTGTGATGGCACACTGAGCATTGTCAAGACACACTGGGGCATTGTGAACAGGCAATGAGCACTCTGATGGCATGTTGAGTATTGTTATGACACGTTGGGCACTGTGATGGCACAGTGAGTATACTGATTTCATATTGGAACATTGAGATGGCACATTGAGCACTGTGATGTCCATTTGGAGCATTGTGATGACACATTAATATCACATTGGAGCATTGTGGTGACACATTGGGGCATTGTTAAGGCACACTGAACATTGTGAATATATATTGGAGCTTTGTGTTGTCACATTGGAGCATTGTGATGACACATTGGGGCATTAAAAGTAATAATCCTATTAAGGGGCCAATTATGGCTGGTAGGAGAGAAGTGAGCCAAGAAGGGCCCGAGAACCAGCTTTCATACCAGGGTATTTGTGAATCTCTTTCTTTTTTTCTTTTGTCTAAACTTTCTCTTAAAATTTTCATACTATCCCTTACTGCCCCTGTTTTGTCTATATAAAAGCAGCATTCTTCTTTTAGTGCTGCACATAAACCTCCCTGTTGTAAAAATAATAAGTCTAGACCACGTCGGTTTTGTAAGACTACCTCAGCCAAAGAAGAAAGGGAGACAGCTAAGTCATCTATGCCTTGTTGTAATCGCCGGACATCTTCTTCAATGGCAGCTTGCAGGGCATCAAACTTGGAGTTGCCGATCAGGAGGGCAGCCACACCGGTTCCTGTACCTGCCGCACCTAAACCTAGAAAGACTGAAATTGTGAGGGCAGATACTGCTTCTCTTTTAGAACGAGAATGGTTAGTGGGAGGGTCCCAAACTTCTAGAAAGGATTGAGGAGTATGGTAGGAGAGTAGGTAGGAGGGGAATGAGTTGTATCAGCAGACAGAAATCACTATGCTTATAAAATTGTTGAAGATATATGCAAGGTGTAATGCCATCCTTACAAACCCACCATGAATTTGGTGGGGCCTGTATTATACTAGCATTTTTGTGGGGTATAATAGTGGAATTACAATATGGTTGATACAACATAGAAGATGTGGTATCTGTGGACAGGCATGTACCTTGCCCTACAATGCGGGCCAGGGTCAGGCCCTTAGAATGTTTTTCTGGCCATGGACAATTGTAAGAATTATTTGAATATTTAAGATTTTTTGAGAGGGGAATGACTATTCCCTCATAAAAGGGTGGTTGAGAATTTAAACAAAGCCAGCAGTTACCTAGGGAATTATTTATAGCTTGATGTGTTGCATTAAGCAATTGTAATATGACATTTTTTGTATGTTTTAGGCTTGCCAGGGGAGGGGGGACATGGGCCATAGGTATAGAAACAGTGGCATTGAAGGATAGAGGGGATAAAGAGATAATAGTAGTAGAAATAAGATTTTTGGCTGGAGGTGGTTTAGTAGGAGCAGGAACAGGAGGAGCAATTAAGACAGGGTTAGGTCCTATTGGAATAGGTTTATGTTAATTAAAGGGTTTTTTGAGAAGTTTATGTAGAAAGGACCTTGTGGGGGGGAGGCAGGTAAATGTATCCAAAGCAAAGGGTCATCCTGCCATAATACTCCGGTGGGCATATGAGGGGTATGTTAGATGGGTAATTTGTATGTTAGATGGGTAATTTGTTGTTGTTGAATTGTATCTTCCACTAAGTGGAGGGCCTCTTGGGCGGCTGGTGTTAGGGCTCTTGGAGATAGAGGATCAGGGCTGCCTTGTAAGATATCAAAGAGGTGTTTTAGTGTACCGGTAGTAAGTTTAAGATAGGGTCTGAGCCAATTTATATCTCCTAGAAACTTTTGAAAATTGTTTAATGTTTCTAATTGGGAGGTTTTTAATTGAATTTTTTGAGTTTTTATGAAATTATTATGGAGTTCAAAACCTAGATAGAAATAGGGTTCTTTTAGTTGTATTTTATTTGGTGCTATTTGTAGGCCAAAAAGAGTAAGTTGTTTTGTGAGGGCTTGGCTGCATTGAATTACTTGAGAAGCAATGGCTCCTGCTAACAAAATATCATCCATATAGTGAATTATATAAATATTAGGCCATTGAGAACGAAGGGGGTCTACAGCTTGTGCAACAAACTTCTGACATAAGGTAGGACTATTAGCCATGCCTTGTGGAAGGACTTTCCATTGATAACGTTGCATTGGTCCTTTAAAATTAATAGCAGGTAGGCTAAATGCGAAGCGTTCTCGATCAGAGGGGTGAAGAGGAATAGTGAAGAAGCAGTCTTTGAGATCTACAATAATTTTAAAATATCCTGAAGGGATGGCAACAGGAGAAGGGAGGCCAGGTTGTAAGGCCCCCATGGGGTACATGGTCTGATTAATGGCTCTCAAATCTTGTAAAAGCCTCCATGACCCTGTTTTCTTTTTTATAACAAAGATAGGAGTATTCCAGGGGGAAGTAGTTGGTTCTATGTGGCCAGCTGTTAATTGCTCCTGTACTAGCTTGCTGGCTGCTTCTAGTTTTTCCATAGTTAGTGGCCATTGGTCCACCCATACAGGATCTTTAGTTTTCCAATTTATTTTGTCTGCATGGGGTACAGGGAGGGCAATGGCCGTTGTTAAAAAATTTTAAAGCCCAGTCCTTGATGGGTAGGATGTTGACAGGGCTTTATGGGTTGTCTTATGCCTTGTGAATTTTTTCCTAGTCCTTGTCCGGGCAAATATCCTTGTTTTAGCATTTGTTGGGTTATGATTTCATTAGAACTACACATGAGAAGCTTCATTTGTGCCATAATATCCTGGCCCCAAAGGTTAAAGGGCAATCCAGGTACTATATAAGGTTGAATTTGTCCAGTGTTACCCTCATCATCCCTCCATGTTATTATTTTTGAACTTTGCTTGGGGTTTGTAGTTTGTCCTATTCCTTTTAAATGAGTTATGGAGGTAGAA
>NW_008328345.1:42095-44008 GCF_000622305.1 Nannospalax galili
CGGCATATAGTTTTAGGACGATCCCTGACTGGTCACAGTCCCATAGGGCATTCTTTAGAGAAGTGCCCAGGTTGTTTGCAATTGAAGCAAGTTTTGTCCCTAGTAAAATTTTGAAAGGCAGCTCCTATCGCGAGGCCCATTGTATGGGCTGTCCCAATTCCTGAACATAGTTTAACGTAGTCAGAAAGAAGGCCCTGCCTGTGGGGCCTGATGGCTTCTTGGCATGCTGAATTAGCATTTTCAAAGGCCAGATGTTTTACAAAGGCACTTTCTTCTGATTCCCCAGCTTTCCTTTCAGCCGCACTTGTAAGGCAACTGATAAAGTCAGCGTATGACTTCACGGTCCCTGGCGTATTTTTGCCAAGGAGGAAGTAGCCGGCCCCTTAGGAGGGAGACGGCACCAAGCTTTAAGTGATGCGTTGTGAATTTGAGCCAGGAGGCCGGGGGGAAGGCTGCCTGAGCTTCATTATCATCATAGGGTCTGCAACCTAAAAGTTTATCTCTGGTCCAGGTGCGTGAGCCCTTGTTTTCTTTATTACGTTGGGCCATCTCCCTGCAGTTCTCTGCAAAGTCTGTGCGCCACAGCACATAGTCCCCTCCTGACAAAATGGCTCGGGTCAAAGAGAGCCAATCATTTGGTGTCAGCCAGGTCTCACTTATATTTTCAAGGAGGGTGAATGTAAAGGGAGCAGTGGGACCATAATCAGCTACAGCTGCCTTCAATTCTTTCAAGTCTCTAAGTTTTGATGGGCTATACCCCTTTTGTTTGGATCTAGGTCTAGTTTTAGGCTTAGTCTCACCTTTGGACTCACTCTCGCCCTCACTTTCGCTTTCATTTCCTGAATGAGGGCAGGAATCAGGGGCCTCAGGCTCCACTTCCTGGTTTTCATTTCTCTGGGTCTCCTGGCTTCGGGTGACTGGGAAGGTTAAAATGGGGCTTTTGACTTTATTTGATCTCATTTTTTTATTTTTGTTGTCCCTGGGAAGGGACAAGGAAGACAATTCAGCATCGAGAGCGCGAATTTCTTTTAACAATTGTAGATGTTCTCTCTTTTGTTCAAGAATGTTACGGAGAGAGGAAACATCTTGAGTAAGGGATATTTTTGCCTGACGGAGGCTCTTTTCTTGTTTTGTGTCTTTTGAGTGTGGAGGGCAATAAGGTGGTGGGGAGGTGCCTTTCTCGGGGTCTTTCTCGGGGTCCTGTGCCTCTGTGTTAGTATAGTGGGCGAGGCTGGGATAAATTGCCTTTACAGTAGGAATGTCTTTTGTTTCATTAACTCCGTCTAAATTGGGCGGGGCGTCAGTGCCAAGGTCCCTGAAATCAGGGTTAAGAGTTTCATTTTTAAGCTCTCCATAAGGGGCTGTTGGTGCAATCATTCCTCTAAGGGCTTCCTCTCCTTTATTAATAACTTTCTGGATGTCAGGGTCTAATTGAGGAGCTCTTAGAATCTCCTGGATCAGATTCCAGTAGGAAAATGCCGTCACGGGAACCTTTTCAGGCCCAAATGTCTGATAATAATCTTTTAATGCATCTCCCACTCTATCCCATTTTTTGGCATTTATTGTTCCCTCGACAGGGAACCAGGGGCAGGTGTCATGGATGAAAATAAAAAACTGTTTTAAATCTTTTTTTGAGACCTTAATTCCTCGTGCTCTGAGAGACTCTTTGAGCCCCTGAACAAACTGTTCCTGGGAGCTAGAAGTATTGCCCATGCCTCTTAAATATCGCCCCTGCGTGAGCTTCGCCGGTCAGTATTTGTGCTGACACACATCCGAAAGACCCGGTCACCTTGTTGTAACCGTAGGTCTCCGGTGGACAGCTTAGGAGGAACAATACATCGCTCCTCCTACTCAAAGCAGGCTGGCAGATCTTGTCAGAGACTGGGGTCCCTACCTTCAAAGGGACTGATACC
>NW_008328345.1:45533-76396 GCF_000622305.1 Nannospalax galili
TCCTACCACCAAATCCTTTTAAATTCCAGGTCCTTTTAGTAATATGATGCTATACAGCAGTCCCTTCTGCATGAAATAACTACCATCATCTTGACTTCAGCTGAGCCTGATCGCTAAACATCGTCACAACTGGGCTTGTTAACAGTTGTGCTCATTCATTAAAGGGGTGCCAAGCAGGGTCATTGGACTCTCACCTGAGTATCCAGCCACTCTTCCCGGCCAAACAGTCCAGTCTTGAAAGACAAAAGGAAAATGAGGAAGAACCCAATAGAGGGATGCTTTTGGAAGTCCTTGTCAAGAAACTCCAATGGACTTTCACATGAACATTTGAAAACTGCCCTTTTCTGACTTTTTTTCTAGTTCCCTGTCTAGAACTTCTAATGCTAATTATTCTTGCCTTTACTTCTCCTTCACACATCCCATTCATTAGTCATGGACTTTCTCCTCCCATTAGAGACAAAAGTTATGCAATTTGGGAGTCTTTTAGATAGACCCACTGAAGGGGTACTCCAATTGCCTCACCCTGCATCCCTATTCATCATGGAAGAAGCCAGAGTGGTCGGCGTCCCTCTTCCTTATTGGCCATTTGGGTAACCCCTTCAGAGCATGGCATGATTAGAATAGGAGGTAGGAATTTGCTAGGGAGTTAGGGTAAAAAGACTGCAAGAAAGGTAGCCAGTTTCTCAAGTCAAAATGTCCTTGGGCCTGTTAGCAACTTAATCTGTTCCAGGGCCAAAAATTTCAAAGGTATTTGGGAACTTGTATCTAATCCTTAAAAGATTTTAGGGTTACTTCTTCAGAGGGAGAAATGTTTCAGGGGAGGGAGTGGGCATGGATTTGATCAAAACATCTTGTATGCATGTATGAAATTCTCAATAAAGTTTTTGTAAAAATTAAAAAATACAAACAAAAAAACCGCCCAAAATGTTCAATCATCTGATCTTTTGGCTAGATTGGATTCCCATAATGCCACATTATTGGATGTGCTAGTGAATGAGGCCTGAGGGGACTCTAGGTTACATCCTGCATTATTTTATTATTCCATGCTAAATTCTTAAAGAGCCTCTGGTGTACAAGTTACCTGGACAGGATGAAGACACCAGGTTATCACAGGCCTGGAAAATATGGGGACTTCTCAACTAATGACATATTTCACCTTCCAAGATTCATTTTTCATTTTTATTTTTCATAATTCCATTTTAATCTACATATCTGTTTTATTTTATAGGAAAGTTGTATAAATATTATAATTCCAGGTTCTATTGTGAGTGGTAAAACAATTTACTCATCCAAACGTCTCAATATTGAGGGTTTGTTTCCATACATGCAGCTCCAAACCACAACCAAACTATATTACCAAATACAATGCTGGGAGCTGGGAATATCACTCATTATACACTGCTCTTCCTTCTCAAGCTCAAGGACCAGAGATGGTATTTACAGCACCCACATAAAAAATAGTCCATATTTGTAAGCAAAGTAATCCCAGTGTTTTGGATGGGACTCAAAAACAAGGGGATTTTCTCACTAGCCAGACTCTTGTGTAGAAATATTGACCCAAACCCCAGGTTCTGAGAGACCATTTTAAGAAATAAATTTAAAAGCAATGGGTAGCATGGGGGCAGGCTGGAGAGATGCCTTAGCACTTAAGATCCGAGGCTGCTCTTGGAGAGGAACCAGGATGAATTAGCAGCATGTCATGGGGATTTTGATTGATATTGCATTAAATCTATAAATGGCTTCTGGTAGGATGGTCATTTTCTCAATATTACTTCTTCCATTTATGATTGTGGGAGGTTCTCCCATCTTCTGGGGTCTTCTTTAATCAATTTCTTTGTAGAGGTCTTTAACATCTTTGCTTAGATTTATTTTGATATTTTTACTTTATTTTATTGAAGCTATTATGAATGGGAGGATTTCAATGTACTCTTTCTCTAATTGCTAGTCATTGGTATATAGAAACACTATGGAGTTTTGTAGGTTAATTTTATAACCTTCCACTTTAATGAAAGTTTTATTTCTAGGAGTTTTCTGGTGGAATTTTTGGGATCTCTTAGGCATAGTATCATATCATCTGCAAGAAGGGATAGTTTGACCCCTTCTTTTCCAATTAGTACTCCTTCAATTTCCTTGTCTTGTATTATTGCTTTTGCAAGAGCTTTGAGAACTATATTAAAAGGGGTGGAGATAGTGAAGAGCCTTGTGTGGTTCCTGATTTTAATAGGAATTCTTCCAGTTTTTCTCCACTTAGAATGATATTGGCTGTGGGTTCATTGTATACAACCTTAATTATGTTGAGGTATGCTCCCTCCAGTTCAATTTCTTCTAGAACTTTGATCATAAATGCATGTTGAATTTTTTCAAAAATCCTTCTTTGTATCTGCTGAGATGACCATGTGATTTTTTTCTTAAATCCATTTATACGATTTATGATGTTTACTGACTTATGTATATTCCACCATCCCTGCATCTCTGGAATAAAGCTGACTTGATCATGGTGGATGATCTTTTTGATGTGTGTCTGTATGTGGTTTGTAGTTATTTTGTTGATAATTTTTCCATCCATGTTCATTAAGGATATGGGTCTATGCTTTTCTTTTTTTGTTGTTTCTTTACCTGGCTTTGGTATTAGAGTGATGTAGGCTTCATAGAATGAGTTTTGGAGTTCTCCCTCTATTTGTTTTCAAATACTTTAAGTAGTTTTAGATATAGATCTTCTTTAAATGTCTGGTATAATTTTGCTGTAAATCCATCTGGTCCTGGATTTTTTTTAGTTGGGAGGTTTTGTATTACTGTTTCAATAGCCTTATGTGTTATGGATTTAAGATGTTGATCTCTTCTTGGATTAGCTTTGGTGATCCCATGATTTTACATATACCTCAATTTCTTTTAGGTTTTCAAAGATAATAGCGTATAGGTATTTAACGTCTTCTCTTATAATGTTCTAGATCATTTTGTTCTCTATTATGAGGTTTACCCTTTCATTTTGATTTTATTGATTTGGAGATACTCTTTTGTTCTGTTCCTTAACTGGGCTGTGTCTTTCTATCTTGTTTGTCTTTTCAAAGAACAAGCTATTGGCATCCTTCATTCTTTATATTGTTTTTTGTTTCTGTTTCATTAATTTCTGCTCTGAGTTTTGTTATTTCTTCTTGTCTGGTGGGTTTGAGTTTCATTTGTCTTTGGCTTTGAAGAATGTTGAGTTGCAATGATCAGTCATTTGTTAATGTTCTTCCTGATTTTTAATATAGGGACTTAGAGCTATAAACTTCCATCTTAGGACTGTTTTTAGTGTCCCAGAGGTTGTGTTGTGTTGTATTACCCTTTTCATTTAATTCCATGAATGCTTTTATTTATTTATTAATTTCTTCTTTGACCCATTCATCATTCAAGAGTGTGTTATTTAATCTGCATGAGTTCATTTGGTTACTAGGGCTTCTTCTGGTGTTGAATTTTGAGTTCTTGCATTCTGATCTCATAAAATGCATGGAATTATTTCAATTGCTTTGTTTTCATTAAGGCCTGTTTTGTGACCCAGTATGTGGTCGATTTTGGAGAAGGTCTCATGGGCAGCTGAATAGAAAGTTTATTCTTTGGTGTTTGGTTTGACTATTCAGCAGGTATGTTAGGTCCATTTGATGTATGGTATTGCTTAATTTGGATATCTTTCTCTTTACTATTGTCCAGTTGACCTGTCTAATGGAGACAGTGGGGTATTGAAGTCCTCTGCTATTGGTGAGTTAGTATTAGTCTGTGTCTTACAGTCCGGCAGTACTGTTTTTATGAAGTTGGATGCACCAGAGTTTGGGGCATATATGTTAATGATTGTGATATCTTCTTGGTTAGTAATTCCATTGATCAGAATGAAGTGGCCCTATTTATCTCTTCTGGTTAGTTTTAGTTTGAAGTCTCTTCTGTCAGATATCAGAATTTCAACTCCTGCTTGTTTCTTAGTGCCATTTGCTTGGAATATTTTTTTCCATAAGGTAGTGTCTCAACAACAAAAGGATAGAGTTTGTTTCTTAATACGTTCAACTAGCATGTGCCTTTTGACTACCGAGTTCAGTTCATTGATTTTTAAGGTTATTATTGCAAGATGTTAATTGCATTCAGTAATTTTAACTTCTGTTTGCATTCTTGGCCTAACTGTGAGTTTCCACATTTATACTTTCATTTAGTTTCTTTCTGTTGCCTCTTGAGTATAGTTGTTCCTTTGTTCAGCTCTTTCTATTGTTCAAGAATTCCTTGAACGGCTGGTTTTTTGACATGAATTCTTTGCCTATTCATGTCATTTAAGACTTTTCTTTCCCCTTCAAATATAATAGACATTTTTGCTGGGTAGAATGTTCTGGCTTGGCATCTATGGTCACTCATAACTAAGAAGACTTTTGTCCAGGCTCTTCTTTCTTTCATAGTTTACAATGAACAGTCATGTGTAATTCTATTGGGAATTCCTTTATATATGTCTTGTTTTTCTTTTCTACAATCCTGTTGAAATTCTAGTCAATACCATTATCCTGTGAGAACTATCTTTTCTCTTTGCCTATATTGTATTAATTGGTCATTTCATGGTGTCCCACACTTCCTGCAAATACCATTCCTGTATTTTCTTAAATTGTTCATAGTCTTTGCTTGAGCAGAGATTCATCTACTTTATCATCCAGTCTTGATAGCCTGTTTTCCAGTTCATTCATTCTATTGGTGAGGCTTTCTCCTGGCATTTCTAATTGACTTATTGAGTATTTCAATTCCTTTTTCATTTCAGCCTGAGTTTTCTTCAGTATTTCTAACATTTTTGTGAATTCAGTCTTCCCCTATATTATTTTAAATCTTTGATTTATGTGTGTGTGTGTGTGTGTGTATGTGTATGTGTGTATATGTGTGTATGCGTGTATGTGTGTGTGCGTGTGTGTGTATGTGTGTGCGTGTGTGTGTATGTGTGTGTGCATGTGTGTACCACTGTTCACATGTGGAGGTCAGAGAACAACTTGGGGGAGTCAGTTTTATTCTTTCACCATGTGGATGCCAATGATCCAACTCAGGTTGTCAGGCTTTGTGGCAAGTACTTTTACCTGCCTATATTTTTTAAGTCGTGTGTGTGTGTGTATGTGTGTGTGTGTGTGTGTGTGTTCTTTAAAGCTGTTGAATTCTTTGATCACATTTGTGATTTCCTTGTTCTGGGTTATCTCTGGGGGGGTCTCAATTTAGAACTACACTATGGCACTGTTGGTGCTCTGTGCAAAGGCAAGTTAGGGGTGGAGATAGCCAGTGAATGCTCCAAGAAACTAGATGAAGAATTTAGGTGTTCTAAGGGCAGGGAACCAGGACATAGGGGGCAAGTCTGGACTATGAGTATGTACAGAGATCTGGGGGTGTTAAGATCAAAAGCAGGCCTTTACTCATGGCTAGGAGAACAAAAGTGGGGTTGGGGAGATTGTATTTTCTCAGGTTGTGCAGCAGTCATGGTGCGGTGGGCTGGATCAGACTTATCAGGGAAGAAGGCTGGTCTCAGGTATTCTAGGCAAGTTGGAGTTGGAGACAGTCAGGATAGAAGGTGAGTCTCCCATGTGCAAAGTCAAGTTGGGGTGGGGACAGACTATAAATACTCTAAGAGACTAGACTGAAGAATAGAGCAGTTCTGGGTGCATGGGATCAGCTGTGGGCATAGTGGGCTCATCTGTAAAAAAGTGTAGTCCAGAGATCCGGGATCCTAAGAACAGAAGCAGGCCTGTTCCCAAGGCTAGAAGGAGAGCAGGATGTGGGTTTGGAGATACTGGATTTTCTCAGGTTCTGGAAGAGTCAAGGCCCTCTGGGAGGGATCAGATTACCAGGGAAATGGTTGGTCTCCAGAATCCTAGGCAACTTGGAGTGGCATGGCCAGGATAGAAGGCTGGTCTCAGTTGTGCAAAGGCAAGGTCATGACCACCTGTAAATG
The DNA here is from genome assembly GCF_000622305.1 of Nannospalax galili. NCBI lineage: Eukaryota > Metazoa > Chordata > Mammalia > Rodentia > Spalacidae > Nannospalax > Nannospalax galili. The sequence goes on from NW_008328345.1 coordinate 51,469, forward strand.
CTCTAAGAAACTAGATTTTAGAATTGAGATTGTCTAGGTGCAGGGGATCAAAATTGAGTGGGCAGGTCTGAACTAAGAGGGTACTCCAGAGGTCTGGGGTGTTAAGAGCAAAAGTGGGCCTGTGCCTAAGTCTAGAAGGAGATCAGGATGTGGGGTTGGAAAGTTTGTATTTGCTCAATTTGTGTGGGAGTCACAGCAAGTTGGGGGTGAAGAGAGCAAGGATAGAAGGCTGATCTCAGATGTGCAATAGCAATCTGAGGGTGGGCAGGCTGTGAGGGCTCTAGGAAATTATAATGAAGGAAAGAGCTGGTTTGGGTACATGGGATCAGGATGCAGTGGGCAGCTCTGGACTAAGAGGTTAATCCAAATATCTGGGTTGCTAAGAGCAAAAGCAAGCCTGTGCACAAGGCTATAAAGACATTTGGCTTTTTAAAGGATATGGACCCTTTTAGGTCAATACTACTCCAATGAGTGGTCCTACACCAAGAGTCTCTGGACATCAACAGTTGGATGAAAGGGTTTTAAAATAATGACAAAAATTAGGTTGGTAGGGAATGAGGTGGGTCTTGGGAGAGTTGTAGAAGGGGTGAATATAATCAATACACATAGAAGGAAATCTTCAATGATTAATATAAATACATAATAAATAATAATAAATAAATAAATAAATAACTCTTTAAAAATTCACCAGGGAAAGCAGGGGCTGGCCAAGTTCTCACCTCAGTGCACAATCTTTGGCTTTCCCAATTTCTGAAATCCTTCTTAGAAATTACTCTACAGAAACGTTCTTAGGTTGGTTTGATGTCTAAACCTGGGAGCGTTTTAGGAAAAGGTGCCGCAAAACTTGTGTGGTCTTTAAAATGTAATAACTATATCATCATGTAATCAGATGAAATATTTAGAATGGTTTTTATAAAATTCTATAACTATATAGTCATATCGTTATTACTGAAAAATTATAATGTCTTTAAAGGGGTGAGAGAAATAAATACTTTGCTAATAAATACTATGAGGTAATTTTTTTCAATTACTAACATTTTATAACACTAATAAAAATATTATGTCACAAAATTTTAAGCATTGCTTGTAGATATATTTTAGTATTTCTTAGATATTTTGTCATCCTGAGTTGTCATAATGAATGCACAGTTAGCTGTTGAAAACATGAAATTCTATGTGTAGCCCTTATTTCAAGAAAGAGAATGAAGGTCAACTATGATTTCTAAATTTTCAAAAGGCTGCTTAGAGATTCAAGTGTGTACATAAATATATACATTTTTTCTGTTAGGTCTCAGAAATTCTGAGTTGAGTTACAGAGTGGCTCCCCACCTGCAGTGCTCAGACCTGCAGAAGGCCCTGGGAGCTTGGCAGGCACCCAGCTAATCACTTGTCACCTGAGACCTCATGAGCCAGAATCTTGAGTATTGGCTCAGCTCCCTGAGTTTTGACCTTTCTCTAGGTGATTCTCCGGCCTGCTAAGAACTGAAGAACCACTGAGCTGGGCACCAGGAAACCCCAAGGTCACCAACTCTCTGAAGGCTGTGTGGAAATTTAACTGAGTCCACATCCCAGGTGATATGGAGTCAGAGGAAATGAAGTAATTGTGTCTGAGTTCAGTCTTCACTACCAAAGATACTACCCCCGCCCAGCCCACGAAATCAGCTCAAACACCTGTTCTCAAGGAACATAATATGTTTTCAAAATCTGTGATTGTGGGTGAGAAATGTCAGAAGCTGGTGATTGGCCAGGAAAGCTGCCCACACAAGACTCCTGGGGTGAGTGTTCCACCCTTGGGTTACAAGAGGGAAATAGATACTTATGGAAATCCTAACACAGTCTTTTAATCTTATTTAGTTTGTAGGAATAACAAAAATGATTATAATCCTTCCTAAAAACTAACCAGGTTTGAAAATCTGATGAATTTAATTCACATTAATATAATGAGCAGCCATTTGAGGAAGCTAGTAAATTAAAAAATTAGCACTTTATATACTTTTACGTGTGATGCTTCCATAAAACATTCAAGCACTTCTCCAAATGCTCTCAGATGTCAGCAGGAGAGGCCGAATGAGGCTGACATTTTCATGTAATTCTGTTTATTTTTTTAATAAAAGATACATTTTTGAACTCATACTCAATTCTATAGCTTAATAAGCATGCCATATTTTCCTATGAATTTTCCTATGAATGTAGACATTAAAATGCTTAATTCCAAGAAGATGGAAATTCTGTATGACTCAAGGAGACCTGTTATAGATTCATAGAATCCTGTTATTCAGCTTTCTTACTTCTGGTTATCAGCAACTACATTGTCAGTTGGAAGATTAAAAACTTGATATTAATGAATCTTAAAACTTTTATATAGAACAATCATCCTGTTTACCATTTTATCAACTTCAGATTAAAACAGGTTTAGAGAGCAGAATTTGGAAAGAGGGGAACTGTGGTGAAAGACAGCTCTCTGATTCCCCTGCTTTTATTGCAGTATATGAGGTTTTGAATGAATCAACAAACATGAGGATATTGTAGATGGATTGAAGTGGGGAACGCAAGACACAGAGCAGGAAGCAAGAGGTTTCACCCGTCCCACCTACAACAAAAGTTCAAAATATCCAGTTCATGTAATGGAATTTTTATTTCCATTAGATAAAGGATCTTGCTATAAAACCCACTCTGGATTGAAGTCAGGGGTTTCCTGCCACAGGATTGAGAATTAGAGTTTTTTCCCAACATGCTTCACCCTAAAAGTCATTTTCTTTTCTAATAAAGACCCAAAAACGTGTCAGTGTCAAGATATAAATATGGAATATATGGTATCAAGTTCATTATTTGCAAAAAGAAATGTGAGACAGCACAGAAAGTCCTGTGGGTTTCCACAGGAGAGACGGGAACCAGATGGAAAATACCTGAGACTGATACGAGGTCTGACAGCACTGACCACACAGTTGAGTCTCTGAGATTTCATTTGTAAATACATGATTTTGGAAATAAACACAGGAAAATGTCTAATGATATTTAACATGACTTAGAGCCTTCAAACACTGGAAAAGCACTTTTACAGTTCATGCCTAGAACACACTGATGGAAAGGAAAGAATAAAAAAGGAAAACAATTGCGGGAACAGGAGACTTATTAACCTCTCATAAAGTCCTTAAAAACGAGCACACATTTCAGTGGTGGGAGAAGGGCAGGTTATTTAAAACCAACTAAAGATCAAAATGAAGATCATGAACTGAAATATGATTTCTCTCTTATCTGAAACACAGATCACTTTAAATTTCTAATCCCTTACAGCAGTTGTACTCTGAATGTTTACTAATGTCCTTCACTTTTATAATACAAGGAATCACTATATGTCCTTGCAACTGTCTTTGCTTGTAGTATACGCTAGTAAATATATGAGGCTACAGTGGAAGGCCAGTGTTATAAGCAACAATTAACTAAGGAGAGGGTTCAGATAGAAGTTGCTTGATCCTGAAAACCCTCAATGAAATTAAATTAGATACTTAAAGGTAGCATGTGAGTATTGCCCTTGCATAAGTGTTTCTTACTCTAGATTACAAAAACACCCTCAAAATATTTTGAAATGCAATAAAACTACACATTTTGATACTTGGTATCAGAATAACAGGGCCTCTCCTTAAAATGACTGACATTATTGTTTGCTAAGAGACAATAGTAGTTTCCATTCCAGAGCCAAACCATATATTAATTCCAGGTTCATATTCTTTAAAATGTGTTTTCAGTCTGCTAAAACGGTGCCATTTCCTACCTATACATGATCTATTCTCTGTTCCAAAACCTGTCATCCACAATCTGTCACTGGATTTCTTTTGATAATTTAAAGCAGAACAATGACTTTAGTCTCATGGATTAATGGATTTCTCAGCTTTCGCCAGAGAAACTCCCTTATTTAGCAGATGATGATTAACATAGAAACCCACAATTGGCCTATGTGCAGAGAATAAAAGACTGTAGAGTGCTTATGTATAAATAGGACACCTATATCAAACTTCTGCACCCCAAAGCGCAGGTATCATTGGAGAAGAGGAACGGGAGATTATTAAAGCCATGTGGTAGGTGATCAGAAGGTCACAAGGAAATATTTTTTTCCAAGAGAGCTTATTAGTTGCTTACATGAACTCATAGCAATGGTGACAGTATGCGTATGTTCCATGTAATCACAAGCCAGAAAAATCCCTGTATGGACATAAGGAAATTGGTAAGAAACACTACCTGAGGAGTACCAATGGTTGCTGGGAGGGGGAGAGTCAAGTCAGTCCTTTTAAGGATGTGGCTTTGGAGGATACAAATTTGACTCTTTAGGATGCTCTCTCTCTCTCCCTCTCTCTTTCATATGAGAAAGGGAGAGAGAGAGAGAGAGAGAGAGAACGAGAGAGAGAGAGAGAATGAGAATGACAAAAATTCTTTGGGGAATAATAATGGGGAGGGAAAAGAGGTGAGCGGATCTTGATACAATAAAATATTGTATGAAATTTACAAAAATTCAAAAAAAGGGAAAAAAGATATTGAAACATTAAGTGCTGAATAAATGTTGATGAGCTAATGAGTAGTGCCTCTGATTTTCCACTACACTTACTGGGTCTTTTTATTTTCCAGCTTTTTCCACAATGTCTATTCACAAAATGATTCTGATAAACATAATAACAATGAGTGGCTTCCTCCTTCTGGGGTTCTCTGACAACCAGGAGCTGCAGATCCCACAGTCTCTGCTCTTCTTGCTGATGTATCTGCTGGGATTGGCAGGTAACTTCATCATTATCACCATCACAATGCTGAAACTGCAGTTCCAATCACCAATGCATTAATTTCTGAGGCACCTTGCCCTTCTTGACATCTCCTTACTTTCTGTCACTGTCCCCGAGTCTATACACAATTCCCTGACAGGCAGTGGCTGCATTTCCTATGCTCAGTGTGTGCCTCAGGTTTTCTTCTTCACGTATCTGTCTTCTGCTGAGCTTTCCATTCTCACAGTGATGTCCTATGACCGCTATGTGGCCATATGCCTCCCACTGCACTATGAGATCATCATGAGTCTCAAAATATGCAGGTGGGCTGTGACAGCTGTGTGGATAAGTGGAGGTATCTCAGGAACTTTGTACACAGCAACAACATTCTCTGTCAGATTGTGCAGGGACAAAATTATCCAACAATTCTTCTGTGATGTTCCACAATTGCTCAAACTCTCCTGTTCCAATGATTACCTTGGAGTGATTGGAGTGGTTGCTTTTATGAGTTTATTAGGGTTTTCCTGCTTCATCACCATCACCCTCTCCTATGTCCAAATATTCTCCACAGTCCTCAGGATTCCCTCTGCTGAAGGTAGGTCTAAGGTATTTTCTACTTGCCTGCCCCACCTCTTTGTGGTCTCATTTTTTATGTCCACAGGAGCCTGTGCATATCTCAAGCCAACTTCACACTCTCCAACTGCTCCAGACCTCATCTCCATCTTTTACACAGTATTACCCCTGATACTCAACCCTGTTATTTACAGTCTGAGGAATCACACCAGAAAGGGGGCTGTGAAGTTGCTTTTAGGTAGTGCATTCATTCAGCCAAAAACATTTCTGTCCTGTTTTTAATAGCTGTCAAGTTAAACACAGAAATATTTTTAGTCATTCAGATCCTTTTGATTTTTGATATCAGTTAAGAGTGATACACTTTACCTGTAAATGATACATCATTACATAACATAATCCTTATGGAAGGACTTCTGATTTCTTAGCATTTTACTATTGAAACAATTCTTGGTCTTTCAAATAATAAGAAAATAAATAGTCACAACCTTGTAACATTGACCTAGTACTTCTGAACTCACAATGTACTCACACAGGACACACTGAACCAAGCACATGATTTCATGGTAGATAATAAAAATAACAAAAATGATACTTCTACACAAAATTCTACTTAACAAATAATAAGTTTTCACATCAACCATTCATTTTCAAATTTTTATTTTAAATTCAACTTTTTAAATGTATGATCCACAGATTAAAATGGAATCTTATGACATCACCACTTTCACTTTTTATTCTTATTATATTTTTCTTATAGTCTCAGTTTACAATACAAACTGAAGTTCATCTAACCTTCATTCATTAACATATATGATTTTTAACATTTTATTCTTATAAGTAATGCTAAAAATTAGAATTTTTGCGGGTGTGGTGGCACATGACCTTAATCCCAGCACTCTAAAGGCAAAGGTTGGCAGATCTCTGTGAGCCAGGCCAACCACTTCTACATAGAGAGTTTCAAGTCAGTCGGACCCTATTTGAAAAAAAAGGGTTGAAGTTCTGCCTCAGTTATTCTAAAGAATATGTCTATTAATTCAAAATGTACAAAATATTCATCTCCCTTAAATTATGTGACCATATGTCTTTCCAAAAACACTCCATCATTCTATGGGACAATTAATAATGTGAGGCCACAACACCTCAGTTCTAAAACACTTATGATGTTATTATTTCATGAGGAATGATTCATAAGGTTGAACTCATAACAGGTGCTTGACACACAATGGTAAGCAGTATTGGGGATGATGGAAATTAGTTAAAGTAGCAATAATTTCCTTTCCTAAGTGTTTTCAAGTGTGTGAAAGCTCAACATTCCAAATATTGATAATACTAATCAATTGCAAAATTTGTTTTCATTGTATGTTTTTTTCTTTGATATATTGTAAGAAGTTTCTTAGGCATGATAATTCCTTGATTTATAGAACCAGAAAAAATTGTTCAGTTCCTCACTATTTTGAGATTTCACTCCATTATTTCTATGCAAATTTTGCATACAGCATATTAAGATTGAGATTTTCAAAGCAGTTACAACAAAACAGGCAAGTTCTCCAGGTTATAATCACAAGTGACAATCATAAGATTTTTTACGTCTTCAGATATTAAACTCTACAATCTGCTTACAAAGCATGTATTATGTTTGATTCATTTTGAGGTACCAATAAAATACATTGAAACAATTTCAAATATGCTTCCTTTGTTGCTTGTTATTGTGTTTGTTTCCTATATTCCAATGTGAGGAAATCAATTCTTTTGTCTGTCTTTGTATTTTCATTTTTATTGTATTCGATTCCATATTTTTCTTAAAACATATTGGATTATAATTACTGCACAACTTGGATCAAGTGACTCTTTGTTTCATAAAGTATTTTATTTAGTGTACTACATTTATAATCACATATGTATTGAACTTCTTCATTCGTTGTGCTAATTTAATATAATTATGAGCTTTCAGATAATTGAAAATACATAAATTAAATTTTTAGATGTTATCTTCTGTGAAATTACTTTTCCCCTATAAGTTCAAAAACCATTGTTGTATGCTCCAAATAAAAGAAGAATTGGTCGTTCTTTCATGAAATGAACACATTTCACATCAGAAAAGCTGTACAATTTTACATTTCTGGAGTTCATTTAAACACAACTCATGTTCTCTCCATGGAAAGTCCGTGATGAGAAACCCAAGACCTTTCAACACCTTAACTGTCAGACACTGACACTACTCTTCTTTCTGAATGATAAAAGGAAAACTCCCTCTCCTGTTTCCCTGCATCTAGAATGCAGGCACATGACCTGAGCAGCAACACTAGATGCTCCCCTAGCACCAGAGCTCAGAGAAGAGCACTGTGGGAAGTAGTACCTAACAAACAGCATTCATTTCTAAAGCCATAGGCTAAGGCATTCAGCTTTGTAGATGGGTCTGTGGGTGAAGAAACTTGTGCTAGAATCTTTAGAATATTCAGTGCCTGAGGTCCTCTGTGTCAGCAGCATGGGCCGTGCTGAGGTGTTCATGGTACAGGGCTCATCACTTTCAAGTTTCATTACCTGCCCTCACACGAGACTCTGTGGTACCAAGTGTTTAAATAAACTATTTTTATTTGAGACAAAGTCTCCCTGTATCCCCAGCTGGCCTGAAAATATCTATCTAGATTAGTCTGGCCTTGATCTCATAGAGATCCCCCTTCCTCTGCCTCCAGAGTGCTAAGATCAAAGGCATGTGCCAGCATGTCTGACTAAATAAGCACTTTTTTTTAATTTATGGAGAAAGAAAAATGCAAAAATATTATCGAAATTACATGCCAATAGAAAGGAGATACAGCAAGTATAGTAATATTTTATAACCTTATAATTCAAGGATTTGGTGATACCATTAATAGCCAAAGAAGAGGTGGAAGGGATACTTAGTTACAAATGAAATATCTTAAATTCATTTCTCCTCATGCTAAATTTCAAATCAAGCTTACCTTCCCTATCAGTGAGGAGATGAAGAATTTGTCTTCAGTGTGATCCTACAGGCACATGTTTCCTTCTTTAATTCAGTGTCTGCCATATTTCACCAATAAAACACATCTGTATTCATTTGTCAAAAATCTAATGTGTTTCTCTTCTGAGCACTTGGTCATCTTGTAACATTTATGCAAAGGACTATTCTTTGTGTAAGCTGAGTTATTCCCTGATGCTGAGAACAGAATTTTGAGTGAGCAGATGAGCAGAGAGGTGTCAGGGCTCCACACAGAGCTGAAATTTCTTCAGTTCTAGTTACTGTCAAATCTGACACAACATTACTAAAAACACTTTCAAGAAGGAATAATTAGTGTGCTATATTTACTTTGGGAGATAGACTTTCTCTTAAAATTGTTTACTGTTTAAAGGAGTTTTGCTAAAGAATGTGGATTTGCCTTCAGGAAACATGACACGGATGAGCACGGTTGTGAACAAGTACTTCCTGACTGCACGGCAGCCTGAGGTGAAGGAAATGGGAACAGTGTGTTTCTTTTGAAATCTAGTGTATTTGTTTGAACAGAAGAATTTTTATATTCTGTGTTCACTTAAAAGCCATAAGTCTTAAACTGTACACATTTCTAAGTAAGGAAATCATGCACAACCGAAGTTCACCCTGACCAGAATTTGAATCATGCACTTTATAGGTTGTATCCACAATGTAGACACTACTTTTCTCTTAGTCACCTAGTGATCCTTTTGGTCACCACATCCACTGCTGCAATTCTCTGCGTGTGTTTCAGGCACACTTCATTTTCCTTGATGATTTCTCCATATAAGAGTGATAGGGGCTTCCCAGTACCCACGCCATGTGGCTCATGCCTGCCTGTAAATATAGCTCCAGGGGATCCAATGCGATCTTCCGGCCTCTGAGGGTACCCACACACCTGTGTGCTTACAGGCAGATGGATAGATGAGGAATGCATGTCCTTAGCCTATCTTCCATGCTTCCTATTCAATCTAGTTAAGAACACATACTCATGCTGCCAATTCCCCTTGCTCTAAGCCCTTAGTATGAGTCTGTTCCACCTTTCTGACTCCTGAAGATTGGTTTGTAGAGTCTTGTAAGTTTACAGAATGTCTGCATCTGGTCTCAGAAGTTTCACCTAGACCCAGTTAAACACATATAGGTTTGGACAAGTGTGCTCTACACACACACACACACACACACACACACACACACACAATTTCCACATATCCTATGGGCACTCACCCACATGCTAATCCTTTCTAGGTAAGAACCCAGGCACTTGTTACCAACTCTACCTATCCCATTTTCCTGAAGAGGATTCCTCTGCTCCTCTTCCAGATTAGAAAGCTTCAACCATGAGACTCCCCACCTTCACAGGGCTGCTCCTGGAGCAGAAACTTCACTCAACCCGAGGTGACCCAGCATCACTTTTGACACCCCATTGGAATAGAAACACTGAGGTGCCTCAATACTGAACCCAAATACCATCCAATTGGTCCATGACCTAAAGAGCTTGGCTAACAACAAAAAAGTGATCCAAACATCCAGTCAACAGAGGGGAGAACAGAGATCCATAACATGAAGCACTGCCAATTATGTAACTCCAGATGCCTATGTCCCATCAAAAAACACAATTTGAAGAGTCAGAACAAAATATCTTCTCCAAAAATTAATTCTTATAAGGATAATTCCCACAAAACAACTTAGCATACAAGATAAACAGTTTGAAAATAGAAAGCATAAATGTTTTCAAGTAACACAATGAGGATAGGAATAAACATCAGAATTAAGATAGAAAAAACATAAACAGTTTAATAAACTGATGAAAACAATAAAAAACAAAAATAGAATTTAATAAAGATATAAAATTTCATGAAAATCCAAAGCAAATTAGGAGTTTAAGTGAAAAATTCAAAAAGTTGAATAAAATGTACAAATTTACCAATGGATTGGACCAAGCAGAAGAAAGAATAACATGTCTTTTAAAAAAGTAGAAAAATGGAACCAGTAAGTAAAGCAAAATATTAAATCTAAAAAGAAAAAGAGCACCAGGTAGAGAATGTGAAGGAACTCTGGGACACTAACTACAAAAGAATAAAATTGTGAATAGCAAATATAGAAGATGTAACAGATATCCAGGTAAAAGGCACAGAAAATATATTAAATAAACCAGAGAAGAAAATATTCCCAATATAGGGAAATAGATGCCTATCAAGGGGCAAGAGGAGTACACAACACTAAGTATTGAGATGAGAAAAGGAACTCCCTACATCATATATTTAAAACACTAAATATACAGCACAAAGACAGGATACTGAAAACTGCAAGAAAGGATGACCAAGTCACATATGAAGGCAATTCCATCAGCACAACAACTGAGACTTCAATGGGGACTTTGAAAACCAGAAGTGTGTGGACTGATGTTCTACAAGTTACAAAAGACCACAGATGCCAGATTAAATTACTATGCCAAACAAATGTGCTAGTCATAATCAAATGAGAAACATTTTTATGATAAAAATAGATTTAAAAATTCATGACTACTAAGGCAGCTGTACAGAGGATACTGGAGGGAAAACTTATTTCTGAAGAGAATGTGAAATACATCTAAGAGAATATGAAATAAATAAGCAATTCCAGAATATTTAATCAAGAGTTCTAAGAAAACACTAGACAACAAAATTACAGGAATTAAAAGTCATTATTCAATAATTTTTACCATCAAAGTCTTAAATTCCAACCTAAAAAGACACAGACTAACAGACCGAATTATAAAACAAGGTCCGTCTTTAAACACATGTGATTTATATGAGTGCTATGCCTGAATGTTTGTAAGTGCACCTGTGTCATGCAATGCCCATGGCTGGCAGAAGAAATTATTATGTTATCTATATACTATATATATATTATTTATATAATTTCCATTTAAATATAAATGTACCTTTTCATTTAATTTTATAGGAAAATCCATAATTATTTTAATTCAATATTTTGTAATGTCAAAACTATTTTCTCATCAGTTTGCAATTTTTTGTTTTGTAAACATATATGGCTGCAAATGTTTACAAATCTATTTAACCCTGTTTAACCTTGGTTTCTAGGAAGATCACTCAGTTTGTACAGTGCTTCCTTCACAAGCTTAAGACCTTGGCTGATTTCCCCAGCACCCATATATTAAACCTAAAGACCAGATACATTAGCAGGAATAATTCCAATTAATAGGTGGTACCCAGAAACTACAGGATCCTCTGAGCTCAGTAGTCAGACAGTCTTGTAGAAACAGTGAGTCAACCTCCTTGTTCTATGACACCCTGTTTATAAATAAAGTGTAAGACAGTAAAGGAAGTTAACAGATGAGATGCCAGCCTCTGGGCTTTCCATGAACAGACAGGCATGTACACCTTCAGACTTGTGCACAGACACATACACACATGACTACACTACACCACACATGCAATCACACACACACACACACACACACACACACGAGCACACAATATTGCACATGCAAATACACACACAAAAACGCAAAGATATAACCTTAAAAGGCCTATCACCAAATACTACCAGTTCAGATGCTAGACAATTCATTGTTCTATATAACAGCTCATGCAGTGCCTTTTGAGTTACATTGTGGTACAGTGTTTTAATGCAATTTCTCTTTTTTAAAATATTTTATTTATTATTTTTATTGCATGTGTATGAGCGTATTGCCTGCATGTAGATAAGTGCACCCATGCTGTGCATTGTCCATGGAGGACAGAAGAGGCCATCGGATCTTCTGAAACTGGAGTTACGAACAGTTGTTAGCTGCCAAATGGGTGCTGGGTCTTCTACAAGAACAACAAGTGTTCTTAACCGCTGAGCCAGCTCTTCAGCCCATCAACAAAATTTTTTTAAATATTCTGTTAGTCTATTTTTATTTATCAATATGGTTATTTCACAGTTTTATGCACACATTCTAATTACACTTTCCCCTACCCTTTCCAATCTCCCTTCCAACCCTGCTCCCCTCATGCTTACCAGGCCCATTCGGAGGTTCACTTTTTTTTTGTTTTCATTATGGATTTTTTTGAGAAAGGGTCCCTTTATGTAGTAGTGTCTGGCTGAAACTGACTAGGTAGACCCAGCTGGCCTCAAACTCACAGATGTCTGCTGCTCCTGCATCCTGACTACTGGGAATAAAGGAAAATATCACACCCCCAAACTAGTCTCATGACTTTTGATTTTTTTTTTTGTGGCCCATTTTCTTCACCAAGGCCATCTATGTGACCATTTGGTTGCAATTCTCCATGGAAGCATGGTGGGGTCATCAGAGGTAATACAGCTGAAGACAAGGACTTCTCTTCTCTGAATGTAAAAGTAGCAAAATGGTTCTGAACAAGGATGAGCTTATCAGACTTCAGGCATGGATGCAGGACAGACTAAGGGCAGTACATCTCACTTGCTATTGACCTATTCTTATTTTTAAAAATGTATTTTTATTAACTCTTTGAGAACTACATATAATGTTTAATCATCTTAAACCTCATTAAGCCCTTAACTCCACCCAAATACAACTCCTCTACCCTCCCCCCAACTTCAAGTCCTTCTTTTATAAACATAGCATCTCAAATCCAAACTGTGCTGCCATTTGTGGGATGGTCATTGACTGGAGTGCTTGACTTATTATTTTAATGAACATACTGAATTAATGAGCTGTTAAAAGTATACCCATCACTGAGTTATTCATAAGCTGCCAGGAACACTTTATTAATCTGTATTTAGATATTTCAATAAATAATTACTGTATTTTGAATTAGCACATGATGGCAAGGGCATTCTCTAGTGCATAATGAAATTTTACTTAGGTCATCCTCTATTCCATGAACTTTTCCTGTAGTTGAATATACTCTGAATTCCAATACTATTGAGGGTGGTTGTGGAGACAGGGAGATAAAGACATGGACAGAGAAGAAGAGAAGAGGCAAGGTTAAACAGACAGGAAGGAAAAGAAGATAAATAGGAACAGATGTTGTAGAAGGGAACAGAACAGAGCAAAATATTAGAAAATTTAAAAAAGAAAGACCAGAAAAGGCAAAAAAGTCTCCCAAGAATACAACAAATATCAAAACCAAAATTTCACAAACGTAAAGACTAGTGGGGGATAAAATATGAAACATAAGAGTAAAAACTAAGGGAAAAGCAAAGTACTGGAAATGGGGAAGAGGGGAAGGAGTACACATGGAAAGGCAATGACAGAAACACAAATAATACATTACCTCAAATTGGAAAAATCTATACAAACAAAATTATCTGAATAACAACACCACAAACATTATAAACTACCATGGTCTGGGGGTCGACAGACAATGGAATCTCTAAAGTGCTTGCCTTGCTGTCATGAGGAAAGCCCACTGCTACAGGGTAAACCTGTCATCCAGGAACTCATGAAATACAAAGAGGAAGATGCCTCAGGCTTGCTCCCAGTCAGACTTTCCAATTGGTTGAGTCCAAATTCAGTGAGAGATGTTGTCTTAAATGAAATTATAAGGTAGGGGCTGAACAGGTGATTCAGCAGTTGAGAGCACTTACTGCTCTTGCAGGAGATCTCGGTTCAATTCCCTGCTCCCTCATGACTGTTAACAACTGTTTGTAACTGCACTTACAAGGGATTCAATGCCCTTTTGTCACCTATGTGTACTTTGTACACATGTGTTGCACTTCGAAACATGCAGGCAAATATTTATAAACATGAAATAAAAGTGAAAAATATATTAAAATAGCCGGCTTCAGTGTACATGCCTTTAACCCCAGCCCTCAGGATGCAGAAGCAGGCAGATCATGGTGAGGCTGATGCCAGAATGGGGTTTCTCTATTAGCAATATCCAGGAATGCTTGGGCTACATTTATATCCTAACTCAATGTTTTTAATATACCTTTTGCAATAGTCAGAGACTATTACAGAGTTCTACAACAGGCTATACACAGAGATTGTCTGTGAATTAACCAAGCCTAAGTAGCACATCTACAATGCAACCTCTACTCCTACGGGTCATGGAACACAGAACAAAGGGTAAAGAGAGCAATAATGCAGCTCTCAACTCTCATCAATGAAGCTCCCTCATGCAACAGAGGGCCAGGAACATAAAAGGACACAAATGACCAAAGTGAGGATGAAAGTGTGCTGAGTTTGCATTCTTGGACAGGACTCCTATGTAAGCCTCTACCCACCCAGGGCTTAGGGACCATTGTGGAAAGGGGAGGAAAATTGTAAAAGTCAGGGGAGGATGTGCATGTCCATATGGAAATAAACTCCTATGGGCTCCTGGGCCCTTGCTCCTGTGAAGCTACAGCAATTGTGTCAGCATGCACCACACCAACACATACTGAAGCAGGCAAAAATCCAACATAAACTGTGGAAATGGGCAGCAGGCCCCAGTCATACTAAAAACCTTTGGCAATTGATTACTACTGGGTGAGGAAGCATTGATCTTCTTAAACAAAGTGTTTCTAGACAGACTGACTAGACCTCAGTGGATGACTTGCAGTGAGAGACATCTGAGGACATTAACTAGACTTGAATAGCCTTAAGACAAATGACAGAATGCACGAATTCCAGTGCGGTCAGGTTATAATATGAGTATGCCAATACAGAAAGGAGTATAGATTAAGATGTTCAAAATTAAATACAGAAAAATCCAATATAAATTTACAAAAAAAGTTTTAAATTTAATTCAATTTTAAAATAAATTAAAATTTAAAGTAAATAAGGTGAAGCCATCCAGGAATATAACTGTGTTGATCTCTATGTAACACATGCATATGTGCCCCTACTCACACACATAAATCCACATAGAATATCACATGTACACATATCCAAAAAGAAGAACCAGAAAAAAAATGAAGCAAAAATATCTCTAAGTGGGTATTCTTTTTAAGGATGACAGAGGGAGAAAAGAATTAAGAACTTGAAAGATAAGGTATTGGAACAGCTCTCTGAGGGCTCGAAATTGGTGACTGTTAGCCACATAGAGCGAATGGAGGTCAGTAGAAGTTGTGGACTCTTGTATTCACTGAAGTTTATTCTGTGGCTCAGTCTGTATTGTACATGTGTCTGATGTCCAGAGAGTTGTCCTCACTTGGCCTTCTTCCTCCTCTAGGGATCAGTGTCCTCTGCTAGCTTTACTTACCTTGTCAAGGGCTCCCACTCTCCATGACTAGCCACACCATCCCTGTTGGGTCAGTAGAGTTTTAGTCATGTTTCTCCCAAATTGTTTGGGATATTGGGATGCAGACATAGCATGGATGTTGTTGTGGGCAGAGGACCTGGATTATGACTTTAAAGATTACACTTTCTGTGTCAGTCATTCCTGGTGAGGGATGCAACTGTGACTATAGAATTCCAGAATATTCAGGATCTACAGCAGAGGACAGAACTTTACCCAGTGCTCCAGAAGCCAGAATTTCATCCCACTGCTGGCCTCAGAGGCTCAGAGCTTCCAGATTGCAGAGTTCTTGTCAAGAGATGTGTCCCCAGCTAGAGGAAATGGGTGCATTAGTTCTCTCCCTCTCTCTCTCTCTCTCTCTCTCTCTCTCTCTCTCTCTCTTCTCATCTCCCTCCAATCAGCATCAAATTGGGAGATAATCCATGAACTTGGAGAAGCATAGACGATCCCATTCCTGTGGCTCTGTCATTATCTACTCCTGTTTGTGGTGTCCTGTTGGCCAGCAAGCATGTGGAGCAATGAAGAAAGGGAACAAGAATGTGAAGTCGGGTCATTTCTTATTTTGTTCTATGGTCACAGGAAATGGTGAATTAGTGCAGACATGCCCCATGTCTCCTAATGGCCTTATCCTGGGTAACTATAACCTAATGTCAAACAGTGGATTACACCATCATATTTATTTTCTTTTCTCCCAGGTAGCCTTCATATAACCACCACCTCAACTTAGATAGAACTATTTAGCAGCAAAACCACTTCCCTAGTGTTCTCCTTTGTATAGTTCTACCCAGCTCCTTCCCTACCCTGTTGCCAGTACTTAACAATCAAAGATAATTCCTCCATCTTTAAAATGTTGTCACTTTTGGAACTTTATATCATGGACTGTTTCACCCCATCAACTTCCAAGGATGACCTCTATCACTTTGCACTGTTCCCTTGAGGTACATTCATGTTCGTTCCCACAGGTCATTCCCTTTGTTTGAATATAATGCTGAAATATGGACAGGCTGTGGTGTACTTAGTATTTCACAGAGTAAAAACTGTCTACATTTTCCAGTTAGACATTCAGAAATGTGTGATTTAGTGAGAAGCGGTTCACTAAGGATGGTTAGGCAGCAGCACACCCAGGAACCTGTTAGGAAAGTAGCTTCCTGAGTGTCACCTGAGACTTGAGTCAACATTGTTCAGTATAGGCGTGGGTCTTTAGGTTGTAACTACCATTGCTGAGTTTGGGCCTGGGTCTCTAGGTTTTAATCACCTCCAGGATATTCTGAGGTCTGAAAAGTCTGAGACCCACCAAAGTGGGAATATTGAAACCTCAAGATTACTAAATAATTTACTTCTCCTTTGGAAATAACTGACTCCAAATCCCATGTGACAAAGGAGCCAAGAAAATGAGTCACATCTGTCATTCAGATCAGGATTCACATTACAAGATTCACATCTTCCAAACCATTCAAAAGCTAGCTGTCTTCAGCAGCATGATTTTAAATTTCATGATCATAGAAAAGAAACATCAGAAGTTGATGATTAACTTGGATAGAAGTTCTCACACCAAAACATCCTAGGATGAATTTTCCATTTGTGGATTATTAAAGCACAATTTGGGGGAAATCCTGGAAGTACTTTAATTGCTTAAATTGAGTAAGGAACAAGAGTAAAATCATGGAAGGAAGTTCACTTTGCTCACAAACAGCAGATTATAAAAGCCCATATAGCAGGGTGTGGTGGTGCACACCTTTAATCCAGGCACACAGGAGTCAGAGGCAGGTGGATCATTGTGAGTTCAAGGCCAGCCTGGTCTACATAGTGAGTTCAGATCAGCTGGGACTACAGGAAGACTCTGTCTCAAAAAGACAAAAAAAAGCCCGTATATGAAATTCATGTAAAGTCTGTAAAATAATACTATGCCTAAATGTTAATGAGAACATATAAGTAGAAAGGATACTAATAGTTTATTTGTTAATGCAACCTCAGAATCTGTAAAACACTTTTTCAAATAATCTCTGATGTTAATAGAAAGAAAAAGCTTTCAGTGGTAAATGCTCAAGAAACTCACTTTTCTCCCATGTCTTTTATGATTTTTACTAATATTTATAGTTATTATACATAAAGAAAAGAAAAGCCAATGATCAGTACTCATTTCTCAATTCTGTTATGAAACCATTTTTAATTATTTTTACTATGAAATGTGTATTAAAATTCTTAACTCCATAATAATGAAAGCACTTGTTTGGATTACAGGAAACTGTATTTGAGACAAAGTTTCACTGTGGAGCCCTGGCTGACTTGGTGATCACAGAGATATGCCCATTTTGCTTCCCAAATGCTAGGATTAAAGGCACCACCATTTCTAGTGAAATTATTTTTGATGGAATTTATCTATCACAGTATCATTCACACATACACAGATATATAATCAGTCTGTTGTCAACTCCATGTACAATTTGAGAATTAAGGGTGACAATAATGCTGCTTATAATTTCAGCAGTTATAACATAAGGATTTGGAACCATGGAAACTTTTAGAAGGAAAATTTCAAAGATTATTTTTAAAATCTTCTATTATGCATTTCACTCAATCTGATGATAATTTGGATAGATTAAATTTATGATTCTTCTTTATGTATTAAGAGGTCTGAGTCTTTCCAATGTGGCAACTAAGGTGTATTTATAACTTTTGGCTAATTCAGTTGTAATTGGTTACAATTTGAAACCAAACCCCTGCCTGATAAAAATGGAATGCTAAGATGTGAAATTCATTCTCCAAAAAATGATATGAGAGCTGAGGTAGCGCTGTGAGTCTGTACTGTTGCAGGAGATACTGCACTAGGTGGAAAAAGCTCTCTGAGATTAATGCAGAGTGGGGCAGCACTGACCACAAGGCTTAGGACTCTTAGAGAAACCAGTTCTAGGAGGACGAATTACTCAGACACACACACACACACACACACACACAAACACACATGTCACTTTTGACATGATTTAGAATAAAATACCCCAAACACTAAACCATGGTGCTGAACTGTTCTTTAGAACTCACAGCTGGAAAGAAATATATGCAGGAAGAAGAGACTCATCTTTACTGGCCATCAAGCAGGACTGTGCAGTGTGGTGAATGCCCATCCTCCCAAATCAAGCCCTGCATCATAAACTGGAAAGTGATGGATCCCTTCACGGAGAAGCAGAACACATTGCTCTTCTTCCTGAAACTATGTGTAGATTCTGCATTATGCTCCTCACATTAAAGTCTCCTCACAGCAACAGATGTCTCTGGTTGCCAGTGTCTCCTAGGAATAAGTCACTAGCAGTTGTCCTATGACTTCATTAGAGGACAACTGACATAAAGAACACAGAAACAGTGCATATTCAGATCCAGTTGCAGAATGCCACAAACACACCACACACTGAATTAAACACAAACATTGAAAGTGGAAAGTTTTTGTTAGTGATTAAAATAAATCGTCCATTAAAAAATAGTAAGAGTGTTTGCAGAGCTAGTGCGATGCCCAGGGCTTGGTCACCAGCATTAAAATAAAAATAATAGTAATAAGGATTAGGAAAGCAGTAGCTTAACCCACTTGGTCCATATGTTTGTTGTACAAACTTCTGTCATAACGACCTTATGATTTGCCAGGAAGGAAAAAGGAATCACCTGCCCACAGCTAATCCATCTGCTAGACACAATGTAGAGCTTTGCAAGGCACAAATGTAACCCTACAGATGTCCAGAAAGCTTTGGGTTTCACAGAGGTAAATGGAAGGTTTGAAATATTTGTTTGTTCTTGTTTTGTCTAAAGCAAAAGTGTTTTAAATGACAAGGTGGAGAGTGGGCTGCACGTGCACAACTGCTGCTTGATGACCAGAAGCTGGAAGCTTCAGCATGGAAAAAATGCATAATTTAAAGCATATTTAACAGGTTCTAAAATATGATAACCTCCCAGCCTTGGTGGCACACGTAGTCCCGGGCCTAGTCCCAGCACTTGGGAGGCAGAGGCAGGTGGATCTCTGTCAGTTCAAGGCAGGCCTAGTCGCTGCACGTGCACAACTGCTGCTTGATGACCAGAAGCTGGAAGCTTCAGCATGGAAAAAATGCATAATTTAAAGCATATTTAACAGGTTCTAAAATATGATAACCTCCCAGCCTTGGTGGCACACGTAGTCCCGGGCCTAGTCCCAGCACTTGGGAGGCAGAGGCAGGTGGATCTCTGTCAGTTCAAGGCAGGCCTAGTCTACATAGTGAGTTCCAGGAAAGCTGGGGCTTACAGGTAGACCCTGCTTCAAAATTCCAAAAACAAAATGTGATAACCTACAAGTTCTTAAACATTAGAAGCTGAAATAAGGGGAAATAGATAAATGTAATTTCTATACTATTTTTACTAATCTCTACCAGATTCTTCAGGGCTAAAATAATCTGCCAAGTCTTCTATCCACTGCATCTCACATATGTTTTTATTTTTCAGTTTCATGCACAATTACTAATCACACATAGATGATGACATATGTAAATACAGTGAGTAGCTTCCTCCTCCTGGGGTTCTCTGATAAGCAGGAGCTGCAGATCCTACACACTTCGCTCTTCTTGGTGATGGACCTGTTGGGTTTGACAGGTATATAAAGAAGTTTTAAGGTTTCAGTGTGTTTTGGGGTACCGGTGCATGTGTGTGGGTGCAGATGCTTGTGCCACTGTAACCCGTGTGAAAGAAAGAGGCATCCTTCATGTGTTGGTCTTTCCCTTGCCACTGATTTTTTTCTTGAGACTCTATTTTTGCTACTTCCTAAGCCAGGATATCTAGCCCACAAGATTTTGATATTCTTCTGATTGTCTCCCCTTTCCACTTCTCATAGGCTGCTTTGTTTAAGGACATGTGTCATTTCCTTAAGATTTTATGTGGGTTTAGTCTTGTCAGGATTGTGCAGCCAGCACTTTTAAGCACTCCTCCAACTCTGCAGTCTGTAAAGTACTTTTCTTATTTTCTCATAGGAATATTTTTAGTATCCTCTCTCATCTTAATAAATATCACATTTGTCTTTGTGATTGAGTCTCATGATAGCAACCTGACATTTTTTTCTGTTACTGAAAAGACTTGCCTTAGATCTCCCTGTGAAGTGCAAAGAAACTCTGACAAGACCTTTGCGACGTCAGAGTGGAGTACATGTTGTGCCAGTGAGCCACTGTCATGATGAGCAGCAATTGTATAGCACAAGAGTACAGGTGTGTCTGTTCAAGTGTTGAGGAGGTAAAGGTATGACTCATTTGGGGAATTTTTAACAATAATTTTTAAAGGCTGACAAGCCACAAAAAGGTGCAATAGAAGTGATTTGTTCTGTTTCAATGTAGAACAAAGTGCATCTTCTATCAACAGTGGGATGAACAATTGTGGAGTGATTGGGAAACATTTCATTTAACTGACTAGTGGATTATTGGATTGATCTAAAATATCTTCTCACCCCTACACACTTGATACAGGCTTTTGTGTCTTGTTTAAAAATGTTGGGATTTTCCTTCTTTTCTAATATAGTGTTGAAATTGGTGGAATTGGTGCTGCTTTTTTATGCTTGGTTAATATGACTTTCTGTTTCTCTATATGCATCTGTGGTGGTTTGAATGTGAATGTCCTCCATAGTTTTCTGTTCCCATTTTTCAGCACAGTTTGGGGAGGGTTGCAGAGCCTTTAGGAGGTGCAACCATCCTGGAGGAAGCACATCACTGGGGGTGGGCTTTGAGAGCTCATAGCCATGCCCACTTCTAGTCTGCCTCTCTCTGCTCCTGTGCTGCTGGAAGGTGTGCTCCTTCACCATTCTACTCAGGTCACCTCCAGCTGCCATGCCTCTCCTGCCCTTATGGACTCTCCCTCTAGAACCTTAGGCCAGATAAGTGCTTCCTTCTGTAAGTGGCCTCTTGGTGATGATATTTTATCACAGCAACAGAGAAGTGAATGATCAATATATATTCTTTAAAGAGTTTAAATATATTTATGAAAAGAATTCCAAACTCCAGACAAGAATTGTTTAAAGATAAAACATTTTTTGTTAAAGATAAAACAATTTGTGGCACACCCCCTTAATCCCAACATTCAGAATGCAGAGACAGGCAAATCCCCATGCATTCTAAGCCAGCATGTTCTATATAGTAAGTTCCAGGTAATTCAGGGCTGCATAGTGAGACCATGTATGAAAACATAATAAATAATGATATAAATAAATAATAAAAATAAATGTTTATGCATTGGAACTTGCATTGTGCTGTTATTTATATATGCACTACATAGTGTTCATTAGTGTCAACCCTGATGTATGCACTATATTGCATTGTAATACCATACGTAATGATTAATTAGTTCTCGAGTTATGCAATCATGTGAGAAGGCTATTCAGATTAGTGAAATCCTTTTGATGACTGCATGCTTGTTGAACCAATCCCAATCCAAATGCTTGTTCTGGATCCATGAACATATGAATTATAAATGTGTATGAATAAACACTTTGGTTGCATGTCATACAGTGGGGTTGCCTCTTCCATAAAGCATTACATTTCTGTGGATGCCTATTGATATCCTCCATTAACACCCCTGAAGCAGAGACTCTGTTATAGAACTGATGATTATATATAAGTTTCAACAGGAACGGGAGAGCTAGCTCAGCAGTTAGGAATGCTCACCACACTTTCACAGGACCAGAGCTCATTTTCTAGCACCTTTGTCAGGGACTGGCAACTGGCTGTAACTCTGGCTCTGGGGCCTACGGTGCTCTTCTGGATGCCACAAGTTCCTGCAATCAGTATGTATGCCCATACATAGATGCACAATATGCACATAAATTTAAACTAATAAAAATAAATTTTATTAAACAAATATCATATAAAGTGCTTTCACTCATAAAGATAAGTTTACATATCTCAAGTGAAAGAAAATCAGTACTAATTAGATATAATTAACAATATAAAATTTTTTGTTTCATTAAATGAGATAGGATAAAGTTTTACTTGGAAATATTATAGGAGGTTCCCAATCAACTGTAGAACTACGCAATTGACTATGTGTAAACAATGATCCTCTTCAAACTCAGCTAACATCCAGAGGTGCCAATGCCCCCCAGGACAATGTTGTCACATATGCAGGTGTTAACCAGGGGGCCTCTGCACAGAACTTATCATTGCAAATTCCTCAGTTCACTCCTTGTTTACTTTTGGTTTATTTGGTAATTTCTCTGAATTTCATCTCCATGTACAAGTCTTGTGACCGTCCTGTTGCTCAAGTTGTGATTAGCTTCCTCTACATACACCTGGTATCCATCAAGAGCGTGAAGCCTGCTGATCACATCTCTGAATTTTTCTGACATTGTGGTGATTCACACAAATATTATCTTAAACTGGTGTACTGGTCCTATGCATCCCGTCTTCCTTCCTGTCCCAATGCCTCCTAACCCTGCAAATATCTGGTCCTCATTCAGCCACTATGCATTTCTTGCATTTTCTACAGTTTTACATAATTTAAACACTCTCACATAAATGTACCAACCACTGAACCACCTCTCTAGCCCCATGCATGATTATTCTTGAATCATTCTGATGAGCACTTTGCACCTATTATTTAGCTCAAACAATCATGTTTCCAATTGGAAATCAGCCATGGAGAAAATGGTGCACCTTTTCAAAGCACTATAAGAAGGAATGATTGAACCAGGTTCCACACCTGGGAAACCAAACTTAATGACCACAGGAAGACACATGAGGAGTGAGCTTCTATTCCTTAGAAAAAGATAAGTCCTCACGTTGTCTGCCAGGTGAGAAAGGACTGCCTGGGACAACATAACACACCATCACAAATTTGGGAAGGGAATCTGACAACGTTTGAAACTTACACAAATTTTTAGTATAAATTCCATCATAATTTTATTTTCGTTAAAAAATTCAATAGTTGAGAACACAACATTTATAACACTGATCTTAATAATATTTTATTACATAATTTTTTCATAGTTAAACAATAAAGTTGCACTATGTGTTTATATGAATGTGATAGTGATGGAGGCATAAACCTTCCTCTCTATGCTGCTGTAATGAAATGAAAATGGAAAAGTGCCTGTTTCACCACTGATACTCAAAAGGTGATTATGAGGAATATGAATGAATGACATGTGCTACTGTTGTAACTTCGGAAAGATGAAGCGGTTTCATAGAAAGCTGAGGTGAATGAGATGAACGACCCATGGAGGCTTTTCCTAGGAGAGTTAGGGACTCACTGTAACAGATAGTCATCATGAGGCTCTGAGGGGGGACAGTAGTAGAAGAGAAATCTTCAGAGTGTGGCATGTTGAGGGTCCTGAAAAGAGAGACACACCCTGCAGATTCCAGAGCATGAGGGGAGTGATACGATCATAGCACAGGCAGCTTGATGGGTCCTTGGAAAGAGACAGTCTTCATCCATAAGACAAAGGGACTGCCTGACAGATTTCTAAGGAAATCTG
Organism: Nannospalax galili; assembly: GCF_000622305.1. Classification (NCBI taxonomy): domain Eukaryota; kingdom Metazoa; phylum Chordata; class Mammalia; order Rodentia; family Spalacidae; genus Nannospalax; species Nannospalax galili. Next base: position 75,430 of record NW_008328345.1, read on the forward strand.
TTGTTCCATACCATGTGACCTAGCCCACAGGCTGGAAGTCATGGGATATTTATTTATTTATTTATTTATTATTTATATTTTGGTCTTTTTTTGAGATAGGGTCTCCGTGTAGCACCAACTGGCCTGGCACTTGTTATGTAGTCCAGACTCACCTTGATCTCACAGATCTCACCTGCTTCTAACTCTTCAATGCTGGGAATAAAGATGTGTCACTGGGCCTGACTTTAACATAGCATTTTCAAAGAAAAACTACAATTCTTGATTGTCTTGCAGCTGAAAGTGGGAGGAAGACTGCCAGACCACAGCAAGTTTCATCAACTTTCCATCCTAGAAACAGCTTCAGGAGAGGACAGCCTGATTTGGGGGAGAAAGCAAGAAACCTGGAGAGATTATGACCTAATATAACAGGATTTCCATTTATTTGAAAAATGAATTTATAGAAAAGGTGTAGAAGGAAGATGGGAACTAGGGATTGCTAGATTTGCCTAAGGTCTAACTATGCTGGGCTTAACTGGGATATTGTAAATATTGATTTTAATCTCAATAAAATCCTATGTGGTATTTTATTTTCTAATTTAACTGAATAATTTATTTTTATCTTACTTGCATGAGCATTTTGTCTGCATGTATGTACCTGTACCATATGTATTATGCAAGCAGATACCAGAAGTGGGTGTTGAAATCCCTGGAACTAAAGATACACACACTTCTTAGTTGCCATGTGGGTCTTAGGAACCGAGCCTGAGTCTTCTGTAAGAGCAGCCAGTGCTCTTATCTGCTAGATGAATTTTTAAATATAATTAGTATATAACCATATAGCCCATATGAAACTGTACAGTAAATAATATCAATTATAAATTGTATGAATATCTACTCATATAATTAATAATGAAAGTATTGTGGACATATGTATATGATGAGAAAATTCAGAAATTACCTAAGCAATATTATGGAGTTTGTCCCGCTT